>NC_138143.1:29709680-30299680 GCF_964188305.1 Podarcis bocagei
CAAAGCAGAGTCTGGTACCAGTCCCACTACCCGCTATTTGAGTTTCCTTTTACTAACCAAAAACAATCCATTCTTAGACGTTGCTTCTCTTCCCATTCTTTGCAGTGGCTCTTAGTTTCTAGTCCACCAATCTTTGCCTCAGTTTCATGTCCCCTGCCCCTTGCCATTAAATCAACTCATAATCACTCTTGCATTGTATTGAATTCTGATGCTTAGCAGAACTTCAAATAAAACCCTTTGTTTGTGATGCAGGTTGGGTTAAGAAGCTCCCCAAAGCTGCATTAGGCAAGCACCAAGTTGTACAGTGCCTGCCTGCCAGTGCCCTAAAACCTTTAAAAAAATAAAAAACACCTTTCAGAGATATTTGCTTAGCTCTGTGGAAGCAGCACTTTCTGACAAAAAAGGGACTAAAAACAGTTTTAAGATAAAAACCATAATATTCTCATTTGCAGAACTCTGTTTTCCAGTAGAAGAACATGGGGAAATTTGGGGGGGAGGGAAGCATTATGAGCTAGGCAAAATCATATTCCAAATGAGGCCATCGTGAGTCTTGATAATACCACTGCTTCCGAGACCTTGTCCCAGTGTGGTGTAGTAGTTAAGAGGAGTAGTCTCGTAATCTGGTGAACCGGGTTCGCGTCTCCTCTCCTCCACATGCAGCTGCTGGGTGACCTTGGGCCAGTCACACTTCTTTGAAGTCTCTCAGCCCCACTCACCTCACAGAGTGTTTGTTGTGAAGGAAGGGAAAGGAGAATGTTAGCCGCTTTGAGACTCCTTCAGGTAGTGATAAAGCGGGATATCAAATCCAAACTACTACTACTCCTCCTCCTCCTCCTCCTCCTCCTCCTCCTCTTCTTCTTCTTCTTCTTCTTCTTCTTCTTCTTCTTCTAAGATTTCCAGTATCCAGCACAACAATCTTTCCCTCCCAGCTCCTCCTGACTCGATGCTTGCACAATTTCCTCCCCCCTGAGAAAACAAACTAGTTGTTTCAGCAAAATGCTGTAATGTCAAGAACATCCATTCCCCCAGCAGATTCAGTTCTGCAATGTTTCATCAATTAATCAAACTGATCACAAATTCTGCCAGACAATTTGGTCTCTCTCGTTGGTATTTCAACCATTCCTCTCCCTTCTCAACTGATTTCTGCCATTTGGGGAGCGGGACAGAGAGAAAGATGCAGCTGTAACCAGGGGCGTAGGAAGGGGGCGGTGGGGGCAGTCCACCCCGGGTGCCCTTACGGAGGGGGGTGACATTCGGTGCGCCGCCTGCCTGCAACTCCCAAGCCTACCCTGAGCCGCCGGGGTAAGGGAGGAGCTGTGCCACTTTGCCGGCGGCATTCCCCCTTTCCCCCTTCATTTTGACAATTTTGGGGAGGCTTGGAAGCCATGGGCTGGTGGCGTACCGAATGTCCGCCATGGGCGGCTCACTCCACCCCTGGCTGCAGGGTGTGCACGCCGCTCCAGACACCTAAGAGGCTATCCTGCGCCTGGGAGGGCACCCTCTGTGCCATGTGTCCCTCGGGAGTGCACCACATCCCCCTTGGGAGCGTGCCCACCCTGGTCAGAACCGGCATATGCTCCACCGCTGGCTGCAATGCCTTGGAATTCTCTCCTGTGCTGAAATCATTGCTGGTCCTTGTCTTGCTTCTTGGAGAGCAGTTGGTTCAGCAAGGGTGGATATGACCTTCAGCCTGTCTGAGCCTCCATACAAATGAGCTGTAATGGCTACTTCTCCGGCCGTATCTTCAGAACCCCATCCAGGCTCTCCTCCGATGGTTATTAACGTCCTAAGCCTTTGAATGAGACTTCAGGCACGCTCTTCATTGCACAGAATACTCAGACAGCAGCAAAGGAGCCAGATATATGTGCGACATTGCTACTTTATTTCTAACTACACAAGACAGAAAAGAATATGCATCTGCTCTCTGTGAGAGACAGAAAACAACAGGACACAGAAACAGGAAACCAGTAACTTCAACATCTGTCTCCCATGAGACTTCCAACAGTCTGGAATGTCAACAGAGTCTTGTAACTCCAAGAACTGCACAGAGGCATAACAGAAACCTAACACAGCCACTATACCACGTAGGCAAGACATCAAACCAAGTGCATCTGAGCAGGCTGTAAAGGCTGCAGTTGTGCAGATTTGGGAGAAATCTCATGGGAGTCAGTGGAGCATACTTCATTGAAGCCAGTGAAATCTGAAGCCAGTCCAACTGGGAAAATTTCTTTCTTCAGAGCAATTAACTTTATGTATATGCAGATTTAATCAACTAAAACCCATACAGTTCAAGCAGCTAAACATCTTATCAGGTGACACCCCCCCCCCATCTCATCAACATTATACAGAATTGCAACTCAGCCAAGGGATAACAGGGACTTCCTCCACCACCCGCATCCTCTTGATCTCCAATATGTTTACGTGACTGATGCCAAAGAACATCCAGTGAAGAAAGCCTAAATGAAAAAATTAATGGCTTGAGCCCCACCATGTTGGACTCCTATTGCAATTTTGCAAAGTGGGGTTGTGTTATTCCTGCTTTGGCTTGAAGTAGCCTCAGCAAAAATGGCTCCTCTTGAATTGCACATTCTCAAATATCCCCAGCCCGATAATGAATCTGGGAGTCTCTCTGTAGACTAATGGGGTTTTAGAATAAAAGTGTAGCCGTTTCAGTGGGAAATGGTTCATGAATTGCAAATCAATTAGAGGAAGTAGCAGCACAGATCTTCTGCCTCCTAGCCTATGGCTGTGTATGTTATTATTTCAGTGATGCGGTGAGGAAATCAGAGTTACAATGCCCAGTAGTCAACTCCTCCACAAGCCAAACCTGCGTCCCATTATAGGCCATGAACAGGATTTGCAAACTCTTTCCTCATGATGCTAATAAAAACCAGGCTCCCAATTTCAATCTATTGCTTTTGAGATCAAATTGTCTCCCTGAGACATTTCCAGTTTGGGGTTTTGACTGCAAGGGTGTCCAAAGATATATCAGCAGATGCATGTTATGGTTGACTCTGGCTGCGGTTCGAGAAACCCCTCTTGTGGAAATCTTTTAAGCTTCAGAAGTTTTCATCTCTACCCTATCATATTCGCTTATTAGCAGGGCCCCAGTTCATCACCTCCACAAATTCTGATAGCTGAGGAGGCAAACTTGTTTTCTGAATTAAAAGTAAAGGTACACTTCACTCATGCACTCCGGAAAGGTTGTTTTGTTTTGACTTTTAAAAGTTATAGTGGTCAGTTTCAGCAACATCTCAACTGGATTAATACCAACCAGAGGACTCTACTGTGTTGTTCTTTTCTGTTAATAAAGAGCTAATTGCATTCCATGCATCGTGTGTGTGTGTGTGTGTGTGTGTGTGTGTGTGTGCGCGCGCGCCCTGTGTTTGACCTGGCTCCTTGACAACTCCTTGACAAGTCACCAATCTCTAGATTGGGATAGGAAACACCTCCTTCTGAAACCATGAAGAATGGCTGCCAGTCAATACTGAGCTAGATGCAACAATTGTCTGACAGCTTCCTGTGTTCCTACGTACTCAAGGACCATAGTGTCGTTCAGCCATATTCTGAATACTAAACAAAAGCCATGCTGTTGTTTCTGTTGTGGAACATCCATCCAAAAAGATCACGCACACAGCCATCCTCCTTCACGGTTCACCACCCACTTAGTCTTCCTTGGCCTTGAAGCCTTTTATAAAGTCTATTACACTGAAGGAATCTAGGGCCGCCTGCAATCCTAACCTCATTTACTTGGAACTAAATCCCACTGAATTCAATAGGGATTACATCTGAATATATATGCTTAGTATTTCAGGCTAAAGCTGCAATCCTATACACACTATCCCAGCAGTAAACTCCACTGAAGACAGTGAGACTTAGTTCTGAATAAACACCAGATTGTGCTATAATGAATTGATATGATGTTCAATATACAGTGGGCTTTCTGAGGAGAAATGAAACTTCCATTGAATATTGGTCCCTATTTTCAAAGTCCCAAACTGACTTGGCATAATTTCCAGTACTTTTGTGCTTATATATGCCAGCAACTCAAATTACTATTGTGATGGATATAATTCATCTCATGGATAGCCTCCTCATCCTACATTTCAGTCAAGAGCTGACTTGTATTTTAGATACACTTGATTTGCCTCACCACAAAAACCACAGTTTCCATTTCATTTTGCATAACACTTCACCTTAAATTATATAACAAAACATACCTCAATTTATTTCCCTTTGGCCATCGTTAGTTCATAAATTGTGACCACCGAGGCCCATGCTAAATTTGCTTAAGTCAGACAAATGTATTTTAAAGTCCTTCCACATAGATTTGGTGTTATGTTTGAGTTATATTTACCATATAACTTGGTTTGTGAAGTCAATTACTTTCAAGGAAGAATGCTAACTTTGTTTTAAATGGATGTAACTTTGGAATTCAAATGAGAGATGTCTGTCAAAATAACGCATAGTCATAAAGTCTCACTGGATTTTGGTTGCGGTCATGTAATCAAACATCTAATTTTAAAGGAAGGTTATCCAAATGTTACCTTTGCTTAAACTGCTGTTAAAGTATGACGTTCTAAATCCCACTTCTTTATGCGATAAAGATTGCAACATTCAACATCTTTGAGGTCAGAGTTAACCTTTCAACCATTTCTCCAAAGCATCACGGTGATGATAAGACTGGTCCTCAGCTGCATTAATAAATCATTTCCTCCTTTCTTATCTGGTTTCCCAAATGTAAAACCAGTGAGATTCAGCTTCTTATGGCGGACATATATCATTTCTCTTCCATTGTAGGCATATTTGTAGCTCTGTTCACCAACAAGTCCTGGTTCCCTATGGGACTTGTAAGCCAGCCAAGTGTGAATACATGATGAACCACTTGACCCACATACACACAAGCACAGCTGCTGCTTTTTAATATTTTCCTGAACATGTGAATCACAACAGCCACAGCTCCATGCATAACATGGAAGAACTGGCTTCACATAATCTAATTCATGGTGCTGTGGGTAACAGAGGATTCTTATCTCAAGATTTTAGATCAGGCATAGGCAAATTCAGCCCTCCAGATGTTTTGGGACTACAACTCCCATCATCCCTGACCACTGGTCCTGTTAGCCTGTTTTAGATCCTTGCATTGTTCTTTAATTAAATCCCTACAATCTGTGGTTTGCGATGGAGAGCAAGCACACCCAAGTATTTGAGTGCCATTTTACAAAGAGAAAATCCACCAGTAGACAAAAGTCTGTTCTTTATGTGTTTAGGAGCAAGAATCATAGAGTTGGGAGGGACCGCGAGAGTCATCTTAGTCCAACCCTCTGCAATGCAGGAATCTTTTGCCCAACATGGGGCTTGAACCCATGACTAAGAGTCTCATGTGCTACCAACTGAACTGTCCCAGCTGTAGGCAAGGCTGTAGCTCAGTGCTGAAGCATTTGATTTGCATGGAGAAGATTCCATGTTCAAGACCCGGCATCTACAGGTAGTGTGGGAGACAATTGTCTCTGAAGTCCTAGAGAGCCACTGCTACTCAGTGTAGGCAAGGGTGAGCTAGATCGACCAATGGCCTGACTTCCTGTGTCACTAAAAGTGTTCTCTCTCTCTCTCCATGATGCAGTTGGAGAACCAAGAAGACACACAGCAATATCAAATTCTAAAATTATACCTAGAATGGCATTTTTCCCAGAGTTGCATTGTCCATATTCAGGGAACACACCTGTTACTGAAAGTTCAAGGCGATTCAAATGTTTCCTTCCTAAACTAGCATTTTGGTCATATAGTTCTTGTAGATTTGCCATATACATCAGTGTAATATTTCAGATGCCAGACCTCCTCATATACATTGGCTTCTCTTTTAAATTCCTGGCACTCACAGAGGATGCTGTGTATTCTGTATGCTCCTACAATGACTTCTATGTACATCATTTAAAAGATTCTGTTTTATTTGGACGATGGTTGTTGCCTAAGCATGTAACATTATTTTTCTTGAATTTGAGAAAAATTCATCTTGCTGAGATTGAAATAAACCAGTCTCTCCTGGGTTCATCCAAGCAACTCTTTAGCATCTTCACATTTACACTTTACTTGGTCTCATGCCTTATACTGTACTTCTGCATTCTTATAGCACGTTTTCCAGACATATATGGTGATTTAAATCTTCCTATATACATAAAAATGTAAGGCTGTCCTCTTTCAGGCCTCACTGCACAATTTATAGTGCCACATCACAATCCCAGAGTACAGTGAGAACTCTTCAGGTTACAGACTCCGCTAATCCAGAAGTAGTACCTCAGGTTAAGAACTTTGCTTCAGGATGAGAACAGAAATTGTACTCCGGTGGTGTGGCAGCAGTGGCAGGCCCCATTAGCTAAAGTAGTGCATCAGGTTAAGAAAGAGTTTCAGGTTAAGAATGGACCTCTGGAATGAATTAAGTACTTAACCCGAGGTACCACTGTACTGTTTATGAGATCAGGTACCATTCAGAATGACTGCTCCCCAGGTTCCAACCATGGAGTAAGGGCACTAGTTAAACCAGTTGAGGCTTGTAGTATAGAAATACCCTCCCTCAGCAGGTTGTTGCAAAGATAATGGATTATAGTATGTTTTGTACATTTAGATGCAACAAAGAATTGATAGAAACACAATGCTGATCTAGCCGGGGGAGGGAGGAATCCCACTTTGTAATTGCCTTAACATTCACCTTACATTCGGCAGTATTTCAAGAAAGATCCTCATCTTTGCTAATGTTTCAATATCTCAGCCAAAAGCAATATATTATGCTACGGATAAAACTTTCTCTCTTTGTGTTGATTGGATTCAGCTCTCTCCTAATGCATCTTACCTGAAACCCTCCAGGACATAATTAGATATATATCTCAAGAGTTTAATGTTCTTTAATAAATTATTCTAAATTTAAAAAGTGATTTGTACCGCTTTGTAAGATTGTTGGACCAATATTTGTTCATTAGTCAAGAAACAAATCTCCGGGGTAATTTAAACCAATTGGCTCTTCTCAGTAGAAATCTACATCAAACAAGTGCAGATAATAAAAGCAATCACGTTGGACTCTGCAAATTGTCACACTATCTTGTTACACGAAAAAAGAAAAACAAGTTTCATATATATTAGAAAAAGGCCATTATAATCTCTACAACAAAGAGATTTTTTTAAAAAATAAAACAGCTTGTTGAACACGTGTGCTTTCTGCAATACCCCAAAGCAGATAGCTATGACAGATGTTCAGGACAATCTATAGAATGTTTACTGAGAAGTTCGACCTGAGTTCAATGGGATGTGCTCATAAGAAACTGTTTCTAAGATTAAGACTCTCCTCCCTGGAAGAGAGGGGAGTGGTTGTGGGCGGGAGACCGAGCCCCGCCCCTGGTAGGGGGCATTAGCCCCCTCCCCTCCTACCTGGCTGGTGCCCACGCCCACCAGAGGTGGCCAACCAGGTGCCTCCAGGGGGCGTGTGTAGCAGCTTAATGCTGTGGTGTTAGCTCCGCCTCCTCCTCATTCGTCGTCGTCCCATACAATCTAAGAGTTGACAAGACACATTAGGAGAAAATGAAGGCGAATCAATCAGAAAAAGCCAAAAAACTCAAGAGGAAGCTCTACAGATGTGCAGTTGTGCAAGCGAGAAGTTAATCCTGTTTAATTAAAGGATTTATTGCCTGCTTTTTGGGAGCTACACATCACAAAGTGGCTCACAGCACACACACACATACATATATATAAACTGCTAAATCATAAAAATATATCAAAGCGGTTTACAACATTAAAAGACAAAAACCAAACAGTATAAGTGTAGTAAGTTAAACACAATTTAAAATCAAAGACGTTAAAAACAAGCATCAATAAACCACTCCGGAACTCTTAATTGCCTGCATAGGCCCGGTGGAATAGACAAGTTTTCATCAGGTGTTTAACATCAGATACATTTCAATTCAAAATACAATAAAATAAAAAAAATATTAAAAATATTTGAACCCCGGTTTCCCAGTTCCTAGTCTGACACCCTTAACAACCACACAAGCAGCAGTCCTTGCACTGATGGGGCTCGTTACGTAAATCCCACCCACAGGGTTGCATTCAATGAAGTTTTAATCAGAGTACTCCCACCAAAATTAAATTTACACTGAATAAAACCCATACGAAACAACTGTCTCCAATTACAGCTGCAGGAATCTTTGACAACATGCTAGCAGCAGAAACACCATCATCCTTGCCCATCAAAAGCTGGGGAATTTTTGTTGTTGTTCTTTTCTATCTAGCACTGAAAAGAGGTCATCCAAGGTGCCTCACTGGGTAGAGCATTCCACAGGCAGGGCCACAACTGAAAAGGAAGTAATACTTCTTATTGCCTAAGAAATACAAGTGGTGTTTCTGCTCTGTGCAATAGAAACACCTGATTCATGTGTAGGTTGTCACCTGCTATGACTGGGGTGGGGAATCTCGGGCCTGGAGGCTGAACGCAGCCTTTGGGATTTTAAATAGGCAATGCCCCCTTGCCAGCCTTGACCTCTGTGAGTGCTTTTACCTGTCAGGCTTAATAATAATAATAATAATAATAATAATAATAATAATAATAATAATAATAATAATAATAATAATTTATATTTAAAAAAATCCTTCCAGTAGCACCTTAAAGACCAACTAAGCTAGTTCTTGGTATGAGCTTTCGTGTGCATGCACACTTCTTCAGATACACTGAAACAGAAGAAGTGTGCATGCACACGAAAGCTCATACCAAGAACTAACTTAGTTGGTCTTTAAGGTGCTACTGGAAGGAATTTTTTTATTTTAACTATGGCAGACCAACACGGCTACCTATCTGTAATAATAATTTATTATTTATACCCCGCCCATCTGGCTGGGCTTCCCCAGCCACTCTGGGCAGCTTCCAAAAGAATATTAAAATACTGTGATACATCAAACATTAAAAGCTTCCCTAAACAGGGCTGCCTTCATATGTCTTCTAAAAGTCTGGTAGTTGTTGTTCTCTTTGACATCTGGTGGGAGGGCGTTCCACAGGTAATCCGATCCCTCCCACGATGGGCAACCAAGAATTAGATAAATAAGAAGAGTTTCATGCTTCATATATCTTGTTTATCTCCTTTTAGTCTAAGTGATTTTATAAAAAAAATTACGTAAATGAATTCTAATACAGTGGTACCTCGGGTTACATACACTTCAGGTTACATATGCTTCAGGTTACACACTCCACTAACCCAGAAATAGTGCTTCAGGTTAAGAACTTTGCTTCAGGATAAAAACAGAAATCGTGCTCCGGCGGTGCAGCAGCAGCAGGAGGCCCCATTAGCTAAAGTGGTGCTTTGAGTTAAGAATAGTTTCAGGTTAAGAACGGACCTCCGGAACGAATTAAGTACTTAACCCGAGGTACCACTGTATAATCCATAGAATATTGGGGTGAGGGAATCTGATAGTAGGAATGAAATCCAGAAATACTACTCCCTTTGTTTAAATGCTCTCCATTGCCTTGAATTCAATGAGCGCTTGCACTGGGTTGACGTGCTTTTTCTGGGAGGCATGCTTGATTTTGGTCTGTGTTTCATCCTGTTTCTCTCACTTGATGAGTGGTTTCTTCTCTGGGGCTTTCATTTTCCAGGACACGGCTGGCAGGTTCAAAGAAGCCATCCCTTGAGACTACTGGTATTTTGTGGGTGCCACGTAGGATGCCTTCACTGTTTGCACCACAGCATTCATCAGGTTCTTTGCAGCTTTAATCAGCGACATGGCACTGTCCACCCCAGACACAACGAGTTCTCCTCCCAGGTTTTGAACGTCTGCCTTCACTTTGCGGCAGATGTTTAGCTGGTGGCAGTATAAAGCAATACGTTGCAGATAGGCTAGCAAATCCTGTTTGCAAGCAGAATCTGGGCAAGAGAAGAGTTCTTACCAAGTCTCTTATTCAATATTCACAGAGAGAAATGGTGCCTCCCTCCGTCTCTCCTATTATACGTCATCCCTATGTTGGCTGATCTGTGCGTTCTGTCTCTGAGTTCTCTGCTCTCCTACTTTCAATGCCCACCAGGTTCTGGGAGAACGGAGGTATCTGGAATGCTTTCCAAAGACACTGAATCTGTTGGCTGTCTCTCCCCTGGTGCTTCTTCTTCTTCCTGCTCCTCTCCCAATATTTCCCAGCTTCTCCCCTCTGCAGCCTCTGAGCTGTGACCTTCCGTAAACCCCTATTGTAAATCTATACTGTCTCTCGCTCCTCTGCCCAGTCCCAGACATTACCCTAACTAGAATGTGGTTTTGAACTGTGATAATCCCTCTTGACCGGCTATAGGAGATAAGGATGAGCTGGTGCAGAAATATCTGAATTTTGCATAGATAAAATATAGTCTACCACACAAAGGTAAGAGCCACATCCACTGATCCACCTATCTTGACCTCTGGCCCCAACAACCACCAGCATGCGACCCCTGCAAGTCTGACCATGAGGATTTAAAAAGAGGGTTCACTTTTTATCTGAAGAAGTGTGCATGCACACAAAAGCTCGTACCAATAACAAACTTAATTGGTCTCTAGGGTGCTACTGGAAGGATTTTTTAATTTTATTTTGGTTCTCACACCTGTTTTTCTCATACCTTTCACAGCAGCCTTTGCCCAAGATGCTAGTCTTAATTTCATGTTGATATGTTTTGTTTTCCTTCTGTGACTATTTAAAAAAAAATTATATATATATATATATATATTTGCTTTCGTAGATTTTCACGGGTACAGGAATGCAGGTTTTGGTGTTTTCGGGTATCTTCCCGTGTAAGAGTTGGGGTGTCTAGGCGACGTTTCGACGAGGTCTCACTCGTCATCTTCAGGCTGGTGCTTTCGGCTTCTTGTTACTAGAACAGAGCAGGATCTCAGTGTTTGAGTTCCTATAAATACTGTTGAGGGGGTGTGGTGTATAGCCTCCAACGTTCTGGGCAGAGAGGAAGTTCCCAGGTTATTGTGCCTTTTCTTCTTTTGTTCATTAATTACTTGAGGGATATCTTGAGTGATTTCTTGAGTGATATTCTGAGTACCACTTAGGAGGGTCATTAGGTGTGGATTAGTTGCTAAAGCTTTCGTGTCTTGACCTCTTGAGCTTGTGAAGAGTTTTTCTGAGTTTTTCTGAGAAGAGTTTTTCTGAGAAGATGGCTGTACTGCACTTAGTTGTGCTCTGGCTTGGCTTCGTGTATAGGGGCGAGCTGTGGTTTTGTGCCCTGTGCCAGCCAGATCTGTGTAGGGATTGCAGGGGGGTGCAGCATCCGGAGGTGCCACTATGGTTTGGCTACTGGATGGTATCTGTAATTTATCTGTGGAGAGGGTCTGGGTTTGGGTCTTGTGTGGTTGATTGGAGATGGCGTTCTGTGTGCCTCTGGTTTTGGTGTCGGTTTTTGTGGGGAGGGCTAATTTCCAGATGTCTGGCAGGCGGGACGTGTCTACAATTCACTATGGAAATAGAAGCCAACAACCAACTTCCCTTCCTTGACGTCCTAATCTACAAAAAACCTGATGGCATCTGGAAATTAGCCCTCCCCACAAAAACCGACACCAAAACCAGAGGCACACAGAACGCCATCTCCAATCAACCACACCAGACCCAAACCCAGACCCTCTCCACAGATAAATTACAGATACCATCCAGTAGCCAAACCATAGTGGCACCTCCGGATGCTGCACCCCCCTGCAATCCCTACACAGATCTGGCTGGCACAGGGCACAAAACCACAGCTCGCCCCTATACACGAAGCCAAGCCAGAGCACAACTAAGTGCAGTACAGCCATCTTCTCAGAAAAACTCTTCTCAGAAAAACTCAGAAAAACTCTTCACAAGCTCAAGAGGTCAAGACACGAAAGCTTTAGCAACTAATCCACACCTAATGACCCTCCTAAGTGGTACTCAGAATATCACTCAAGAAATCACTCAAGATATCCCTCAAGTAATTAATGAACAAAAGAAGAAAAGGCACAATAACCTGGGAACTTCCTCTCTGCCCAGAACGTTGGAGGCTATACACCACACCCCCTCAACAGTATTTATAGGAACTCAAACACTGAGATCCTGCTCTGTTCTAGTAACAAGAAGCCGAAAGCACCAGCCTGAAGATGACGAGTGAGACCTCGTCGAAACGTCGCCTAGACACCCCAACTCTTACACGGGAAGATACCCGAAAACACCAAAACCTGCATATATATATATATATATATATATATATATATATATATATATATATATATTTGCCTTTGTGATTATGACCAGCTTTAAGGATGTGAATTACAAAAATGAATCTATTTCAGTCACCAACATCCATCTGTCATGCTGTTTCAAGGTGTACGTGACAGTCCAGAGGATCATCACAGGACGTCCACTTCTAAGAGAGGAGCAATTATAACAACTATAATTACCATTTTCCTGGTATTATCATTATTATAACAAAACTGGGAGGTGTAACTGACAAGCTGCCAAAAGAAGATGTACAATTAGACGTGAAATATCTATGGAACCTGCAGCAAGTTGCCACATCACAGAGGGTAATGTAAGGACAATGCTGATTGAGACAAGCTCATATTTGAGGTTACTTTGATCAGCGATCGCCAAATAAATGACTTGAGGAAAACTAATGAAAACGCAAAAATAAGTAGGGCTGTCAAACAATTAAAGAATTATTAAATCACTTGCCGTTTAACCAGATCAATTTATTTTATATAAATAATTTTGCATATTATCTTTGCAGTGACTTTGAGATACTGAAGACAGAAGGAAATAATGCATCACTTGAAGTCACCATTCGCACAATTAGAAGAAAAGTCTATGCCCCCCCCCATTTCCTATTAAAGTAATGAGGCTTAAGAAGGAAAAAAAACATGCTCCCTTAACACACAGCCTCCCTGATTAAAATTGGCTCCCATTTATAAATTAGCTGAAGCTTGCGCCAATTAAGCTACCAATTTCTCACAGGAGAGTTCTGGTCAGTGATCACACAGTTAAAATATGGAGTTAGCTCTTTATTACCAAAAACATGACCACCACAGACTTGGTTGAGTGTCATGCCTAATGAGCAGAGCAGCTCATTCCCAGTGGTCTTCTTCCATGAAAATCAGTTGACAAGACTGAAAGTTCTCGCATCTGCATCAGGGCTTTCCCCTGGCAATTGGAGACTGTGCCTGCATCCCACCAACCTCTCTGCCCCTTTTATGCCTCTTCTGGTTCTGGGAGACAAGGGGGGGGGGAGCTTGTCACAGCAGCAGGAAGAGACATCCGTATCTTTTCACCAGCCTGACTCATATCTGCCTCTTGGTCTCTCTCTTCTCCTGCTTCAGCTTCTGCCTGTGATTCTGGACTGCTCTCTGCCACAGGCTCTCCCTGCTCACTAAGGCCTGTTACCCCTTCAGCTTCCAACACCTCCTTTTCCCAGTCTTCTTCCTCTTCTCCTTCTGCCCCATCATCATCATCCCACCACCCTCCCCGGGCCCTGAGCCTTCTTCCCTTGGGGTTTCCGCAGCTGGTTCTTCCCATCATTCCTCTGCATCCAACCAATCCATGACAAATTAAACCCTTTAAAATCCAAAGTCTTAAAACACAGTATTGTCAGATGGAGCATGTGGAAGGGACAACAGCTGTTTCGGTAATTCTCAAATGTTACTTAAATATACAATATATGGAATCAAATATTAATGATGGGCAAGATCAACTCCATTGCATTCTAAACAAAAAGAAGGGGGGGTGTTTTCCAGTTGTAGACAACTGTGCCTATTCCAGATATCCCTTTTTTTAAAAAAAAATTGCTTTATTGAACTTAGGAAAAAAATAACACAAAATCAAAATTATCCATATCCCATGTGATCTTACATGGGTTAGGATGGGCATATAATTAAGCCAAGTGACCACATGCACCTGTTTGGATACTGGCTACTGAAGTAAAGTGAAGCTACCCAATTCTCACTTCTCAAACCAATATATGAAGCCAAACACAGCTGTCTTTGACGTTTGCATTTTTCTGAATTTTGCGGTGCAGTTCTCGAATCAGACCATGTGTAGGAAAATGCACATTTTAGGGGAAAGTGTGCATGAAAATGCATGCATTTAGTAAAAATAACATACCAAAATGCTTTGTATTAGAGGAAATCACTTGCAAAATGTTCATACAAGTCAAAGCTGCATTCAAAAATATGTATATTAGGAAAAATTTACACAAAAATGCTGACTCCTTGTTTCTGGTTTCCCTGAGTATTTTTTAGCTTGTGGAACAAATTGCAAGAGACTTGTATTTATTTTGCTGTTGTAGTTGCTGTTTAGATTGTACAAAATTCAAGAAAATACATTTTTTAAAAAAATGCGGAATGCTGAAGAACCATGGAGAACTGAATTTAAGATTGGAAAATATGAGAAACTGAAATCGGGAAGTTTTTATTCCCCTAACTATGGAGTACTAACAACATAAGACATGTATTGCCTGCGGGGATCATGTATAGAAAGAAAACAAAGCAATTCATAATAGAAATATTTTGGCAACAAAATCACTATAGAACAAGAATTCAGATCAGTAAAACATGTAGCAAGCTATGTCTCTGAAAGTGCAGACATATTTCTTTTAGGGACCCTGTAAGTGGTATATAGTTGATGGATTACTGGTCAACATGTCTGTCTCAAGGAATCTTCACCAGAAGCCAAATTCCACACAAAACCTCAGCAACCAACATCAAAAGCCAAATGTCATATAATGCATCAAAGATACATACATATTAAATTTCATGTGCTGATATGTATCAGCACCCGCTCTGCAGTGGCCTGACACAATTTATTGGCGAGTAACCAAACAACATTTCTGTGATTTCATTCTTTATGTAAACCTTTTTTTAAAAAAAAAACTGTTTGAGAGCCCCAAGAGCACAGCTTCTTCAAGGAACGACAGCAAAAAAAAAAAAAGCAGCTAGCATCCAAAGCCAATAGCCACAATCCCTGCTCCATGCCTCTCTGTAAAGCATGTTTTAGGGGTGGAGCAGGAATGCCGACTTGACAGTGTTTCTGGCAAGCTCTCGGCATTTTAGCACTTTTGCAAAGGCATCTGGTAAACAAACAATAAGCCGTCAACGGCTGTGAGATGTAAAGCGCTGGGAGTGCAAAGGAGGCAGAATCCCACTTGAGTGATGCCTCCGAAGATTGTCCAAATATAACTCTCCGCAGTTGAAGTCTAATGTAAGCAAGAGCATTAGAGAACATTTGCTTTTGTAGTTGGGGGACCCACTTTTGGAGTCATTGTAGTGTTATCACTCAGCTGTTTTGGATTACAATAAAATGGAGCAGTACCCGGTGCCAGGCCCAGCTAACAGGTGGGGCATATTTATTATTCCTTCCTTAAAAGAGAAATCCTGTTTGGAATGGGAATGCAAACTTCGCTCAAGCCTTTCACCCACAGTGACTTAAATAGTTTGATTTGGAAATGAGCCCCTCTCGAGTGTTTATAAAGATCTACATGGAAAAAGAACAGCTCTGTCATGGGGAATTATCAGTTTAGGCAGGTCTACAATGTTAAGCTGATGAATCAGGCAAGTTTCGTGGTTTCAAAAGCTAGTGCTGTGTTAAAAAAAAAATGCATGCATTTCCCCAAAACCATTCACTACCAATTAACGAGAGACAAAACTGCATTTTAGAATCATCAAAGGGTGGTTTTGGCATGCTTAACTTAACTTTTTGAGGTGGTTGAGGTGTGTTTGTGAATGTCCTTCCCTTCCTTCTACAAATAATCTCACCGATGGTTAAGGATCCCCCCCCCATGACACAAATTAAATAGGGTGATCCCACCTGGTTGCCATTTTAGGGTGTTCTATGGCCCATTAGTTCCTGTCTGGGCTTTTGGACATATCCCTACTCCTGGACTCATTTATCGAGTTACTCTGAATTTGATCCCACCCACCCATAGCTTAGACTAAGGATCCAACCCAATGCTCTTTTTCCCACCCAAACTTGTGACAGTTGCTATGAGGAAGGACAAAAACGCCCAGCAGGCCAAATTCACCTGCTGGCAAATTCCTCCCTGGCCCTATATATGGCACCCAATTAATTCCACAGCCGTACACATGCACTGTCTGCTTAGCTCCAGGCAGAGCCAACAACATACAGGGTGAGAAGGGCCAATTCCCGCTGTGCCACATGCCCACAGTGCAGGAAACTTTTATTCTGTGGCAGCAGGCCTAATGGAAGACTGGCTGCAACAGGTCCGCCGCCAGAACAGTTCTCCCCCCACAAAGGCCATGATTGCCCTGTTTGAATTTTACAGTTTTGGTGGGTAATCCCGCCATCCCCTGTGACCAGCTGAGGCCGACAGTGATGTCAACTGACCATGTGGGCAAGACTTTCTCTACACAGACCCGGTTCCCCCACATCTGTGCCGAGCCACAATTGTCGCCTGCAAATGAGAAGCAGTCTTTAGCAGTGCTGGCAGAATGTTATTATAAGGCCTGGTTTACATAGTCAGGAAAGTACAAATCACCGCCTTCCTATAAGTGCACCTGAGGAACACAAACAATAAAGTGCCAAATATTGATTACAGTCAACTATCAAATATTGATAAAATGCATAGTTATAACTGATTGTATGGAGATAGATATTGTATCTGCAATGAAGAATTTGCAGAGGGTTTAGGGAGGCAACTCTGTTTCGGTTCTCCCCTGAAACAGTACAATTTGATCCAAGAATCTAATCTTTCTCCAGCTTCATTGTGATTCAATACTTGGCACAAAATAAGAAAAATAGAGCCAAACCAGTTTGGGGTCTTTGCAATTTCGGGAGGGAAATGATTATTTATTCAGATGAAAAGTTCTTTTCTCCAAAAACTCTATGATTTGATAAAAAGAATAACCATACCTAGCAATAATTCAGGACTGCTCTAATTCAGCCTCAATAACCTAAACCTGTCAGTCTTTAGCATTTGGTACTTGGCTCTCCATTCTTCCAACAATAATGTCATTAAGAATTACGCTAGGAATGTGATTAGGTACATTGCTATCCTCCTTTGAGGAACAACTTGACCTTTTTACTTAAGTAATAGGTCTTCAAATCAGAACAACATGCTCAAAGTTTAAACAAAAGCTGGATTTCATCCAGGGTTATCTTCCAGTTGTCTCAGCATTGCATCTTTTTCTTGGAAACCCAATTCTGTGAAGAATATAATGGATACTTTCACACCATGAAAGATGGGATTGGGTATGGCATGGAACAGAGGCTCCCAAGGCTGATTTCTTACTGCTAATTCTATTAACATGGGGCATGATGGCTGAGTAGCAGATGGACAACAAAAAAGGGGGAGCTGTGTCCCTCCAGATGGACCACAACTCCCATCATTCCCAACCATTGGCCATGCTTGTCTGGGGCTGATTGGAATTGAAGTTCAACAACAGCTAGAAGGTCATAAGTTTTTCACTAGGTAAAGGTAAAGGGACCCCTGACCATTAGGTCCAGTCGTGGCCGACTCTGGGGTTGCGGCGCTCATCTCGCTTTATTGGCCGAGGGAGCCAGCGTACAGCTTCTGGGTCATGTGGCCAGCATGACTAAGCCACTTCTGGCGAACCAGAGCAGCGCACGGAACAAACACAACTCTTGTTCTTCACTTGGTTTACTGTACAGTGGTACCTCGGGTTAAGAACTTAATTTGTTCCGGAGGTCCATTCTTAACCTGAAACTGTTCTTAACCTGAGGTACCACTTTAGCTAATGAGGCCTCCTGCCGCCACACCATTGCCATGCAATTTCTGTTCACATCCTGAAGCAAAGTTCTTAACCCGAGGTACTATTTCTGGGTTAGCGGAGTCTGTAACCTGAAGCATCTGTAACCTGAAGCACCTGTAACCCAAGGCACCACTGTATGTCCCTTTGCTCTACACAGCCCATCCTGAATTGCCTGCCTCCAAGAAGCTCAGACCATCTCTCATATGATTTCAAGCAGTTTCCCATCCAGGGAACCTAGGGAGCTAGGCCTGCCTGATCAGCTGCAGCTGCATCAAACTACAGTGGGACCTGCAGTGTACGGTGTTCCCACCAGCCCATCATATCCTTTTCTAGGATATCCCATTCCATTCCACCTTAGTGGCATAGCATGGGCAGGGGTGGGCACAGGGGTGGTTGCCCTGGACGCCAAATTGTTAGAGGCACAAAAGTTCAACACTTGGTGCTGCCTCAGTACAGCTCTTCACTTCCTTTGCCGGGCTCTGTTGAAAACAGCTTCTCCATGTGAACCAGGAAGTGGCCTCTCCAGACAACTGAACAACTCTTCTTTTCTTATCTCTGAGGCTGTGATCGACCATCTCTCTACTCCCTTCCTCTGAGATGGATGTGTGTCAACCTTCCAAGTTCTGATGGATATCTCCTTCAGACCACAGAAGAGAGACACCCATTATCAGGAGACGACCACGTACGCATTGATGGAACATCACATTGATCAACCAGAAGAACTGACTAACTGATTAACATCTGCATGATAAAGGAATGATTGTCCAGCAGCCATGATAATATCTAAAATTATCATTTATTTAATCGTTTTATGTTATTATTATTTTGCTTCAGACGTCTTTTTGAATTCATCTGTTCAGCAGTATGGTGACAGGAGATCATACCTTTTAAAAAATACACTGTGATATAAATTTCTCTCCGACCATGTTGTTCCAGGTATGGGAAACCTGTAGGCCCTCAGATGCTATTAAATTCCAAGTCCCATGAGCCCCAGAGAGCTTGGCCAATGGGTCAGGGATGAGGGGAGTTGCAGCATCTGGAGAGCTACAGGTTCCCCATTCCTGCTGTATTCTAATATCAGTTGACCACACACTTGAATGGGTATTACATCTGCCATGACTTCATCTGTTTGGCCAGTCACTGCCCATTCCTTAGTTTACAATATTCCTTAAATAATAATAATAATAATAAAAACCCAACCCTCTTAAGGAACACCAAAACGCTTGGATAATACAGTAGAGAGCTTTGTGAGTGTTCCATACACCATCAAATTCAAATCTTATTGCCTTCCTTTGTTTGTTTTTATAGTATTCTACTATTTCAGAAATACTCATAAATTGTCCTATGTTATTGCGCCAGGAATGAGCAGCCCCCCCTTTTTTTTTTTAAAAAAAAAAAGCCCTGTGGCTTCTTCCAACCACAAAACAGAAAAAGACACTTCCCAAAACACACAAACAAGATATAGGATTTTCTTTTTAGGAACACTTCTGATTTCTATGAGATTAGAGGGTAGCACAGAATGGTTTGGAGGGGAAAGAGAGGCCATTTATCACAGGAAAGTGGACTGAAAATATTGGGGGGGGAATCATAATGGTGACGCCACATGTCCTTCCTGATTTATCACTAACATAATATGTTGCTTTTACTTTTGAATTTAAGATTTAAAGATCTTAAACACAGGCTAGCTTAGCTTGCTCTGAATGCACGCTGATCAATGAGACTTACTCCTAAGACTGCAACTCCATGCAGATTTAATTTTGAGTCTTCTTCTTTGGCGATCACTTGTAGCGGAGTAAGATTGTCTTCCATAAACACGGTTTTAACAATGAGTCTGTAAGTGACTGTGGAGGCCAATTCTGGACCCACACAACCTTCCACAGTGGTGGAAGTGATGACTTGCCTATGGCAAACAAAGATCTTTTATATCACCCACTGCCATCTTAAGCCCTTTGTTTCCAACAGAGTTTTCTTTCTAGAGTTAATTCAGTTCAGTTTATGAAATGTATAGTAATCAAGGGCAGAGCAGTCAGGCACATTCATAATACGGATAGTCCTGAGGAGAAGGAGACGAAGACAAAATGAACAAACAAACATGGGACATCAACAGCTTTGGGCTTCATATATAAAATTCCATTTAAATGAGGTTCTGTTTAAATGAGAGTTCAGAAATTAGAAAGTTTTGGCCTTTGAATGCCTCGGCAGTGCTCATCAACCCTCTTCTCAATGCTCAGTTTGTTTGCCTCCTGTTGACCTCAGTTATTTAAATCATCTCTGTGTGTCTAAAATTATAAAACATGATCGCCGTGACATACGGTTCAGTGGGAGCCACATGTCTGCAGTTCAAGGCCTCTTTGTTGTTAAAACTTTCAGCACATGCATTTTCTGAATCAGAGAGAGCAAAAAAGCAGTATAAAACCGCAGAACCTACACAAACCTATTCTGAGTTTCCACAAGGACCTTTAATTCAATATTACATATAAAGAAATGGCTAGGCTCATACAGTCTCAGAACTGCAGAACAAAAACCCTGCTAAATTTCCCCACTTTCTCATCAAACCATAAAGCAGCTTAGTGAAAATAAGCATTTCCATAAGACTGGTTGTCAATATACACACACATACATATATAATATACATCTACATGGAGTCTTGTAGCTAATGTGCTGCCCTTTGGCGCAGAATCAAAATAAACTTTGCAGCAGTTTTGCCTGCTGTGCTTGATTTTCTCCAGTGCTGAAAATACTGTATTTGTATTCTTTTTCACTCAGTTGTGGTCTGAGCTTCCTTTGCCCAATTAAATCAAACATTCAGCGATTCAAGCATTCTAGAACACATTGAAGCCTGACTTGTGGTGGCTTAGATTACACCGTTTTAATTATCCATATTGGTTCATCTAGCATGGAAAACAACTGTATTGGAGAAGAACAATCAAATGTGAAACCCAAGGTAGAATTGAAACCCAAGAGGTGAGAGGGGGTTGTACAGTCCTAAATTGGTAAAAGAAGAAGTTGTGTGTGCAATCTGTTTATGAAAAATATGGGCACAAGGGTTTTATTTCATTTGTGAAAGGAGGTTTCATTACCCAAAGGAGCGCTTCTCCTCTTTCTTCTTTGACTAAGGCTGTGTGCACACTAAAATACATGCTATGTAATTTTTCTCAGTCTGGAAACATTTTGGCTTGTCCTCAACATGCTGCTTTCGATCTAGATTGATTCTAGAACCTGCTGTCCACAAGAGAGGGGTTGGGTAATTAATTGGGTTAGTCCTATCTTTTCCTCCCTGCAAACACTCCAGGTGAATGAAGAAGTAAGTTGTGATTGCCATATTGATGTACGCCCATGCACAACATCTCTGGACAAGAGTGGATACCCATTCCCTGGGCTGTGTACATCTGTCTAGAAAAGGAGACACTGCAAGGTAATGCAAAACCAATCGGGAATGAGCTTATATTTTCAGAATGAAAACAGTAGATGACACTTAATCCATATAATTGATGGTGTGGAGATCTGCTAGAGGGTCTGGATCCCCTTGCTACTCATCTGAGGAGGCCTCAGGTTTGTGATCTGGGAAGAGTTGAACTCTGATACAGGCATAATCTGCTGGCTCATTGAAGTAATTAACGTAACTAATAATAATGATTTCCAAACATTCCATTTGCAGCCCTGAACTTAAGGTGAGTTATATCTTACCCTTTTCTATCCCTCAAATTCCCTTTGTTGCATTGTCCATCCTGCGAGGTATTTACGTTTTTTCACCCTGGGGTTCGGAGTTATAGCTTGGTGTTTGCAACTGTTAGGCTGTATGGATATTGATTTCTTTAAAATAAGCAATAAGGTGCTTTCAAACTGCCATGGCGAAGCACTTTCTCCTTAGGGTCAAATCCCTATGGCCACTTACAGAGCTCTAAAAGCTTTTAGACGGCTGAGAAATTGGCAGCTTTTTCCATGGACTATTCCACCATTTTCAACTAATGGCATACAAGGTTTTGGATTCCTCTCTCCTCTCAGTACTCACATAATGGCGCTTTTCTTTACCTCACTAGACCTTCTCTTTCTCGGCCTTCCATTAAAAACGAACAAATTTATAATTTTCATTTAGATATATCCCATAAATTTGACTTTAAAAGGTGGTGCAAAACAGATCTAAAAATGCTGGTCCATGCATTGGGGGGGGGGGATATGTTGATTGCAATTCCAAATTTACTTACCTGGAAGAAGACCTCATTGGACACAGTCAGACCTACTTCAGAGTAAACATGCACAGGATTCTCTGCTAGCATTCAACTTTAACACACCCTCCATATGTCCCTATTTATATATATTTTTTAATCATTTTTTTAAAAAAATATAAAGAATTTATATTAAATTCAGAAATTTTAAGAAAGCAACATTAATGCATATTTACCTTAACAGTTGGATTCCCCGCCCTTACCTCTATGATGTTTTTATTCCCACCTTGTTTCTGCTGCATTATGTAGCATATTTATATCTCGTATTCATTTCCTCTATTGCAATTGCTGTCATTTCCCTTCTGCTGCTGAAATTTTGATGCATATTCCTTTTTCATCTCTTCATTGGATAAACAAAACCCATTCAAAAGAAGAGAGGATAAATTCACCTGAAATTTTCAAGGAGGGCACACTATTTACTTTATGAATAACAAAAAATAAACATTGTGGCTGAGGGTTCACTATGTTTCGCTCACTTTTATAGAAAATGTCCCATGCCAGTAGCTATGGCACACAGCTCTCTCCACAGTTTCCTGCTGGATTCATTTCCTGGAATGCCTTTGGCATGATGCCACATCACATCAGATCACTCCCAAGGCATTCTAGGAAGTATAGTCCTGTGGGAAGTGGCACAAGACTCTCACCACAGTTTCCCACTAGCTGCACTTCTCAAAAGCCCTTCAGAATGTCACATCCCATCTAAGGTGCTCCAGGAAGCACAGCCAGTGGGAAGCTGGGGAGAGAGACTTACAGCAAGTTAAGTACAGTCATACCTCGGGTTAAATTTGCTTCAAGTTGAGCGCGTTCGAGTTGTGCTCCGCGGCAACCCGGAAGTAGCGGAAAGGGTTACTTCCAGGTTTCGCCGCTTGCACATGCGCAGACGCACAAAATGATGCCACGCGCATGCGCAGAAGCAGCAAAAAGTGACGCGCACGTAGACGTGCCATCACTAGATACATTTACCTCTAGATGCGAATGGGGCTCCGGAACAGATCCCGTTCGTATCTGGAGGCGCCACTATACCGTATAAGATGAGGTATTTATACTATAGAAAAATGATAAAAATTGGGGGTCTTCTTATACACGGATAGTGCAGAGGGGGGAGGGGTGATTGGTGTCAGCAGGAGATTATCAGCAGTGATTGGGCTGGTGATTGGTGTCTGAGGCAAGGACTGCCGTGGATTGGCTCCTGCGGTGACTATTGGGTGGGCAAATGGCGGCTGGTGGTGGTGAGAGGGCAGGCGATTGGTGTCATCAGCGAGGCATGTGATTGTCGGCGATCCCTCCCCCCCCCCAAGCTTTAGAATTCTGGGCAATCCCCCCCCCAAGGCTGAACAACTCTGGGCAATCTCCCCCCATTTCCTTAATTTCGAGTCCCCCCAAATAGGGGTTGTCTTTATACATGGGGGCATGTTATACACGGAAAACTATGCTAAGTGGCAATGCCTTGCTCAAAAATGCCAGAGAAATGTATTCCTCCTTTTAGGAAAGCAACATAAACTTGCCTCCCCTCTCCATTTTCACAGAAGTTCTTTCTTTTTTCTCCTGAAATCTGGGAGGGGTGAATTTCTGGCCCAGCTTCAGTAATTTCTACAGTCACTGTGGATAATTGTCTCTCAAGAAGCACTGCTGCTCACTGCCATCTTTTCCTCACCACCTCAGAGACCTGAATGCACCTTCTGTATACAGTGGTACCTTGGTTCCTGAATGGCTTAGTTGCCGAACAAATCGGCTCTTGAACGCTGCAAGCCTGGAAGTATGTGTTCCACTTTGCGAATGTTTTTCGGAAGCTGAACGTCCGACGTGGCTTCCGCTTGAGTGCAGGAAGCTCCTGCAGCCAATCAGAAGCTGTGCCTTGGTTTCCAAATGGTTTTGGGAGTCAAACGGACTCCCGGAAGGGATTAAGTCTGAGAACCAAGGTACCACTGTATCTCTCTCCATATTGTGTCACTGTGAGATATCATGGTCACAACCACACCACACATTCAAAGCAAATTTAAAGTACATAGCTTCCCCTAAAGAATACTGGGAACTGTAGTTCGTTAAGGATGCTGTAAATCAGACCTCTGTGAGAGGAAAACTGTAGTTCTCAGGATTCTTTGTGAGGAAGCCATGTTTTCAATGTCTTTTAAATACCTGATGTGGCTGTGACTCATAAGGACATACAGAAGAATCCTACAGTTTTGTTATATCCTTTTAAACTGGCATTCTGTATAGATTTCGAGACATTTAAATTCTGTTTCCTTCATCTCCCCTAGAAGTCATGAGCAAAATGTGTGCCTGAGTGGCACATAATTGTCTATTGCCTTGTTTTGTACATATCTTCTGAACTAGAAAGGAGATGATTGGCATTGTGGAACTTTCTCTAACACTGGAGTACTCTTATGATACAAACACCCCATGCTGAAATCTCTCACCGTGTACCCAGGAAACATTTTGGTCCAGGAGATGCCAGGACTATTAGTTAGCTTGTTTGTCCTAGAAGACAAGCAGCCACAGAGTAAGTTTGTCCACTGTGACCACAGGTTCAGTTCAGATTTTTACTTGTGAGTAACTCAGCTATGTGTCATATCCTTCTGTTTAATTTGAAACATAAGAATATGAACCAGCCACAGTTAAGCATTTTATGGACCATTTTACAGCATGGATAGCTTCAACTCTCCTATTTCTGGAGTTTACAGGGGACCTGTAAACATAGCTGGACCAACGAGGGAGCAAGCACTGAGGCATTGGAAACCAAGCTGGGAACAGTATATGAAAAGTGGGCATAGATGAGGGTTGTTGGAAAATTCAGGTGAAAAAGGAACTGGAATCAGAACTGATATTTACATATTCATTCCATGTCTGGAAGGGAAATCAATCCAGTGAGTGCCATCAGTATTTTAGCCCACAAACAGTATGTAATTGGTAACACTCCCCTCCCTCGTTCGCAATGACATGATGACATTTATATGATTTACACCAGTGCTTTTTTTTTCTTAAAAAATGTTTAGGGGTACTCTCATTTTGACTCAAGAAAATCACTATTTTATCATTCAGATCGGGGAAAATAAATACAGTAAATGGACAAAAGTACAAAGATTTACAAAATGTTTAGGGATATGCATACCACTGCGTACCCCCCGGGGGGGGAGCACTGATTTACACAGTTAATGAGATAAATTATAAAAGTTACATAATTTCACCACAGCAGAACTAATAACATAGTTTTGGGTGGAAGATGAACTGCAGTGGAACAGAAACCACGCTGCTTGCAGTAAATGCAAGGCAGAATAGAAAGTGATACCTTCTTACATCTTTAGTCTACATCCCATTATTTTCCGTGGTAATTTTAAGCACATAAGTCACTTTTCTACTGAAAACTGTTCTTAACTTTATTTTATTTTAACAGTTTGTATACCACTCAATCATAGTGTCTCTAAACAGGGTGAAGGAGACTAAATACAAGAAGGCTAAAAATTAGTCATTTTAGCTGGACTGTGCTGAGTGACCTGGGAAAACAAGCCTTTCAACTCACAATGTACCTCCAATCATTCAAAGGATATATTGAGCACAAAAGGCATTGGACACTGTAGACATTACTTGCCACATTAATCTGTCTTTATGATCAAATGCTACAGCTATGAGGACCAAGGCATACAAGAAGGGAAAATATAACACAGAGATATGGTTCACTGCCTTGTTTTATAAGCACAAGTTGGTAGAGGTTGGCGGGGAGCAGAGAAGGGAAGAGGAAGAACAAAAGGCAAATATGTACGGTGCCGTATCTACACACACACAAAAATCAGCCAGCGGGATATAAAATTCCTCCATGGTATGTGACTAGGGTGAGGCCAGAATCAATATTGACATTAAAAAGGAACTGAATTAGCAGTCCACAGAAATGTATTTTAATCAGTTTTGGTACTGACAAATGGCACAGAGAGTCTACGAAACACATTGTTGGTACTATGTAAGTTCTCTCCTTCCTGCCTTAAAATTGCAGCCCCTTTCCTAGAAGGTTATACATGGCACACACAGAAACGTTAGACGATTTCCCCTTCTCAGTCCTCCTTCTGCCCACAATGAGTGAAAGGCTTTATACAAATTTAATTAATAAGAATAATAAGCAAGCACAATTTGTGATTTGTTCTTGCACAACACAATTACTGATAACAGAGCATGTATGTTAAAGCATCAGCCTTGGGTTCCATTGTCCCGGCTTTGTGGAGGCTTAGCCAACATGAGCCTTAACTCTGGTCTTAAACCAGCAGAGTTCTTAAATCATTAAATATACCTATAGATTCACTCCAGCAATAATTACCAGGTGGAGTTTATCCTACTGTATTTACCTGCTACTGTAAACACTATCCTGTCACTGTAATGCGCGATGTTGTCTCCTTGGAAATTCAAAGCAGACCTTCCCCATTCTGGCAGCTTATGACAGAGTCTGCTCTTCTCTGTGTCGGCACTGCAGTTTATCCAAGTGAAGCAAACTGAACATAACTGGCATGTAAGGAAGAGTAGGGAACCTTTGGCCCTCCAGAAGTTGCTGAACTAAAACTCCCATCAGCTCTAGCAAGTATGGCCATTGGCCAGGGGTGGTTGGAGTTCACCAACATCTGGAGAAACCAAGGTTCCCCACACCTGATGTAGAAGAAGAAGAGAAGAAGAGTTTGGATTTGATATCCCGCTTTATCACTACCCGAAGGAGTCTCAAAGCGGCTAACATTCTCCTTTCCCTTCCTCCCCCGCAACAAACACTCTGAGGTGAGTGGGGCTGAGAGACTTCAAAGAAGTGTGACTAGCCCAAGGTCACCCAGCAGCTGCATGTGGAGGAGCGGAGACACGAACCCGGTTCCCCAGATTACAAGTCTACCGCTCTTAACCACTATACCACACTGTAGGGTATAAGTTTTTACTCTAATACAGCCTTTGCCAACCTAGTGTCAAACTTCATTTGTTTCAGACTGCAACTCCCATAAGCCTGAGTTTGCATGGTTGTGCTGACATGGTCAAAGGGAATTTTCATCCAAAACCTCTAAAGGACACCAGGTTGGTGAAGATGGCTCTAATACAACCGGGGGATATGTGAGAAAACTTTGTATGTGGAACACCTTTGCAGAAGCATTATGCCAGATTCCACTATGTCAAAAGTGTAGTGCCTATTTTTATTTTTACAGTTCCAAAGGGAGAGTTAAGTGGTACTACAAAGCTGAAAGCCACTATTTTTTCCCAGTTAAAAATTATTATGCATACATACATACATAAATTTATTTGTATGCTGCCTATCCATAGTTAAAGGGATGAGGGTGGCGCTGTGGGTTAAACCACAGAGCCTAGGACTTGCCGATCAGAAGGTTGGCGGTTTGAATCCCCACAACAAGATGAGCTCCCATTGCTCTGTCCCAGCTCCTGCCAACCTAGCAGTTCGAAAGCACATCAAAGTGCAAGTAGATAAATAGGTACCGCTCCAGCGGGAAGGTAAACGGCGTTTCCGTGCGCTGCTCTGGTTCGCCAGAAGCGGCTTAGTCCTGCTGGCCACATGACCTGGAAGCTGTATGCCGGCTCCCTTGGCCAATAAAGCGAGATGAGCGCTGCAACCCCAGAGTCGGCCATGACTGGACCTAATGGTCAGGGGTTCCTTTACCTTACATCCATAGTTGAAACCATGCTCTAGGCAGCTTACAACATTAAAAAAAATAACTACAAACAAAGCAAAAATAGTCATTTACAATAAATAAAACATCAAAATGTACACAACCAAATTAAGCCATTTCCACATAAATAATAAGATCTAAAATAAAGATACAAAAAATTATCAAAAACAGCAACAATTCCCCTCTCAACAAAAACCCCTAAACAATGTCCCAACTGAAGAGTCTGTTCAGCAGCCTGATGCAGCCTTTTGTAGCTGGAGTCAGTCCGAGCCCTGCCTTTCCAGGCCACGTGGGAAAAGACCTGCAAGTCAGGAAGCAGGTCTTTCCGGACTCACAACCAAAATGACAAAAGTTATTTTCTCTGTTTTCATAAATTTCCCCAAGAGAATGTGTGTTGCCATTTAAACAAAACAGCTGAATGAAACAGGCGCAGTAAACTGTGTGACTGAAGTGGGGAGGCCAGGCATAAAATATACAATCTGTAATTGGTTGATCTTATCACATGTCCAGGTCGCTTTCCAAATTCTCATGATCAAAGTAGGGGAAGCAAAGTAAGACGGCTGACTTGAGCTCCTTGCCTAAATGGAAAGAAACAACATATACTCCTCAAAGCAATCCTACGCTCACTGAGCTCAACTTACTTAGGAGCTGTGCGTAAGATTGCACTGTCAATTTCAGCAATTCCACACAACTAAAATTGCAGCACTGTAAGCATGTGAAAAAGAAAACAATAAGCAAGAGGTTGTCAGTCGGAGTTTCTAAAATGTTACTTCCCTCAAGGCTTTGAACACCTTTCTTGATGCTTTGATATTTTTTCTCTTCCATTGCTGCCTCTAAGCTCCTGTTAACATTGATTCATTCGCATGAATATTTCATAAGAAGCAATAAAGCT
Organism: Podarcis bocagei; assembly: GCF_964188305.1. NCBI lineage: Eukaryota > Metazoa > Chordata > Lepidosauria > Squamata > Lacertidae > Podarcis > Podarcis bocagei. The sequence goes on from NC_138143.1 coordinate 29,738,171, forward strand.
TTTCCAAGCCTCACCAGAAATGGATATTTGCTTTTTTCTATTTCTTAAAGAACATCCATTATTTCTGAACTTGGGTGATCTATTGAACAGCTTTTAAATTACATCTCTCACTCTCTCGCTTCATGTTTGTTCGATCTCCCGCGCCCTTCGTTCTTTGGGAAAGTTTAGAAGCCTTTAGGAACGGTTCGAGCAGAACAGGTTTGCTCACAAAACTTAATTCTATTCCTGTTTAAACTCTGAGTAACTCCTGTGATAGAGGTGGTGATAATCTGTCTAACTCTATTGTTTTGCTCATTGCCCGAGTTAAAAATGCCCCAGATGTTCAAACAAATATACATGCCAAGCTTCATAGCTCGGGGGGGGGGGGGAGAGATCTTATCACATATGCCACAAATGTTTAAGTAGTAAGTCAACATAAATACATTCCTTGTTTTCTCAAACTTGCTTTTCACAGCTTCTGGCCCCTTCTGTAGCAGAGTGCAAACAGAAAACCTATTTGCTTGCTGTAGCTTATCATAATATACTCATTCATGGCAGAAACCATTTATAACAACTGTTGAAAGTACATGAAATAGCCTTTTATTATTGAATGCATCCATGGGGATACATGCCTCTCGCTACCAAAAATATCCGTTGGGCAGAGCTATGTGTTGACGGCAGCGGTATAGGTGCCTTCGACTTACCAATGAACTCTTGGTAAGGAATCTTCTATCAACTTGAATGGGGAGGGAGGGGAGTAACCAAGGCAGGCAACCACAATTTCCTGCTCCTGCTTTTTGGGTAGGATGAAGAGGGGAACGGCAAAAAATGGAAATGTGCATGTCTCAAGGATCAGAGAAAGAGGAAAAATAACTGCTTCATATATGGCAGTTAACCTTTATCGTACCTTTTTAGCCACGCTAACATGATAGTTTGAAACATGGCATTCACTTTATACAGAAATCCTATCATTGCCCCTATATTTGAGATAGCATCTATATGTAAACATTGTGAATTATCTCAAGTTTATGACAGGCAGGGAAATTATCTTGTAGAATTATGGAACAATTCCCCAGCCTGTCACCTCCATGCCACGGCGTAATTAAACAGCCCGTGGCCACGCCCCTCTGGCAGCAGCTTGGTTGGGGGTGTCCCCAGCCCCATTGATGCAGCCGGCAGTGATGTAAGAAGGAAGGCAAGTACCTCGCTTTACACTGGAAGGCTGTTGAGGCTCAGCTGATTGGCTGCAACTCTGTACACCAGGTAAAAGGTGAATGGTCTTTCAATGGCAAACTCAGGCACTGAGTGCTGAGGGAATAGCCCCAATCAAGCCACTAGAAATCAAGAGGGAGATATTGGCATGACCAGTAAATCTGAAGTTTGCAGAAGGGCCAAACAAATCTTAAACAGAAAAAAAAAAATTGAAGGCGGCAAGTCTCCCAGAAAAAAAGAAAACACAGATCAATAAGAGGTGTAGCCACCGAATGTAGAGCGACAGCTGAAAAAGAAAAGCATAACTTGAATATGACAGAGAAGACGACCCTGTCTGGAGTGAACAGTTGGATGGAATCCTGCAAAACAGCACTCCTTTTAGGAAGAAGGATACATTGCAATATTTTGGTCCAGGTTCCACTGTTACCTGCACATAAGGCCCATTTGTTTGTAGCTATCTTGCTTTTAACAGCTGCTTATAATATTAGAAACCCCTTTACTATTAATGCTTCAGCACATTTTTCAAGCAAATAGCTGGGTGCAGCTTCCATCAGTAATTGTTCTTTCCACTGCGCGCTCTCTCTCTCTCTCTCTCTCTCTCTCTCTCTCACACACACACACACACACACACACACACTTACTTTCTGCAGTGACCTTAGATTTATCCACAACCATGGTAAAAACCCATCCACTTTGCATCCTAACTTCTTATTGACCATCCAATGGCAGCACCACAGCTGTAACATGCATGCTATATCAGGTCATAAGCTGTTGTTTGAAGAAGACCAATGGTAAATAAAGAGATTCCATAGATCACCAGTGTTGGGTCATTGTTAAACATTGAACTGTTTCCTGGGTAGCTTTAAGCAGGTTCTGGACAGTGTCAAGAGGCCCTGTTTATTTTTTAAAACATTTGCTTTCATGAACGTATGAAAAAGGTGAAGATGTTAGTGTTTCTCCCTTTTCATCCAAAATGGAAATGTATAGTACTTAGGGCCTTGAGTCAGCGTTGCTGATTTATACCAGGTATCTTTAAGACCAAAGGTTGACTGAGGTTGGTGTAGTTAAGGCCTACCGATTATCTAACTGGGGATTTGGCTCAATAAAACACATTGCACTCATTTTTTTCCTATCCAAGTGTGATTAAGGAATGAGTCAACCATGCCAGGACTTGGATTGTGGTTCTATGGAATCTCAGTATTTTGACTGTGATGGGAGACCACTAAGCTGGTCTTTCTTCCTAATGGCTTCTTAAATTTCATTTTATTAAAAATGTGGCTTATGCACTCTAGTAAACAATTCTGTGCTAGAAGGAAGAATTCTAGCACAGCCCATGTTGCTGTAGTTATCACTGATGACACTTTATAGCGAGTAGAGAGGGCAAGACTGCGGTACAAACTGTAGCTCTTAAGCCCCAGAGAAAACACATAATCAGTAAATGTTCCCCTTCAAGCAACTTTATACTAGCATATAAGTCTCCAAAAATAGGGAGATGTATAAGACAGATGTTGATAGTAGGCTTCTGGGACCAACAATTCTGAACATAGGCTTCATTTTGCTAACATGTCAGCTTCGTTAAGAAGAGGGGAAATACTGATGCAATTTATATAGGGATAATAACTAGGATAGATGGGTACTGGGAATGAAGATTGGGAAATATTGCACAATGCAAATTCTTGTTATTGAAAACAGTGTTTCATCTGCAGCCTAATAATTTGCGACACATAATAGGTACATGGTCTTACGCCTTCTGAGATATCGTTCTATTATTGTCAACTGTATTAATCGCAAGTGCTGTGTTTTAATATTTAGGGCAGATGCAACAGTTCATAGAATCATCAAATTGTAGAGATGGAAGGGACCCCAAGGGTCATCGAGTCCAACCCCCTGCAATGCAGGAAACTCCATGACAGAAGCATCCATGACAGATGGCCACCCAACCTCCAAGAAGTAATAAATAATAAATATTTTTTTATTTATACCCTGCCCTTCCCAGTTCAGAAAACCGGGCTCAGGGTGGCTAACAACAAATTTAAAACACTTAATTGATGCAACAAAAAACAACATAAAATACAGTATAAAACGTGAATAACAATAAATTCAGAATTCAAAAATCAATTTAGGGGGGAAATCCATCCAATAAACATTAGATGATCACCAGGGCTAGCTGGCTAAATTAGTCCTATTTGGGCCAGCGAGGAGACCAGGGGAGAATTAGCTGTGGGATCCCAGAGCGGGTAATCTTCAAAAAAAGGGGAGGGGAGGGGAGGGGAAGGAAGGGGAATAAAAGATCAGTTCAAATTGAAAGCCAGGCGGAATAGCTCTGTCTTACAGGCCCTGTGGAAGGAAGTTAGATCCTGGAAGGAGAGTCCACAACCACCTGAGGGAGACCATTCCACTGTCAAACTGCTCTTAATGTCAGAAAGTTTTTCCTGATGTTTAGTCGGAATCTCCTTTCTTGTAACTTTTCTGAAGCACAAAATATGAAGAAGTACAAAATAACAGCCTCAGTAGAATCAAATTTTTGTTAATGGTGACAGGCTAGGAATTAACAATAACAGTAAGTCTAGAGATGCTACAACATTCAGATATATTGCTGCCTTTACTAGACCCCCAAAGGAAGACATTCAAAAGGGTCTCTTGACCAAGAAACAGCCTCATAAGGAGATAAATTATCCATCCTCCAACCATTTGATAGACTGTACAGTAGAAAAACACATGAAATGCTGCTTCCAGCTCTAAATGGGATCATCTTAATAGACTGTCCTGGTTGCGGGCAGGCTCTCAACCTGGTTCCCCCCACCCTGGCGTGGGTGGAGCTATCGCCCTCACACCGGGGTGGCACCACAACCACCCAGGGCTCTTGCCCAATCATGTCAAAGGGTCATAGTGGCAAAAAGTATAAAAGCGGCAGCGCGATGTGTGCCTGGCTCACATTTGCGTTGCTGAACACCCGCCCACCCTCCCTTTAATTTAGATCATTTGGCCTTGCTGTGGACCTTGGTTGGTTGCCCAGCTTGAGTCTGGGGCTGGGTAGGAATTTTTTCCATTTGGCAAATTGGCACGGGCCACTTGGTTTTTGCCTACCGCTTAGTAATCGTCACAACTTTGTACGGTTAGGCGGTTAGGCATTGGCTTATGGTGAATGGGGGAGGGGAGGCCGGCCATCGTCTACCCTTCCAGTTTCCAGTTTTGCCTTTTTGAGCACCTCTTCTCGAATGCCTACAACAATCTTATTTCTAAGAGTAGCCAGCCATATGTATCTAGGAAGCCCACAGTGAGGCATTAGACAAACATTTATTTCCTTCAGGACAATAGCTGCAGGCACTTAATGTCTCGTCGAGCGGCTTCTCTCGATGCTTTGCACAAATTTGTTTGAAATGTGCACAAAGCCACACACCCCTTTGGGGCCAGGTAGAAACTGGACACTTGACTAGATGTGGGTCCTGGATCTGACCCAGCAGGGCTCATCTTCTGCTTTCATTCCAGACTAAAATGCCCAGTGTAAAACTTCCCCTAAAAAAACAAAAAAACAAGAAGCATATGGTAGCTTTTTAACATAGCCAGAGACGGTCTTTGCTGTCATCACATCAATCTTTTCCATCATCGGTAAACACCAAGTCCCCCCCCCCCAAACACACATAAAATTCATCTCATATTGCAGATAGGCTTCCTGTGCACATATCCTTTTCCAAACCAAACATGCAATTATGGTTGCAGAACTTTAAATATTGCTGCTTTCATCTCCTCGCGCAAGCGATTGAGGGAGAGTGTTCTGACAGAAGCATGCAAAGGCTGGATGCTATTCAAAGAGGCCCTCTTATTGATTTTATCTCATCCCCATTAAGATAGAATAAGGGGGAGCAGGGAAACCTGAGGTAACCACTGGATTTTTTAGCAGCTCCCTTCCTTAGCCTCACGTCCAACAAGCAGCTGTGGCAAAGCAACCTTCCGTTAGCAAGTTATGGCTTAAAATTGACATACGTTCAGGCAATTTCTTGAGAATCCAGATGAAGAAGCTCTGAAAACCATCATAAGAAACTGATTGAGCCCTAGTCCTAAAGTAGGGTTGGAGAACCACTGGCCTTCTAGATCAGGGTTTCCCAAACTTGGGTCTCCCTAGCTGCTTTTGGACTGCAACTCCCATTATCCCTAGCTAGCAGGACCAGTGATCATGGATGATGGGAACTGTAGTCCAAAAAGAGCTTGGGAAACCCTGCTCTAGATGGTGCTGAACTACAACTTCCATTATTTCCAGCAAGTATGGCCAATACTCACCATGAAGTTGTTACAGCAGGCATAGGCAAACTCGGCCCTCCAGATGTTTTGAGACTACAATTCCCATCATCTCTGACCACTGGTCCTTCTAGCTAGGGTTGATGGGAGTTGTAGTCCCAAAACATCTGGAGGACTGAGTTTGCCTATGCCTGTGCTACAGTAAGTGCCACACTCTGTAGCAACAAAAAAGAGGTGCCAGTACTGCATACATTTGAGTAGCCCCTGAAAAAGAAAAGGTTGTAGTTCAGCAAAATCTGGAGAGTCAAAAATTCCTCCCACCAGCCATAAAGGAAAGCTTTATTTAGGGTCCCCTGCAGCATCTCTATTCAACAACTTTCTCAAGACCACAATACCTCAAGGACCGCCTCTTTCCATATAAACCTCCCCAGACTCTGAGATCATCTTCTGAGGCCCTTCCTCGTGTGCCTCCTCCTGGAGAGGTCTGGAGGGTGGCAATATGAGAACAGGGTCTTCTCTGCAGTGGCTCCCCATCTGTGGAATGCTCTCCCTACGGACGTTCACCTGGTGCCTTCATTATACCACCCCCATCATTCTGCCCAGACACTGAGGTCCGGTACTGAGAGACTTCTGACAGTTCCCTCACTGCGAAAAGCAAAGCTACAGGGAACCAGGCAGAGGGCCTTGTCGGTAGTGGCGCCCACCCTGTGGAACACCCTCCCATCAGATGTCAAAGAGATAAACAACTACCTGACATTTAGAAGACATCTGAAGGGAGCCCTGTTCAGGGAAGTTTTTAATGTGTGATATTTTAATGTATTTTTAGTCTTTGTTGGAGGCCATCCAGAGTGGCTGGGGAGGCCCGGCCAGATGGGCGGGGTACAAATGGTAGATGATGATGATGATTATTATTATTATTATTCACCTTTAGGCACCAGGCAAAAATGTTCCTTTTTAACCAGGACTTTGGTTTATTTGATTGACCTCCTATGCCCTTTTAAAATGTGGGTTTTTTGGGGGGAGTGGGGGTGATTGAGTTGTATTTATGATGATTGTGTATTTTGTGGTTTTGTGTTTTGATTTTGTTCTGTGAGCTGTCCTGAGACCTCCGGGTATAGGGCAGTATATTTATTAAATAAATAAATAAATAAATAAATAAATAAATAAATAGAATAAAATAAAATAAAATAAAATAAAATAAAATAAAATAAAATAAAATAAATAAATAAATAAATAAATAAATAAATAAATAAATAAATAAATAAATGGTATTAAAATATTCCAGAAGAAAGATCAACATCAGGAATGGGCAGATCAGCTTCTCTCTAGTCCCTGTAAGTTTCATGTCTGCATTCATAAATCCGTTCCGCCCACTTTTGACATTAATTACATTGCACAATTAAGCCTGTAAATGTCTAGAGCCTCCTCTCAAGGACACTGCCCGCCCCTGCTCCCTGTGACCCTTTCCCTTCTCCAAAAGCATACCTTGCAAAAGGTAAAGAGTAAGAAAGCCCTCTCAGGGGTGTTGAGATTGAGATAGCTTCCCATAGGTGCTAGAATGCCAAAGCTATATAATCTGCAACCTGGAACGCCTGAGCTAATAACTGCAGAGATTTGTACTTTGAATTCCCCAGTCCCAAAATTCAGCAGAGTCTCTAGATAAAGAGCTGAAATGTTTGGAAGAGGTCAAGCATCCAATTTCACCCCATTCCCCCTGCCTTACAGGTATGGAACATGCATTTCTGTCAGGAACAGTTTATTCTGCCTGTTTGTGAGTCACCAGAGAGAGGCAAAGAAAATATGTGTGGAGTCATCGTTACTCTTAGTTCTTAGCATCAGATTTGTCATCAGTCAATCAGCCCCTCAACATTTTTAAAATAATAAGTTTTGTTGAGTCATGGATGAGGCTCAAAATGTTCAGTGATTCATTCTGAACAATTATCCCAAAGATCAAATGCATAAGATGGCCTAAAAACCACAGTGTTCCCTGGCACATTTCAGAGCGTGTGGCATTAAGGACCCATGTGTAAAGTGTGTTGCACTTTAAGGTGTTTTTTTTGGGGGGGGGTATTTTTAAAATAGTTGTGTCAACTTTAACCTTTCTAACCAATACAAAATCTGTTCTTTCTCATAACTTTGCTCTCTTGGTGAATCAGACAGGGATGCTTCTATGGTGTGAGTACGACCTTTGTTAGTGGTTCCCAAAAGGCCCAAATGTGTGGCTCTTGCCCAGTGCTTTTTTCTGGGGGTACTTGAGGGTATACAGTCCCGGCACCATTTTTTCTAGAAGAAAAGCATTGCTTCTGCCCACCAGAGGCCATGCATTCAATATTGTGGGCCTGACGTTGTGGAACTCCTTCCCGACTGAGATTCACTCCCCACTGACTGAACTTCAAGCAGCTGACACAGACTGCAAGCATTTTAAGCAAGCTGCGCTATGCCTATTTACTGAGCTCAATTTTTTTTTTTAACCTGTGCTTTTAGCTTGTTTGAAACACCATTTTTTTATTGATTATTTTACTGATAGCTGTGTAACCCACTTTGTGATACTCTACAGTGAACATCACTCTATAAAAATTGGCAATAAATATATACCATATTGGCCCGAATATTGGCTTTTGTATGATATCGCTGCTGAAACATGCATACGGTAAAACGGAACAGGTGTGAGTGCCTGTGGAATTTTAAGGGAGCAGCTCATATTTGGGTATTGTCTTTTTTTCCCCTCTCCCACCCCCCCACCCCCATAAATTGGGCCAATACGGTACTTTAAAAAAGGGGAGGTTGGCCCCCCATTGAGCTTTTTTCTTAAAACAAACAAACCTAAAATGAAGTTAACGCAAGTTTGGAGGGGAAAACAGATGAAAGGACTTAGAGGGAGACTGTAATGCTGTACACTTTCTGGCCAGACTGAGTACTGTTTCTTTCCAGACAACAGCTAGAGATCAAGGCTTGCGCTCCTGGTTTTCAGCAGAACTGAGGGGTTTGTGCTTCTGCCATTCCTACTGCTACTGATCTTACAGAAGTGTTGCAAAATTGCAGCAGTCAGATATCTGGCACAAAGACAGACCAACATCCTTTGATCGAATACTTTTCAGAAAGAGAGAATTATATTTCTGCTCTATGCTGGGGTGATGCAGCAGCAACAAAAATAAAAAAATGGGAAGGGGTTGGGGGGGGGAACCCATTGTTTTGGAGATTTCATTCCCCTCCCCAAAATGAAAGAAAAAGATTGTCCCCTGCTACGACATATGCACTTCTTTTCAGCACACAACACCAAGCCTTTCCCCCTTTCCATTTAACTTTGAGAGAGGAAACATCTTGGCAGAATATGTTCATACTGGATGCCACAAGACATTCTTTATCATTCCTATGAAAAATGCTTCTCCATGGCAGCCACAGATTGTTTGATTTGGCCGTCGACTTTACCCACATAAACCAGCCCACAGGGGAATTTCAACATGCGCGCAACACTGCTCACAGTGAATATAATAAAAATCTGCAGCACAGAAGACTTTGCCAGATAGAGGATGATAAAGGAACATCTGTTTTGTTAGATGTTGCTGCATGGAGCACCTTGAAACTGGAATTTCAAATATACTCCAGCATTGATGAATGAGACAAAGAGGAAATGCTTTGCAATGAAGATACAGGGAGAAATGCTAGGGACTTGGGTGGCCAAGAGAAATTGCACCATTTAGCATTCATGTATGCACGGTTGAAATGTGAGCTAACATTTGTACATGCTCATGTGGGATGGGTGGGAGGGGAAGGGGAAGACCCATCCGCCCCTTGATAAATCATGTGATGATGCACCAAAGATGTTGGCTGTTTACTCTCAGTGGTTGTACAGACATTCTTTTAATCTTCTGATAATGAGACGGTGGTTTGCCACCAAGGCTGTTTCCAACCACAGAAGTGTTCCTGGAGGGTATTTGAGAACGCAATTGGGCAGTCGCCCAAGGATACCCATGTGTTTTGGCAGGTCTCGCCATTTCTCCGTGATGACTTGGGAGGACGAGACATTAGAAGTGTGGCCAAAAAACAAGCACACAGAGACATGTGCTAGTGGTTCACCATGTAGCTGCAAAGTGAGATGCGTGCTTCTTTCAAATATTGATTTGTCAACCCATCTGCAAAGAAATTCCCCTGGTCTTACCAAAGCTTTCTCCTCCTCCTCTTTCTTCTCTCAGTTATATTGCATATTTTCCCAAAGTGTGACAGTGAATGCTACATTAGGTTCAATATTAAAGATCCACAAGTGGATCTCCTAATATATTTTACTGGAAAACAGTTGGGGGTGGGGGCTTTGAAGTGGGACTGTGGTAGAGGGATCTATCTGTGTTCTCCATCCCCCGTGCGAATTCCCTGACCCAGTCCAATCCTGGCCTCTTTTAGCATGCAAAAATGTGGCCTGGAGATCAAATCTCCTGACCTTCTGTATCTCATAGTCTTGCCTTGAATAACTCCTTAATTTTGCCCTGAATTTACTGTTTCAGGATTACCCTGAATTCCATGTGAGAAGAAGGGGACGACGACGACCTTCTCACCATTAATAACATTATAGCTTTCATCAGACCCCAGCTGTCTTTTTGTTATAACTTGTTCAGTTGCATATGCCCCAAGTCTTTTATTTCAGAACAGCTCTTCTTCATCTCAGTATCTCTTATTTTAATTTTTGAAACTCTATTGCCATTATTCCAAAGATTCCAGAGTGGACAGGTGAAATCAGGGTTCCTGTAGCTTTAATAGGTGTGGAGCAGCCTCTGAAAATCTATATTCTACCCAGATGTTAAAGATGCAGGAGGGCTGTCCTCTTTTTCACCCAACTAACCTACTTATATGATATTGGGCTTACTATGGTAGCAGCAGCAAGGAATTCTGCATTCCACTTGCAAGAGCATGAATAATATCACGTTGAAGAGTCAAAAGCTACCTGATACCGGAGCCACAGGTTAGGCGGTTACACTAAACTATTTTGAACAGATTGGCTTACTTGTTTTTAATGTTAATTAATTTATAGTTTAAGATTTTCAAGACTGGAGTACAATAATTGACAGCTCAAAAAACAACAACAACACACAACCAAATGCTTTTGGCAGAAAATGAACTTGAAACCAAGAAATTGTGCAGACTGTTTACACAACCATGTCATGAAGACATTGGCACAAGGAGCAGTTTTAATTAAAATTTACTTACTAATTAGTGGCTTTGAGAAACAGCAGTTTGGAGCCAGAGGTTTGCTTCTGTATGCAAGAAGTGTCTTCTGCTTACAGAAAGAGGGTTTTTAAAAAATATATAATATTTTGCACTACAAGAAAAGTGAAACGAAGTCCAGGGGTGTTATTTTACTTGAACAAGAATTTATTTTGCCTCTGACTGAAGCATGAGAACTAACTTATTATAGCACTGCACAACTCCTGCTGTTGTCTCATCAACAAAGCAGTGTCTTCTGTTTCCTGCACTTTAAGCTCTAACTTATCCAACTCCCAATTAAGCCACTTACCGGTAGTTCAGTGATCTTGAACTGGAGACACACATGAACCAACCTAGATTAGGGTCCATCCATCTAGAGGCCCAGCTTGGCTCTGAGCAGTGAAAGGTCTTACAGTTTTCATGTGCTGCAGATGACTGGACTTTTGACCTCTCCCCAGTATGGCTGTAGGAAATGCAGTGCATCCAAAACCCAGAGCAAATATTTTGATGAATGTGCTTATTCAGTGCTTCCAATGCAATATTTTCAGGAACTATCAGCTGGTACCCAATGTACATAAATCAGTAGGCCAGATTGTCACTGGAAGCTGGAATCCAATAAAAAATAATCACTGTAGTGTAGCCCTTCTCCATTGACAATTCATAGTCTTACTTCTACCTGATGAGCTATTTTCTCTTGACGGTCAGTTGTTATATTAATACAGCAGGCACTCACGTGTAACAAAACATTTGCAGACAGATTGTATACATACAGTAATGGGAAAATCCATGAATCTTTGTACCTTACTTGCTTCATTGTTGAGGTCTCAGCCCTGCTCTTAATATCAGATTCCAATGCTAATACAGTGGTACCTCAGTTTTCGAACGTCTCGGAAGTCGAACATTTTGGTTTCAGAATGCCGAAAACCTGGAAGTAACTGCTTTGGTTTTCGAATGGTTTTTGGAAGTGGAACATGCCATGCAGCTTCCGTTTTGAGTTTTCCATAAGTAGATGCTTCTGGAAATGCATGTTTCGGTTTTGAACGTTTTGGAAGTCGAACAGTCTTCAGGAACAGATTACGTTCGAAAATCAAGGTACCACTGTACCTAACTGAACACGCCACAAATTGAGCCATGGCTCTGCCTCATCACTAGTCCAGTGTAAAGATGAGGTGCAGAGTGCACTAGAAGTTATTTACTTATGTAGCAATGGGGGCAGAAGAAAAACTCAAATCAAATGTTATCCAACAAAACAGTTACAGAAGGTGAACATTTCACCAATTGTGAACATTGCATTAATTGCAGATCACCAAGACCTCAAAACACTTTATTTATGTTACTGTGTGTGCATGAATAACTGGAGTATGTACTTCATTTGTCATAGGTTGTGGCAACACAACATCAAATGGCTTTAGGAGTTCATAGCCTAAACAGAGGACTTCTCAGCGCCTTCATGGTCCTTGCTCCGTAATGCAAAAAAGAAAAGAAAAATGCAGGTCATTTGTGGGACACTGCAGTAAAAGGAGAGTTGAGCACTCATGCTAAACTCAATTCCTAAGTGCGGCCAAAGTTCTGCAGCTATGCTGAATATTTGTCCTGAGATCATCATTATAGTAAACAGAGTGTAAAAGCTGAACAGCCAAAGGGCATCATTCCTTTCCTATTCAATAGGCAATTAATCCTTGCCAGTGAATGTGTTCTATCTCTCATAACCATCACTGTTCACTACCCTGGAAATTTTATGTTTACTTTTTTCTTTCTTTTTTTTAAGCATGACAATTATAAATCAGCTACTTCCAAGAGCTGGGGCAAATTAGAGGGAATTCACAGCTTCATGGCTGAATGCAAAAAGGTCTTTGTGGCGTCACCTTCTGAATCATTATTTCAGAGCTGGACTATGCAGACAGCAGGTCATGTGGCACCACTGTTTCTGTATTATACATCAGACAGTAGGGGGAGTCATGTATTCAAAGCCCATCTCCCCCTCCTCAATCCTTGCAAAGGGTAAATTAGGTGGGTTGTTTAGATATGCATAGGGAAATGGTTTGGAGGCTGAAATGACACAGTTCACAGACCAGTTTTTACCGTGTGCAAACTGCGGTCATATGACCTGCTGTGTATATAGACTAGCTCTGAGAATTTCGAACCAGTGAGAATATTATGGGAATGCATTAGCTGGCACATGTTATATCCCTCCCACACCATAAGCCTTTTGCACAAATGAGATCAGATGCAATTATCAACACAACATCGCTGAGTGTTCAGTATTTCTCAGGTGAAAACAAGGTAATTTGTACTTGTTTATCTAAAAACTGCTCCTCGTGATAGGGAAATATTTGGTAATGACAAGATGCTTGACAACTGAAGTGCCCTGCTAAAAGATTTGAATCGTTTGGTTGCATCCAACACTGTTCCTACTCAGAATACTTCCACTGACATTAATAGACGTGAATAACTTAGGTCCATTACTTTCAGTGGGTTTGCACTGAGTAAAACTTAGCTATAACTTATTATCTTCAAAACATGCATCTGCTACCTCCTAGAAAGATTTCATGTTTAGCTTCATAAAGATGTAGATGTTTGCTTTTATCACACTCGGTTATGGCTGTGATCCAAAGGCCTACCAGAGATAGTGAGAAATAGCAGGGCTTTTGATCCACCATTTCAATAGCAGCCAAGGAAGGTCATTTGGACCTCTGATGGGCTCAGCTGCTAACTGCCCTTAATCCTCTAGACTGGACTTGCAAGCTTCCAGATCAATTTGTCTTGGATCTCTCATCCTGGCATTCACCAGTCATGGCCAAACTTGGCCCTCCAGCTGTTTTGGGACTACAATTCCCATCATCCTTGACCACTGGTCCTACTAGCTAGGGATGATGGGAGTTGTAGTCCAAAAACAGCTGGAGGGCCAGGGTTTGGTCATCACTGATTGGTCCTTCGGTCTTCACAGATACATTGACCCCTATCCCTGTAGGCAGTTCTTGCAGCTAGTTTCCAACTTTGTGGTCTCTTGCCTAAGCTGAAAGCTAAGCAACCCCTGTTACTATTTAATCAAGCTTCTTATTTGATTGAAATAAAAAGCATACTTGTGATACGAGATGAGAGAGAAATGTGATTCAGTTTGAAATAAAGGTGAATCTACCTAATCCAAGCTTTCTGAAATATTAGCAATTCGAATCGGTGATCCTTTGAAATTCACGTTCCTCTGAATTTTTTCCAACGTAGTTCTCCTATACAGAAAAGGCAGATTTTGCATATAAATGCACATATTAATGAAAATAATATTCTAAATGCATTATATAAGGGGAAATTAAGCAAAAATGCATTAAATGGGCACATTTAGCAGCTGTTAAATAAATAAATAAATAAATAAACAAAGAAATAAATGCTAACTAATGTGGAAACATGGAGAACTGAATTTAGAATAGGAAAAAAATGAGAAACCAAAATGGACATATTCAGCCATTCCCTATCTGTAATCCATTATTTGGAAACCCTGGTAATGGGAACCCCAGATAGAATCACCTGGCTATTTGTCTCTCAGAGGTTCCAAACTTGGGCAGTAGTAACCTGCAAGTCTCAGGTTTTTGCTTTTCTGTTATTATTAATATTAATAAATTGCTCCCTGTGGGTCATCTCAAAGTCATTCCACAATAAAACAGATATGAAATAACTGCAAAAAATAAAAACAGGTTTTTTAATAAAAAAAATACATATATAAAGCCAAGGCCAACTAAAACTCGGAGTTTTAATTGGTTTTCAATGACACCGTGTCTGTGTTAACCTTCGGTCCATTTCAGAATCTCTTGAGTTGTGCAGAAAATGAGAACTTGCCAGAAAAGAGTGAAATGCAGAAGTATTCTCAGTTGCTCTTCTTGACTAAAATAATCGGAAGATTCTGGAGAGAGAGAACTGGTCATGACAACTGAAACCTGCACAGAGCTCCTCCAACAATAAGGCACACTGATCAGTTTAATATGGCAAAAACCTCTCTTTTATATGTCAAGGAGGAAGAAAACAGACACAGATAACTAGACGCAAATGCATAAGAAATCGTTCCCGTGGCAATGCAAATGTTAGGCCACACACCACTTCCTTCTCTTTTGAAAGTACAATTAGAGAAATAAATTAAGAATACAGCAACCCACATCTGACTACGATTTGACTCACAAATTATTACCTTTGCTGACTTGTCATTATACTTGGAAAAATGTCAGGTGAAGAGGCCAAAATGGGCCTAATGCTGTTTCAGTTCAGGGTTTAAAAGCAACATAAAATGTCAAAGTATGATGGGGAAATCCTGGGCTTTTTGCTACAAGTCCCTTGGTTTGAGGCTTAGTGGTATCAAGATATGCCAAGCACAAAAGGTCTTCACATATTTAGGCAGTGCTTCATCCATTCGAACTTGTGGTTACATAAATAATTTTTCTTATTATGCTTCTGTTTGTCCTCAGTTTCTCTAATTTTCTCCAGAAACTTCAGTCCCTCTTCTTTCTCCTCCTCTATTTTAATGTGAATTGTCATCTTCCTGGGGCAGGGAATTCTCTTTTTTTACTTAAGGCATTGTGTAAAATGCTATGTAAGAAAAAGAAAATGACAAAAAATATTCCACCCTAAGCAGAAATAACTTGTGTTTGCATTTACGGCAAGAAATGTCCAGCCATCACTCATACAGGTGTATGAATAAGAATAAATACATAAATAACCATGGATTATAGTGGGCAAAGAAATGCCTGTACAATATATTTATATAACAATTTGTCACATGATTCAGCACAACAATTAGGGAGGGTGTACAGTGGTACCTTGGGTTACAGACGCTTTAGGTTACAGACGCTTCAGGTTACAGACTCCACTAACTCAGAAATAGCACCTCTGGTTAAGAACTTTGCTTCAGGGTGAGAACAGAAATCGTGCTCCGGTGGCGCAGCAGCAGCGGAAAGCCCCATTAGCTAAAGTGGTGCTTCAGGTTAAGAACAGTTTCAGGTTAAGAAAGGAACTCCAGAATGAATTACAGTGGTGCCTCGCAAGACGAAATTAATTCGTTCCGTGAGTTTTTTCGTCTAGCGAATTTTTCGTCTTGCGAAGCACGGTGTCGGAAAAGTTTTGGAAAAGCTTCAAAAATCACCAAAAACCTCAAAAAAGGCTACCACACCGCGTTCTATGAGTTGCTCCTCAAAGTCAAGTCGCAACTGTATTAACAGTGTTAAGAAAAAGGAAACAAACTTGCAAAAAACGCAAGACGTTTTCGTCTTGCGAAGCAAGCCCATAGGGAAATTCGTCTTGCGAAGCAGCTCAAAAACCGCAAAACCCTTTCGTCTAGCGAGTTTTTCGTCTTGCGAGGCATTCGTCTTGCGGGGCACCACTGTAAGTTCTTAACCTGAGGTATCACTGTAATATATTTATTTTTGAGTCACATCACATACCACATTTGTAGGTGTATACCCAAGCTGTTTTAAAAGGTGCATCTTAAAAAAGTGTGAGTGTCACACACAAACTTGCAATCACAGATCCTCCAAGTCTCCCTATTTCCCAGGGACACCCCTGATTTAGAGAACATATCCTGGTTTCTGATTTGATCCTGGAATATCCCACTTTTCCTTAGGATGTCCCTATTTTCATTGGAGAGATGTTGGAGGGTATGGAGTTATTCAACCCCCAAGCCATCTGAAGGTAATCCTGTTAATGTTTAATGTTGGAAGCTGCCAGAGTGGCTGGGGCAACCCAGTAAGATGTGTGGGGTATAAATAGTAAAATTATCATTATGGAATGGGACGTCCCTATTTTCACTGGAGAAATGTTAGAGGGCATGCAATCACTTTGATTGAACAAGTAATTATTTGTGATTGACTGCAGTTTCCTGTTGTCAGCGCACTCATTTGGCAGACCTGGGCTTCTGTTTAATGTGTGAAATTGTGCTTCAACTGGGTGCTGCATTGCTTCAACATGGAGAGAAGGATCACACAAAGAGAAAACCTTTGCAAAGCCCTCCCTCTCACTCACTCAATTCCCAATGGTCAGTGGCGTAGAGATTTTCCACTGTCCGACCTTGTCTAAGTCCCAATCTCTTTATTTATTTTGCATTCATCACAGCAGACAAGTCTTGGAAAGCTCTTATGATATGATCATTTTTCATTGTTTGCAATAATAAACGGCAAATATTAATCTGG
The DNA here is from genome assembly GCF_964188305.1 of Podarcis bocagei. NCBI lineage: Eukaryota > Metazoa > Chordata > Lepidosauria > Squamata > Lacertidae > Podarcis > Podarcis bocagei. The sequence goes on from NC_138143.1 coordinate 29,754,961, forward strand.
TCATAAGATAAATATTTTTGAAGGGTCTCAGCTGAGCTGCTAACAGGACCTCCACGTGTAATGAAAATGTTCTTGAACAGCGCCATGTGTTTGGTTTTAACTGCCTTGTCTGCTCGACCCGAAACCTGGGACATTTTGTGTAAGTGGCCCCCTCCCCGTTTTTCCTGATGACAATCATCAGATGCAACCAAGGCCGCTAGGGAGGGACACGTGCTAACCTTCTCTAAACACAGGGAGTTTGATTCCATATTACATTTGTTTAACCTCTGGCATTCAGTGACACACTCGTTTGGCTGAGCAAAGCATGGAAACTTCAAAGATAGCTTTATGACCTGGATCTTCTGCTCATGTGAATTGGCCCTTCTTTGAGCTAACAGTGACCTTCATGTGGCATGTCTGTATGTAGGAGTGGATGATTTTTGCAAATTTTCCCAGCTGTGCTGCATTTGATATTGTCAAATGGTAATTATGGTAATTTATGGACCTAATAGGTATCTAAAGCCATTTGCACATAACAAAATATGTATTTTACCCGTGATATTTTAGGGAGCAGGCTACCAGGCGGGGCCCATTACTTACATCATAGTGTTGGCAGTTGCCACCTCGACACTGTTCACAAATAGAAAAGTTTGTTGGTGAGTACCAGGCTTGGCTCTCTGTGGATGCTCTGGCCCACCAAAAAAGTCAGCTTGTTGGCATACTGGCATGGTGCTGGCACTCTGATTAGGCCAGGCCAGTTGCAGTACAGGTGGCACATCTTATATGTAAGATGCTGTATATGGTCTGGCTTGAATCCATTATCATCATAAACCACATTGTAGTATGTGGGATTGACAGTGCCCTGGTAGGCAAGTTGGCTACTTAAGAAGAAGTCGTACCATTCAGCTTGAGTAGCCTCCGTGTCAATAACTGTCCCAATGGGAGGGTTTTGCAAACTTCTGTTGAGAAACCATCTCTTCTCCCAGGTCTCGAATTCTGCCAGTCATTTCAGCCAACTCCATGTATTCTATCAGTTGCATCTGCCATTCTTCCAGTGTGGGTAAATCTTGGGTCTTCCAATACTTTGCGATGAGTATTCTTGCTGCTGTTGTTGCATACATAAAATTTTTTTTATCTTTCTTTAACACCCCTTGGCCCACAATGCCCAGAAGGAAGGCCTCTGGTTTCTTATGGAAGGTATACTTAAATACCTTTTTTAACTCATTGTAAATCATTTCCCAGAAGGCCTTGATCCTTGGGCACGTCCACCAGAGGTGAAAGAATGTTCCTTCAGTTTCCTTACATTTCCAACATTTATTGTCAGACAGGCGATATATTTTTGCCAGCTTGACTGGGGTCATGTACCACCTGTATATCATTTTCATAATATTTTCTTTCAAGGCATTACATGCCATGAACCTCACACCGGTGGTCCATAACTTTTCCCAGTCAGCAAACATAATATTATGCCCAATGTCCTGTGCCCATTTTATCATAGCTGATTTGACAGTTTCATCCTGCGTATTCCATTTCAACAGCAAGTTATACATTTTTGAAAGTACCTTAGTCTTGGGTTCTAACAGTTCAGTTTCTGATTTCGATTTTTCCACCTGGAAACCTATTTTCTTGTCTAGCTTAAAGACCTCTCTAATCTGGGCATAGTGTAGCCAGTTTTGCACTTTATCCTTTAGTTTCTCAAAACTCTGCAATCTCCAAGTGACTCCTTCTTTCTCTAGTATTTCCCAATATTTCAGCCAATTGGCCTCCATATTGAGTCTTTTCTGGGCCTTGGCTTCCATTGGTGACAACCACCTTGGGGTCTTGTTTTCTAATAAGTCTTTGTATTTTACCCAGACATTAAGCACTGCCTTCCTGACAATATGGCTCTTGAAAGCCTTGTGAATTTTTACCTTGTCGTACCACAAGTATGCATGCCACCCAAAAGCATTATTAAACCCTTCCAGATCCAGGACATCAGTGTTCTCTAGAAGTAACCAAGCCTTCATCCAGCAGAAAGCCGCAGCTTCATAATATAACCTTAAGTCCGGCAGGGCAAACCCCCCTCTTTCCTTTGCATCAGTTAGTATTTTAAATTTTATTCGGGGCTTTTTGCCCTGCCAGACAAATTTAGAAATATCTCTCTGCCGCTTTGTAAAACATTCCACTCTGTCCACAATCTGTAGGGTCTGAAACAGAAACAACATTCTTGGCAATACATTCATCTTTATCGCAGCAATTTGGCCCAACAAGGAAAGTTTTAATCTTGACCAACTTTCTTTGTTTTCTAATAAGTCTTTGTATTTTACCCAGACATTAAGCACTGCCTTCCTGACAATATGGCTCTTGAAAGCCTTGTGAATTTTTACCTTGTCGTACCACAAGTATGCATGCCACCCAAAAGCATTATTAAACCCTTCCAGATCCAGGACATCAGTGTTCTCTAGAAGTAACCAAGCCTTCATCCAGCAGAAAGCCGCAGCTTCATAATATAACCTTAAGTCCGGCAGGGCAAACCCCCCCTCTTTCCTTTGCATCAGTTAGTATTTTAAATTTTATTCAGGGCTTTTTGCTCTGCCAGACAAATTTAGAAATATCTCTCTGCCGCTTTGTAAAACATTCCACTCTGTCCACAATCTGTAGGGTCTGAAACAGAAACAACATTCTTGGCAATACATTCATCTTTATCGCAGCAATTCGGCCCAACAAGGAAAGTTTTAATCTTGACCAACTTTCTAAGTCCTTTTTGATTTCTGTCCAACACTTTTCATAATTGTCCTTAAATAAATTCAAATTTTTAGCAGTCATGTTAACCCCTAGGTATTTCACCTTCTTAACAACTGTTAGGTCTGTCTCTTTCTGAAACCTTTCTGCCTCCTCAGTTGTCAAATTTTTTTCCAAAACCTTTGTCTTTTGCTTATTTAACTTAAAAGCTGCCACCCGACCAAACTCATGAATCAATTCTAAAGCTCTTTTCGTGCTAGATTCTGGCTCCTGCAATGTCAAAACCAGATCATCTGCAAAAGCTTTCAATTTGTACTGTTTGGCTCCGACCTGAATCCCTTCAACCAACCGGTCCCCTCTGATCATGTTTAGGAGCACCTCCAGGACCGAGATAAATTACAAAGGGGAGATAGGGCAACCTTGTCGTGTTCCTTTCTCTATCTTAAACTCTTCTGTCACCACATTGTTAACTATCAATTTAGCTTTTTGTTCTGAATAAATTGCCTCTATACCATTTTCAAACCCCCGTCCCACTCCCATCCCTTCAAGATTTTTCTTCATAAACTTCCAAGAAATATTATCGAAGGCCTTCTCCGCATCTATAAAGATCAACACAGCTTTTGTATTAATGTTTGTTTGTAAAAGTTCCAAAATGTCAATAATGTTTCTAGTGTTGTCAAACAAATGTCTACCTGAGAGAAAGCCGGCCTGGTCCTTGTGAATTACTTCTTTTAAGACTTTTTTAAGTCTACCTGCCAAAATATCAGCAAAAATTTTGTTATCCACGTTCAGGAGAGAGATGGGACGGTAGTTCTTAAGTTGTGTCTTTTCAGTTTCTGATTTAGGTATCAATGTGATGAAAGCTTCTTTCCACAATTCCGGTGCCTTCTTCCCCTCCATAATCTCATTGCAGACCTCCATTAACGGATGTATCAAGTAGTCTTTCAGTATCTTGTAATATTTGGAGGTGAGCCCATCTGGCCCTGGAGATTTGCCCAGTTGCATATTCTGAATGGCACCTTCGATCTCTTGTTGTGTTATTTTGTAATTCAAGATTGTCCTATTTTCTTGAGACAATTTTGGTAGTCCATTCCTTCTCAAAAATTGGTCTATCTCTGTCTCATCTTGCGGCCCTTGAGTGTAAAGTTGTTTGAAGTATCTCTGGAAACACTTTCTGATCTCCACAGGATTCTGGATGTTTCTCTCTTCCATCTCTAGATTAGTCACTGTATTTAGTTTTTGTCTCTTTTTCAACTGCCATGCTAGCAGTTTCCCACATTTATTTGCCGATTCAAATGATCTTTGTTTCATTAACTTGATTTTCCACTCCACTTCCTGATTTATCAATTTGGAATATTGTGCTTGAAAAAGTTTAATTTCTCTCAGAATCTCCTGTGACTTCGGTTTCGATCTTAGCTTTTTCTCGCAATCCTTAATTTTCTCCAAGATCTTATCCTTTTTCTCATTCTGTGCTCTTTTCTTTATGGTGTTCTGCTGTATCAGAAACCCCCTCATAATAGCTTTGCTTGCGTCCCAGATTACTCTTTTTTCCACAGTAGTGTTCAAATTTATTTCAAAATAGTCCTTCAAAGTTTTTTGGGCCTTTTTGATAATCTCTTGATCTCTAAACAGGTTGTCATTCATCCTCCATCTGAAGGAGCCGGCTGTAGTTAGTCTTATATCCATCTTTACTGCGTTGTGGTCGGAGCAAGTCTTTGGGCAGATTTCCACTTTCCTAGTCTTAGGTGCCAGACCTCTAGTTATCCAAATTTGGTCGATTCTTGTCCATGACAGTTGGGCTTCAGAAAAGAAAGTTCCTTCTCTACCTAGTGGGTTTTTTGTTCTCCAAATGTCAATCAAGTCCATATTGTCAGTCAATTCAAAGAAGGTTTTAGGTAGTCTGCCATCTTTTGAAATGTTTTGGCTTTGTGACTTATCCATATTTGTAGACACCACCCCATTCATATCTCCCATCATAATGATGTTGCTATAGTCCAGATAATCCAGCATCATCTCATGCAGCTTCTTGAAAAATTCCGATTTCCCTTCGTTAGGTGCGTAGATTCCCAATATCAAAAACTTTTCACCTTGAGTTTGTATTTCAATTGCCAGAATTCTTCCTTGCTCATCTTTAAAAAGGAATTTTGGTGATAGGCTCTCCTTTACATAAATCACCACTCCTCTTTTTTTAACTCTATCCGATGAAATAAATTCTTGGCCTAATCTTTTGTTGATTAACACCTTTCTGTGGAGCCTAGTCACATGTGTTTCTTGCAAGCAAATAATGTCCAATTGTTCTTTCTTTAATATATGAAATACCCTTCTCCTTTTTTCGGGGGAATTTCCGCCATTAATGTTCCAACTAAGAAGTTGCAGAGACATCCTGGAAAAATCTGTTATTCAGTGAGTAGGGGCTTTTCCTTCTGGTCGTCAGATGGGTTTTGCAAACTTCTGTTGAGAAACGATGAAGGCATTTCTTCCTGACCACAACCACCGATAGTTTGGCTCTTCTGCAGCCACCATTGCACTCATCGGGGGCACTTAATATCTGTGGGACTTCAAAGTTCACCACCATCTTCACGTGTCCATCTCCAACGCTGTCACGGTACACTATTAGGTGTGCAGGCAGCTGCCCATTACATGCTTGCAATTTACTTACAGCATCTTTCATGCAGACCTTTAAACAAACTGCGATGTTTGGTCCTGAATTTTGCAGCGTGCAACGAGAATACCGCCTAGTCAGTTGGAAATTACAGCTGGCCAGAAACCCAATAACCAAGCTTCCTTTGGTCAAAGCATCTTTGTTGACATCAATGCGAACCACCATGACAGATTTCAGTGGTATCTCAACTGCTCACAGTGCCCCTCCAAGCTTAAAGTATTAAAGCCTGGCACCTGCTTCCCAAAACTTCTGCCTGCCTTATGGAGGGGGCACGATGCTCTGACAGGGTCCAAGACCCCTCCTTCCCAAAGCCCACCTGGCTTTGGGAAGGAGGAAGCAGGCCTGGTGCTTCTTCCCCAAAGCCTGGGAAGCTTCTGCCCAGCTTAGGCAATGGAGAAGAAAGCAAGGTAAAGGGAAATGATAGATGTGCATCACTGAACACTCTTGAAGTGAAAAGAGCAACTCAGACTACAAAACAAATGAGCAACAGAAAATATGAAATGCTGGGATGCAATAAATACAAATTATTATCAAACAGCTCCTTCCAGAATTTATATGAAACACAGATGCATTCAGCATTTCCTCTGGGTATTTCCACTCCTGTGTTAAGCACTGGGCTTAATCCAACCTGCCTCCCCTTTGTACCTGTTGCAATCAAACCACAAAGTAGCAGGAAAAGCCTATTAGGCAGCTTCAAACAGCAGTCAGGGAGGACTTATCAGCTTCTGTGTAATGATAGTCTGGCAGTATCGTATTCCAAACTTCTCAATGAACCATGACACCAAAACATAAACAAGGTCGAACAATCGGTTTAAGCTCTTTGCGCAGTCATGCAGCAATGCATCCTTGCCTGAAATGGCTGGTATCCATATTCTAGCTCAGGTATTGCCAACACGGTGCTCATGGGCACCAGGTTGGTGGCTCCTGTATATTTTGTGGAGAGGTGAAAGAATATGATTTTTTTAAATAAAACACCACAGCAACTGCACAAACTTCCTTCACCTAGAAGCTGCCCAGAGTGACTAGGGAAACCCAGCCAGATGAGAGGTGTATAAATTGTTGTTGTTGTTGAATAGGATGTCCCTATTTTCATTGGAGAAAGTGGGAGGGTGTGCCATCTTGATTTGAATCAAGTGTGCAGGAGCTTTCCCCAATTCCCCAATTAACATGCATTGGCAATGGTTACATGTAACCCCAAGCAGGAGGTTCCCTTGTTGTTTCAAACACAAGGTAACAGGGGGCAGTATACAGGGATATGTTACCCTGCAGCCTGATTATTAATATGCAGTTAACTTTACATCTGCACAGGCCACAATCTCCCTGGAAGCAATGTAGGAAGTTTCTTCTTCCCTCGAGGCAGAACATTCTGCTAAGAGGAACCACCGAGTTAAAGCTACGGCTGTCAGGAGGCATGGCCACAATATTTTCCATCTGCCTCATCTGTAAGCAACTGTCCTTAAAACAAAAAAGGAAACAAACAGATTTATAGAGGACTAATAAAAACGATTGCATTATGCATTCTCTCACTCCATCTTGAATCAGCAGTTCCAGAAGGTCCTCTGGGAGGAGAGTAAATAACAGCATACTCACAATGTTCCTTTTTCTCTCTCCCTGAGCTTGGCAAAACCAATGCATATAAACACAAATTAGAAGGGAAACAGAAAACAAAGCTAATGCATGGTAGCCAGGCAAACTCTGGTGTGGAATGATAGCCTGAAGTGTGACAGCAACAGATGCACATTTAGACATCTGTGGTGAGGATCATCTGCATACTTATCACCCTGTTACGTGCTTGTGCAAATGTACAAATGCAGAGAACATGATACAAACTCCACTAAACACATCTACTTGAAATGCATTATTTTTCTGTTTGTTTTTGGTGCAGTGTGTGCTTTTGCTGATGAGACTGAATTATACATGGTGCCTGTGAACATGGAAGAAAAATGCACCCACTTTAAGCCTGTGAATCAATGTGAAGAGGCTGAATAATCTGCTTCAACAACAATTAGACTTGGAATCAACAGGTACCTCTCAGCAATACGTTGTTCAGTGTCTCCCAAGATATTATAACTCAGACCTGCACACCTTGTGGCGTACCAAACTGACCAAACAGGTTCCTAGAGTCCTCCTGCCTCCTTCCCAAAGCCTAATTAGTGCTTTCCCAGCTTTGGAAAGGAAATGGGATATAGACCCTGTCAGCAGGTAACTGTAATCTATTGAGAACTACCTGGACAAGAGCTTTCCCCACAGTACTCAGAAGGGAAATTCCGTGGTAGTTGTTACAATCAGATCTTTAGATATCTAAAGAGCATTATCATTCCCCACACTTCCTTCCCTTTTGCAGGCCAAATATGCTCAACACTTTAAACTGTCCTTGATTGCAGATGGGTGAATCTGTCAGTTCTGCTTTCCCCCAGTTTCTTATTTTTCCAAACTTAAGTTCAGTCTTCCACATGAATTTGAGATTTCCTTTTTTAAAGCCCTCATTAAAAACCACCAGCATCTGAATGCAAATTTCTCCTGATATACACATTTGTATGCCATTTTGTATAATATAGACTTTCCCCCCAAACCTGTTTTATTGAAAATAATGCACCTTGTATGTTATTTTCACTAGTATTGACATTTTTAATTGATATTTTACTCCAGAATATGAATTTTTGTACACATCACTTGACTTTAGAACTCTACTGCAAAATTCAGAAAAGTGTGAATTTCAATGGATGGCTGTGTTTCAGTTCTTGCGCTGTTTTAAAAAGTTTGAGTTAGTTCAGTTCACCTTTAGATGTGAACTGAATTGAATTTCTCCTCTCTCCATATTCCTTATCAACGTAAATCATAACTGACAGTGTGCTGCCTTTGGATTCTCTGAAAATCTAAGACATAGACATCTTAAGATACCACAATTATGATCCTGGAAAACACCTACATAACTGTGACCTCAACAAACAACAACTACTTATTTATAATCCAAGACACAACAAGCCTGCAGTTAAATACCATCCTTCTCATTGTTAAGATGCTCAGAGCACTATTAAATTGAGATGCTAGCTAGAGGCTTGCATTAGTGTTTAGATTAGAAGGGGGGAATAATAAGCGTCAGGATAATTACTGCCTATAATAATAGAAGTGGAACCTGAATCTTAATCGCTATGGCATGACTTCACTGACAAAGCATCCACACAAGCCCACAATCAGCAAAATAAAGACATTAATTAGTTATTGGCCCACTACAGTTAATCTTGTGGTTCTTTTGAAAAATGATTGGATTTTAAAATTCCAGGAGTGTCTTGGCTGATGCAAGTCAGCAATGCTTCAGTGAGAGCCTTTTGTTTTATATTTACCAAAGATCTTGGCTCTGTTTAATTAAGAAGAGCAAAGAAGTGAGAAGGGAATCATACTGGGATTCAAGATGCCATCTGTTTGTAAAATAGCTGAGAGTAGAGTTGTTTTCCCGGTTTAGAACTGCATTTGTGAACTGGCAAATATATATACAGAGAGAGAGAGAGTTCTACTCATTCAACGCATTCTGTTTAAAGCTGGTTTATGCACACTGTAAATTAATTCATGTGGTTTTAAACCGATCAGAAGGATGGCATCCACTGTTAACCACTATTACGGAGTCTACAGTAAAGTGAAACAAACATTATTTTGGTGGCGAAGTTTTACAACTGGGATATTTGTCAATGGAAGGAAATGCTCAAAAATGAAAATCTGATAGATTTTAGCATCGACCCTACCTGCCTGCGGACTGTCTTGCCAGAGTGGTGCATGCTCTGGTTATCTCCCTCTTGGACTACTGCAATGCGCTCTATGTGGGGCTACATTTGAAGGTGACCCGGAAACTACAACTAATCCAGAATGCAGCAGCTAGACTGGTGACTGGGAGCGGCCGCTGCGACCACATAACACCGGTCTTGAAAGACCTACAGTGGCTCCCAGTATGTTTCCGAGCACAATTCAAAGTGTTGGTGCTGACCTTTAAAGCCCTAATGGCCTCAAAGGCCCGTAGACCTGAAGGAGCATATCTACCCCCATCGTTCTGCCTGGACACTGAGGTCCAGCGCCAAAGGCCTTCTGGTGGTTCCCTCAATGCGAGAAGCCAAGTTGCAGGGAACCAGGCAGAGGGCCTTCACGGTAGTGGCACCCGCCCTGTGGAATGCCCTCCCACCAGATGTCAAAGAGAAAAACAACTACCAGACTTTTAGAAGACATCTGAAGGCAGCCCTGTTTAGGGAAGCTTTCAATGTTTAACAGACTATTTTATTTTAATATTCTGTTGGAAGCCGCCCAGAGTGGCTGGGGAAACCCAGCCAGATGGGTGGGGTATAAATAATAAATTATTATTATTATTATTATTATTATTATTATTATTATTATTATTTGGAGGTATGTCAATCAGACTAGGAAGCGAATAAGCAGTCAAAAGGTTGAGTGGGAATAGACTGTCAGAAGGCCAAAAATACCTGTTATATCAGATAATCTGAATTATTATTATTATTAACCAATCACCTTCTACACAATCATCTCAAAGCAATGTATAATAAAATATGATAAATGTTAGACATGTTTATAACCAAATTAATACAAATACACAATAAATATTCATGGAAATACAAAATAAGCACCTATTTGTCCTGCTGGGAAAGTCTATCAGAACAAAACTGTCTTCAGTTGTTTATGGAAACTGCGGCTAATGGGTGCCTGTTGTGTATTGGCAGGAATGCTGTACCACAGAACAGGGGCAACCACATGAAAAGCCCTGCTCCAAGTGACTGCAGAGTGGGTTTCTCAGATCAGCTGTGGCCATGCATCCCTCAATGTGCATCAGCGACCAACTAAACTGGATAGCTGAGGTTTGTGTGGTCTTAGGTCTAAGCAACGCATTCACTGCACAATCAGAAACTTTATTGGGCTAAGGGAGCAATCCTAAGTATGGGAAGCCAGCATAATTTCCCCCAGTTTAAGTTAAGGAACCATAAGGTATGTCAGATCCAAATTCTGTTCAAGAGCAGAGCTAAAGCAGACTGAGATACCCTAAGCCAGCAGAGAGAAAACAATAGTGTTTGACACCACCCTAAGTTCCACAAGACGCGGGTGGTGCTGTGGGTTAAACCACAGAGCCTAGGGCTTGCCGATCAGAAGGTTGGCGGTTCGAATCCCCGCGACGGGGTGAGTTCCCATTGCTCGGTCCCTGCTCCTGCCAACCCAGCAGTTCGAAAGCACGTCAAAGTGCAAGTAGATAAATAGGTACCATTGTGACAGGAAGGTGAACTGCATTTCCGTGCGCTGCTCTGGTTCATCAGAAGCGGCGTAGTCATGCTGGCCACATGCCCCGGAGGCTGTATGCCGGCTCCCTCGGCCAATAAAGCGAGATGAGTGCCACAACCCCAGAGTCAGCCACGACTGGACCTAATGGTCAGGGGTCCCTTTACCTTAAGTTCCACAAGGCTGCCAGGTCATCGTAATCAAGCTGAACCGAGTTAGGATCCAGCATAAGCCCACCCACCCACCCACCAGCCCTGCCCCCACAACATATTGAGCAACATTCATATTGAGTAACTGACAAGCTCTGTAATATCACACAAGTGGATGATAACAAAAGCAGCAGAGCGATCAGGTTTTTCAGCCCAATTTACAGCATCTCAGAACGTGACTGGAAGTATTTAAAGAGGCACATTAAAGTGTTGGTACAGACACAGAAGTATCATTAAAATTTCTCAAATGCCACAGGATCAAAGGCCTTGTGGATGACTGCAAGTGATTTATTAGGCAGCAGAGGTATTTTAATCAATGTACTCCATTGGGAAGCTAGAGAAACTGCAATCCTATCATGGGAGGAGAGAAGAGTTTCCTAACTTATCTGCAAACTTTGCTGGGGGCCTATCAGTGTCAAACTCTCTACCTCTTTTCTTCTGCTCTGTTTGCTGCTCCTTCTGGTCTGGAGAAAGAAGCCACAACCACCCACCTATGTTTAACAGATACTGTAGTCGTCCGAAGTCCACAGAACTGAGGCAATGGAAACTTCGCCATTGCAAAGGCACTGGGTTGCATCTGGCTGGTCATTCAACCATGGCAGTTCCATTCCCAATTGCAGTCCGATGGATCACCACTTCAGCTTAATGTAGTCATTTAGGTAATGATGAGCGCAAGAGGAAAATAAGGTCTCCAAGTAGTTTGTTCCATAGAAAGGTGGCAGACATACTCTTGCCATTCAAAGTGCTGCTTTGAAATAGGGACTAGAAGTGAGCCATTTGCCTTTTATGTCTTTTCCTCTGTCTTTAAGTACTCAAAGGTCCCTTTCTGGTAAGTAGTTAGGGTGCCCCCCCCAAAAAAAGAGAGGAAACACACCATCAAAGCAGAGACCAAAAGTGGACACTGAGCCACATAAAATGTATAGCTGCAAATTTAGAAAGAATGACTCTAATTGAAATAGGAATGCTCTACATATCATCACAGTGGGGAGGACTGCTGTGGTGGCTGCATTTACCTGTTCACTACTGGGAACAGGTGTGCAGCCAATGCAGGGTTTAACTCTATCCTCCCACTCATCAGCTGTCATCATGAGTGATATGAGTTGATGGACAGGTGGGTGTAGTTTAAGGAAAATTACCTGGCGAGCCAAATTGTACCCCCTGGCATGCCAAGACTGGCCCACCAGCCAGACGTTTCCTGCTAAGTTATACTTAGGGTAGACACACTGAAATTAAAGGTTCTAAGTTAGTTATATCCATTGATTTCAATAGGTCAGTGCTGAGTAGAGCCAACAATAGATACAACCATGTTGTTGTTTCCATCTGTTTCAAGAGACAATGGAGTGCACCTCTTGGGTGAAGTCTAACTGCTGCACTAGCAGCACTAAAGTGGTCTCTCCAGGGTACAAGCCTGGAAAGCATTATGGAGGTCCTAGGATCACCAGGTGACAAGGCCCTTCTCTTGGCCTTGCTGATGTGGTCCAAAGGAAAGCAGAGCAATATGCTTGGCACCAGCTTGACTCCACTCTGGACTTGTTGAGGGTTTACTCCTTAGCCCTTTCTTCACCCAAAGATATGTTGCAAGGCAGCAGAGGTTTAGGATCAGAGTTTTCCTTCTAGATGGGCTTCCTTCCCAGGTAGACAACCATCTGCCCCTCACTTGCCTTTATAGCATGTGCAGAAACAACTTTCTTGACCGTTGGATCCACTACTGGTCTCGTCTACTCAATCTACCTGTCTTCACATGCAGGGGAAGTTCCTAACTCACCAGGGTTTTGAGACCCATCAGCTACTTTCACCTGCCATCCAGTCAAAGTCGTTCCTGGGGTGTGGCCTCTGTCGCATGCTGACAGCTTCCAGGAACCACAAGTGAGAGCTGAGTGCAGGGTGGGGACCAAAGGTGGACAAGCATGTCACCCACCAGAGGTACGACCCCTTTCCTAACACTCCACGCAACCATAAGCTTATTGTTATCACAATAGCTGTGCGAAACATTTCTAGGATACAATTTCCCGGTGAGATTTGTGCAAGCAATTTGCCAGGCATGTGTAGGCACAGTCAAAATCACCTGAGATGGCAAGCTATAGCTTGTAAAATGGAGTATTAGGTAGACCTCAGATTTTAATCAGTGCCTACACCACTACCAGCTTCAAACATCAGAAGAAACACAGCAAACTGAGAGGCCCACAAGCCCACAGGAGGCCAGCCTGTGCCACTGGAAGCACAAGCAATGGTAGTTTGTGGCATAGAAAAACAGGTGCGAAAGAGCCTTAAAGCTGGTTATAACAATGAGCCAGACCTACACTCCTGCCAGCCTGGTGTTGCTCCTACTCACTGGTTCAGTAAACTAGAAGAAAACCACACCAGAAATGTTCAACTTGAATTGTGGAACATTGGGCAAAAGGGTTTGCCACCATTCAAGCAACTCATTACATAGTCCAACAGCCATTGGCCTGAACATGCTCAGTCTTGTCTGATCTCAGAAGCTAAGCAAGTTTGGGCATGGTTGGTCTATGGTCAAACTGTTCCCATGCTTCAGGGATGAAGAACTGTTTTTGGCTTGAGGACCACACTCCCTTCTGTGTGGTCCACATGCCAGTGGAGGATGGGGCCAGAGTCAAAAGTGAGCAGAACAATAGGTGTATATTTTAGGCTAGTTTTTTCACATGCATCACTGTCTATCCTCCATCCAGAGAAACAAGAGTTTTAAGGCACATTTCAGCAAGGCAAAAACATTCAAGGAAGGCGAGAAACAAGATTGGTGAGGGGTATGCCTTGGGGAGACGGGCTATACTGTTGAATATAAGGATAGCAAAAACACAGCTGAGAAGCTCAAATCATATATATGACTGAAACCCTTCTTTGGAAATTAACCCAACAACCAGACCTTAACATTTAAAAACTTTACTTGCAGAAACTTATAGATGAATTAAAATATGATATTTACAGTCACATGCTTCTCTAAGCATAGGCCTATAGTCTCTTATTCTAACTTCCAAACAACTATATTTTTCTCTTTCCAGAGCTCAGTACTTTCAGTCTTCTGTATCTCAGTAAGGCCATGCCTTGCAGCTCCTTTAACCTTCTCCTGAAGCTTTGTTCTTTCTTTCAAGCAGAGAAGCACTCCAAACACTCTATTTAGCCTAGCAGTGTTCACAGTGGATTCAAAAACACAGTCATCTTGCTTCATATAAAAATGGAGCCTATCCTTCACTAGATATCCCCCATGTGACCAAACGTTAGCCAATCACATGAGAACTACTAGAGAATTCTCTATAATTCCAGTTACCAACCAATCAAATTTCAACACATAGTAATGCATGCCAGCATTTACTATTTCAGTGAATTAAATTACTATACTTAACAGTAGCTGGGTATGAGCCTGAGCTGTATCTCAAGGGATAGGTAGAGAGCTCTGGAGAGATATACTTGCCCCCAAGTCTGAAGTCCGTCCCCCCCACCATATTGTATCAGTTCTCAAAGGTGTGAGACTGTATGCTTCAAAACACAAACATACACACATCAAATTAGTCCATGAGGAGAAGGCATGGTGGCATCTAGTTCTCTATAATCAGGGTGATGATTGAATGTTCCACCCCACACACAGATCTTGAAGATTCTCCCCCTCACGGTCTGGCACAACACCTTCTAGAAACAGCCTGAACAAATGATGAAACTATCTATCACTCCCGAAAAGCTCTTAGTGGAGGACTAATACTGAATAGAAGTTTTTTGAGTGCAGAAAAAGAATGAAAATATATCACTGCTTAACCAGTAAAATGTGTTCTGCAGAACACTCGGTTGCAATCCAATACCAATGGGACTGTAAATGCTTTGCCTTGAAGTGAAGCACTCTGGCATGAAATAAAATTGCTATTATGGAAGAGTTATTTCATTGCATGACAATTGAAACGCATGTTGTGGAAGCATTTACATATGTTCTTTTGGATGCTACAATTCGCTTCACTTTGATAAAACACAGATAACATTTTTTGCAATCTTAAAAATTGCTTTTCACTTATTTTTTAATACTCCCCAAGAAAATTGAAAGTACACTCTCCACCCGAGAACATTTTTCCTACCAATAAGTTCCCCTTCAGAGACAGAGTGTCGCCATTTGAGAATCACGCATCGTCCTAGTTCTCCCAAACATGGGATGAAGTGGTAAATTTGCTTCTGTCTGGATTCCTAAGAGCCAGTGTTTCTGCCTCACAGTTATATACCCTGAACAGAGGAATTAGCATGTCGGGGAGACAGCAAAATTAGACATGGTGGTAACTACTGACTTCAATGGTTTTAAAGGAGGATTAAACTAGTTCATGGTCAGTCAACAGGGGACAGGACAGGAAGTTCTGTTGTGACAGGGACACTAGAGCTTTGGATCTAGCCCATTACTTTTTATAAGTGTTAAAGGTACAGTATGAAAAGAAGAAGAAGAAGAAGAAGAAGAAGAAGAAGAAGAAGAGGAGGAGGAGGAGGAGGAGGAGGAGGAGGAGGAGGAGGAGGAGGAGGAGGAGGAGGAGGAGGAGGAGGAGGAAGAAGAAGAAGAGGAAGAAGAAATGGCTATATCCATTCTGCTATTCACACTTTACTTCAGGTGGTCAGAGAAGAATACTCAACTCCTTCAGTCATGTCATTCACACACACACACACACACACACACACACACACACACACAAACACCATTTTGCTAGTGCCATCATAACTTGTTAACATTTGTATCATGCTCTTTTTACATTTAACCTGTGCTCAGTGCTCACTGGTCCCCAGTGAGTTTATCAATCTAGCAAGACTAGGAACCTACAATTCTCAAGCTAAATACTCTAGCCAAAGCACTCCATTTCCAATCCTGGTACAGTACCATTGCACAAACATTCAAAGTTGCCTCCGCCTAGCTTCCAATTATGGTAATATATTTCAAAACTGAAACAGTCGTCTTCTCTAATTATTCATCTGGCCAGAATAAATTGTTCACAATAATGTTTGTGGAAAAACAGAAAAGGTCAGGATATCTTAAAAATCAAATCCCTGTCATTAAATAACTGTGCGCACATTGTTTTGCCGAGTAGCTGTTCTGTTCTGTTTACCTCGATCTGGGCGTAAGTTCTGGCCAATCCAAAGCACATGGGCCAATTTAAATCAATGGGGAGACCTCCATTGACTTCAGTTGAATATTGAACCAGAGCCTTAGGCATCTGGAGCTGGAAGAAGCCATCCGTCTTGCTTGCCAGTTCTGACAAAATCCATTTGAGTAAAGCACTTTTCATCCAAATGGATAGCACATATCTGATAGAGAGGGGCGGAGAAGTGGGTGGGGGGACTGTGTGTTTCCATTTAAACTGTATTGCTTAGGTCGTCTCTCTTGATTTACGTCGCAGAGCAGGATGCCAAGTTGGCATTCACATTATTGGAATGGAGAAAGCATTCAGTTGCAAGTTCCGAAAGAATTAGAAACAGACTGCTCTTCAAAAAAATATTTGGGAATTTGAAAAACCCAAAGACGTCACTGACCGAACATTTGATCTCCTTCTCTCTTACTTATTTAACAACAGTTTTAACATTTTGTTTGATGACAATAACTCTGGCATTATTATTTTTTGTCCTGCAGTGGCATGTGGGAACTTGAGACTGGCTCACAAGAAGAAACGGGTGGAATATTAAAATACATGTTCCAGGAGATCAATGCCATTTATTTTTATTTGCTGAGGGCCTTTAACGGAGAAATTCATCGTCCAGGGTTGGGACCTAGCTTAGTAAGCTGCTGAGGACTGTGTGTGCAGTCAGGCCTCAGAGACCTTTTCAGTGTGCAGAAAGAAATAGATGTGTTCAACAACAGTGCACCATATTGGCCATGCCTAATATGAATACCAGAAGTCCTGACTGGCTATACCAAAGAAGAATGCTAAGAGACTGAGTTTGTTTTATCAACTTCAGGTTTCAGCAACTGCCCTTGTGGATTCCAAGCTAACCATAGCTTCCAAGACTATATTGGGCTATGGCCATCCCCCACTCCAACAAGGCCTGGGCTTAGTTTTCCTGTAACAACAAATTATAATACTCACAAAAGAAAGGCATTGTGGTGCTATTTTGCTTTCAAGATTAAAGCAGGTGAGGAAAGTAGGTTTCATACAGTGCCGAGCTTAGTTTTAAGCAGAAAACAAACAACAAAAAATGGCATACTAATCCCAACCTATATTTGCTGCTTGGATTTCAAATGTAAAAACTGGAAAGAATGAACATGGAAAAATTTGCTCTCACGAGGATGCAAAAACTTCCTGCTTTAGCTCGAGCCAGAAATAGTCTGAGGACAGAGTCACTCACAACAACTTTTGCGTCTTCTGAGCAAAATTCACTGAAAATATCTGGTTCATGTTCTGGGCACCAATTCAGAGAGAAAGAAGAAAGTCATGGGTTGTTTTTTTTAAAAAAAGGATCCAAACTGAATTCTTCACACACACCCTCCCGGAAAAAAATTCTACAGGAATGTATGCTATTTAGGATTGTTAGTTCGAATTTAAACCTCAAAAACTATATAAAAAACCTCATGGGTTGCCAGCCTTGAAGAACTATAAAAATCTCATGAATTGCCAGCCTTGAAATTTTCAGGACACAAAGCAGTATACCGCACTCTTGAAACATTCTGGCAACACAGCAATCCAACTTGGACACCTTTTCCTTTTCCAACATGTGACTGTAAATCAAACACAGTTCTTTTCAAACACTGAAACTGATCTTCCAATAAAACATGTAGTCAAATCTATCCTGGAGGTATTGAAAAGATCTAGGGCACACTGACACCTCTTGCCATTGCTGACCAACCAAGTCAAAGTCAGTCTACCAACCTTATATGGCAGCCCAAAGGAGACTAAACAGCCCTCTTCTTTTTTGGCTGGTGCATGAGATTTCTGAGGACTGCACTGGATAATATTGCAAAAGTTCTATCTGTGCTGGTAGAAGTGTGGTGCTGGAACTTCCCCTAGTGGGAGCCATTGCTTGATGTTGCAGTCATCACGTAATGAACCAGCCCACTTTCTGGAATTACATTTTCCTGTCTAAAACAGTTTCAGTCCTCTGATCTGAGGGGAAAGAGGCAGATTTAACTTTGGGCAGAGAGAAAAGTTGGGCAAATACTTTTGAGTATTAGAACTGTCTGGCAAGCAGCAGCCTTCTGGGCCTTCAGACATGACCTGTGGCTTTGTGAAGGTTTCTTCCTACTTTGGGAGTTAAGTTGTTCCTGCACTGGGTTTTCCACCTGCTCTAACAGTATATTAGTGGACAAATACCAGAAGTCTTCGGCAATCTTTCTGCACAACAAAATGATCTTGAAAATTCATCCGGAGACTTCTAAATAGGGCTGAGTGAAAATGGCCTCCAATGTTATTTACACATAGCAAAATTTGGGAAGGGGTTACATGGGGCGGGGCATAAGAAGGAATTTCTCCAGCGGATTTCCTCAAAAATTATCTTTGGAGGAATTTCAGCTCAGTGTTGAATGGTACTCTGTTGTTGATATTGGTGGATGGAGGAAGTGTTGGGACTAAAAGAGATGGGCTGGAAGGCGCAGTAGCCAAACCCATTTCTACTTCAATCATATTAAAATAATATTAAATGATATAACAACTAGATATCATTTAACTTCTGCCCAACATTCAGGATTGCTGAAATTGGGGAGGCAATTCCACTGAACATGTACTCCAAGAAGTTCTCCAACACTTCAAGGGCAGTGTGAAAGGCCATAAAATTACTTTTAGAAATCTCAGCACATATCTACTACCTAGTTTTGGGGGGAAGTGTGCAAATCTAATTTCTATAGGTGAGTGAAGGAGAAGAAAAATTGCAGTTCAGAAAAGCTTTACCTATGCCACTATCCTAGAAAAGGGGTAGAGAACCTGTGGCCCTACAGATGTGTCTGGAATCACAACCCAAATCATTGGCCACAACCATTGGCCATGCTGGCTGGGACCGATGGGAGATGGGGTCCAGGAACATCTGGAGATCCCCAGGTTCTCCACCCCAGTCCAAAGCAGATATGGGCTTGCAGCTAAATCTGAACTCTCAAAATGCTGGAGGAACGGATACAGGTCCAAATGTTGTACTGCGTTAACCATCTGTGTGGAGCTTTGCACTTGTGAAGTCCCAGCAGATGAACTGCCACTGACATAGGAATGATATCATAAAAACTCCTTTGCTAAGTGTGATTCAAATTCTAGATCACATTGGACAGCTGAACTTTGGCATCTGAGTGACAGCTGGCATGAGGTCTCAGCATAAATAGGGGTGGCTAATTCTAACCATAAACACATGCCGGCTGCATTGCATGAATGAACAAGCGTTAAACAAGAATTTTTCTTTTCCATCACAGAAGCCAAAGCTAGCTCCACCTTCTTACCAAAGAGGGGAGTTTATGTTTCCTTGGCTAAGATGCATTTGTGTGGTAGTAAAAAGACTACCATCGTCAGAAGGATGGTTGGCAGCCTTTCTCTCTCAGTTTGTACTCCGTTCAGCTATGTCTACTGCTAGGGAGAGTCTGATGGCTGAGAGTAACCCGTGCTGGAAACGTATTCAGCAAATAGCAGGAATCTAATGAGCGTGATGGCATTAGCTGCTGTGAAACAGTGCGAGACAGCACGTTTCCTTCCATAGCATCAGCAGGAGAACTGCAAAATCTCCAAGGGTGAGCAGCAGCACAATTGATCTACCATGTCCCCATACTTTGAGCTTCTGCAGCCAATGAGGTTAAGCATTACCCAGCTTGATTACTATAATGTGCTAAGTATGGAGCAATCCTTGGATACAGGTTGAAGAATGCAGTGGGCCGGGGATGCAACTGTCTAGCTGTTGGCTAGGATTAATTGCAGAGAGCACATTATCGCTGTATCAAAGGTGCTCATCCGACAAGGTTCCTGCCAAACTGCATTGGCCTTTAGAACTCGGAAAGATCCAAGGCGCAAAGGAGCTCAGAGAATGCTCTCTTCCATGTGAACATTCACTTGTGCTGCCATCATCCAAGAAGGAACAGAAATTATATGACATGAGATAAGCCTTTAATATCCCACATGGAGAAAAGTAAATTTAGATATTCCAGGTCCTCTATGGAACCTGTTGCCCTGACTTTCTGAAAAGAACACAGGAGTGATAAATTCATGCCTTTGGTGGTGAAAAAGAAATTGAGACTAAATTCAATTTGTACTAAATTGTGTAGTTTGATGGATGCGTTCTGCGTCTTATTTATATGCTATCATGCTTTGGATACAATTATACTGATAGTTGGATAATTTTTAAAGTCGTTATTACTGTGAGATGCTTTGTCAAAGGAAGAATGGATACAAAAACATATGGAATACGCAGAAATAGTGAAACTTACTGGAAGAATAAGAAATCAAGATAACAAACTTTTTATAAAAGAATGGAAATGGTTTATTGAATATTTACAGATAAATTGCAAACAGATAGAAACATTGGGAGGATTATTGTAATAACTTGCAGTTTCATAAGAGTATGTAGTCAAAGTAGATAATTAAATGAGCAAATTTAATGAATTTGGATATACAGAAGATATTAAAAAATAAATTTAAGGAACCACAGAAAGAGGGGGAAGGAAGTCAAAACTTGAAATGTTAAAATGATTGTAAAATTAATGAAATGTATAAATTTGAAAAGTATAAATAAAAACTTTGCTTTGAGCTCAACAACAACCTAGAACCCAGACTGTGTTCTAGGAAATCCCATAGCTGTTGTGTGGACATCCCATATTTGTTGCATGAGACTTTACCCTCTGTGATAGTAGCAATCTGTGGGGAACAAGCTACTGTTGGACTACAACTCCCATCATCATTAGCTAGCAGGATCAGTGGCCAGGGATGATGGGAACTGTAGTCTAAAAACAGCTGGAGACCCAAGTTTGGGAAATCATGGTCTACAGTGACTGACAGAGGCTCCTCGGGGTTTCCGGTTGGAGTCTCTCCCAGCTGTACCTGGAAATACTGGGGATTGAACCTGGAACATCTTGCATGCAAAGCAGATCCTTTACCACTAAGCTATGACCCTGCCCCCTGTTTTTAAGTGAGAAATGCACACATGGAGGCAATAATAATAATAATAATTTATATCCTGCCCGCCCTGGCCAGAGCCAGGCTCAGGGCAGCTAACACCAGTAAAATTACAATAAAAACATAATGGTTTAAAATGCAGCCTCATTTTAATAGAAGCCCATAGATCAAAACCATAAGGGGAGGGAAACATAAGAGTCAGACTGAGTCCAAACCAAAGGCCAGGCGGAACAGCTCTGTCTTGCAGGCCCTATGGAAAGATGTCAAGTCCCACAGGGCCCTAGTCTCTTGTGACAGAGCGTTCCACCAAGTTGGGGCCAGTACTGAAAAGGCCCTGGCCCTAATTGAGACCAATCTAACCACCTTGCGACTTGGGACTTCCAAAGTGTTGTCATTTGTGGACCTTAAGGTCCTCTGCGGGGCATACCAGGAGAAGCAGTCCTGTAGGTGCGTGGGTCCTAGGCCACATTTAAAGGATAGGCCTCTAGGCCTGAGATCCAGTGAAAGTAGCCTTCAGACCCAGTATCTTCTGGGGGTCCACTGAGAGCTCTGAATTATTTGGAGATGGGTCCTGAAGATCATATGGAAGTTCCATGGAATCTAAAGCCATGTTGGGCTCAGTATGTGCTGGGCAGTTAGTGGCGGTGGCAGGCGATCAAATACCATCCATGCTTTCCAATGGCCCGCCCTGCTGTCCCAAGTGCAATCGCATGAAAACAAAAAAATGTGCACTGAACATCAAATAACAAGAATGTTGTAAAGCGTTTGAGCCAAAACTGCACTAGATATTATCAGGAAACGCTACAGCTACAGTCCCAGCTCCCATTTGGGTTGAATGTCACACACATCATTGCTTCTTTTCATACCCTCATTCTTTCATCTGTTCTTCCTCACATACACATCAGCTCTCTATGGCAAGTGTGCCACAGCACAGCAACACAATGAAGGCTTAGGTTGGCCATGTAAAAATGCAATTCATAGAGAAAGCAGAGGGCTGGTGGGGGCTGGTGGTGGACAAGAAAGCCCAACATTTCTTGGCAAGTCCTGCCTCGGGTTGCCTAGAAACCTGCTTTGAAAACAAACACTGTATTTGTTTCTTTTTAAGCCGACAATGTAAAGTGAACCATACAGAAATGGCTATGAGACACGTCCCTTGGCCACTCACCAGGGTGAAATATTCCTTCTTGTGAAGCTGGAAATATTAATGCCAGGTGTTCCAAGTGCTGAAATACGAGAAAGTTAGCAAAGCATTTCATTTTTCTGCAGAGATAATAAAGGATAGTTCCCCATATTTCCTTGAAGCACCTTGAAGCTCCTCTTTCACACTATACACATCCACACTGTATATTTAAAGCACTATTATACCACCATAACAGTCATGGCTTCCCTCAAAGAATGCTGGGATCTGTAGTTTGTTAATAATTTTTAGCTCTTTGGTTTACTAAGAGTTGCTAAGAACCTCCTTTTCCACTCCTAGTGATACAATTCTCAGAGGTGTTTAACTGTCAGTCCCTTTTCCCAGGGAACTCTGGGAATTGTAGCTCCGTGAGGTGAGTGGGGGTCTCCTCCTCCTCCTCCAGAGGACAGGGTCACACTTCAAAACGACCTTGACAGATTAGAGAACTGGGCAAAAACAAACAAGATGAATTTTAACAGGGAGAAATGTAAAGTATTGCACTTGGGCAAAAAAAATGAGAGGCACAAATACAAGATGGGTGACACCTGGCTTGAGAGCAGTACATGTGAAAAGGATCTAGGAGTCTTGGTTGACCACAAACTTGACATGAGCCAACAGTGTGACGCAGCAGCTAAAAAAGCCAATGCAATTCTGGGCTGCATCAATAGGAGTATAGCATCTAGATCAAGGGAAGTAATAGTGCCACTGTATTCTGCTCTGGTCAGACCTCACCTGGAGTACTGTGTCCAGTTCTGGGCACCACAGTTCAAGAAGGACACTGACAAACTGGAACGTGTCCAGAGGAGGGCAACCAAAATGGTCAAAGGCCTGGAAACGATGCCTTATGAGGAACGGCTAAGGGAGCTGGGCATGTTTAGCCTGCAGAAGAGGAGGTTAAGGGGTGATATGATAGCCATGTTCAAATATATAAAAGGATGTCACATAGAGGAGGGAGAAAGGTTGTTTTCTGCTGCTCCAGAGAAGCGGACACGGAGCAATGGATCCAAACTACAAGAAAGAAGATTCCACCTAAACATGAGGAAGAACTTCCTGACAGTAAGAGCTGTTCGACAGTGGAATTTGCTGCCAAGGAGTGTGGTGGAGTCTCCTACTTTGGAGGTCTTTAAGCAGAGGCTTGACAACCATATGTCAGGAGTGCTCTGATGGTGTTTCCTGCTTGGCAGGGGGTTGGACTCGATGGCCCTTGTGGTCTCTTCCAACTCTAGGATTCTATGATTCTATGATTCTATGATCCTCAACAACCCTCAGCAAACCAAATATCTTGTCATGTCAGGCTCTAATTTGGAAATACAAAAAAAGCCACAGCTAAAAGGCGATACAGCGATACAGTTTACTAATACCGAATATTGCAATATCATAGTTAACAATCACCCACAAGGATTCATGATCAAAATTTCTACACATCCAAACATGGAAGGTTATTTATTTATTTATTTTGCAAAACTTTCAGGCTAATTTCCCCCAGTGTTTAACAACAAATTAAAATGAGTCAGGTCACTTAAGATAAAGAATAGAAGGTATTCCCAATGAGACAAACTTTGACTGGTTGCAGACATAGGATCCTCACTGGTAACTTTTAGTAAATTCTTATTTTTGTTATTTTATTTCTTACCCTGCGTTTAAAATTTTATACTTGTATGCTTTTATCATTGCAAGTTGCTTTGAGACATTCAACAGGTGGAATGAACAATAAGTGTGATCCAGTCATTTCAATAACCATTTTAAATAACCATGTTTGCCATTATACACAATGCATCTTGGCAATGATACTACAGAGCTGGAAAATATATCCAAAAAGAGGCAACTAAAATGACTAGGAGAAAGGTGAATTTGTTTGCATAATGACGTGTGTGTGTTATGGCGTATCCAGATTATTCGGCAAAATATGTCACAAAAGGTTACGGTGCTCTGCCTGTTCTGGTTGAATGTATTCTACTGAGTTTTCCATTGATGCAAAATAAACACATAAAAATTAAACTCTCAGTTATAGAATCATAGAATTGTTGAGTTGGAAGGAACCCGGACTTCATCTAGTCCAGCCCTCTGCACTGCACAGCCTAAATTGAGATTTATGACTTAATCCATGCGTGCACATAGAAATTACCCCAAAGATTTAGGGTTGCCATATGTTGAAGAGCAAAAAAGAGGCTTCTGCTTTTAACTATGCATCGCTGTGACAACTCTACCCATGAAAAGGAGGACATGTCCTGGAAAAAGAGGACACATGGCAACCCATTCCTCCAGTGCAAATATCTGACCCCTGTACAGACACATAAATGCAGAGAGAATGTATTTGGAGGAGAGGGAAAGGGCTTTGGCAGTGGTTGCCTCTATTGCAGAAGTGAGGAAACTGACATTCTTTTGTGGGGAACCTTCCGGGGGGGGGGGGCATTCAAATGGTAGGTGGAGTCAGAAGCAAGCATAGGTGCAGCAATAGATGTGGTTCTTCCTTTGTGCAGCAGGCAACTTTGAAGCCATGCAAAATCCCGTGGTTTCTATGCAGACAGACATTTCTCTCTATCCAGGCAACCAGAAGGTATTGTCACAGTTCAAGGACCCATTCCAGCCAGGAAAAAGTACTTTGGGAAGACACAGATCAGGGCTGGTGACAGATGGTTGCTCTGGGACAGCCCAACATTCCCCACCTCTGCTCTGCTCTACTCTAATCTAAGTGCATTAATGTCAGTATCTGAAATGATGCTACATAAGTCAGGGGCAGAGCATGCCTTTGCAATGTTGCTCTACCACCTGATACTCACTTTCCAAACAAATATAATATTTGTACAGAGTTCTGGCAGTGCAATCCTATACACGTCTACTCAGAAGTCCAGCTGAGTTACAAGTATGTATAAGATTGCAGCCTAAATTACTTAGGTGCTTTGGATACCAAGAGCTCATATAAAAGATGGTTTCCTAGGAAATAGCAGGCCTTGTAAACAGCAGACCAAATTTACTCAACAGAGCTGTTATCCATTTCTTTTAGGAAAAGTTGACCCTGTGTTGGACAGATACCAGAAATTGCATCCAGACTAATCAATAAACTCTAGCCTGTTGTTTGTTGCAACATCTTCCTTGGAAACTACTTGGCAAAATTAAGTCAGTATGTTCAATTAAAAAGGAAAAGAAGAAGACAACCAGTGCTGCCAATATCCTGGATATCAACCACTTGTAATTTACTACACTTAAAATCTTTAAAAACTAAAAAAACCACACCATAACTTTTAACTTACTTGTGTTCCACAAAGGACCATGCAGTTTTCAGATCCAATCTTGCAACAGTTCAGAGCAGTAAGTGGATAACTTCTTTAATTTGACAGTTTTAATCTGAGAACTGCTATCAGTGTTACGAAGCAATAATTTTTCTACAAAGGAAATGCTGTAATGAAGAAGTAATGGGACAGAGGTAGCCAACTTTTTTAACAATTATGGCATGAGACAAGTTCAAAAACATGAAGAGCTGTACTTCGCTGGTAAAGGACAAGTTTTGCATGCAGAGCGACCCAGATTCAGTTACTGACATCACTAAATGAGGGGCTGATTTATTTCAGAGTGTGAGCCTGCAGACTGGACCTGTGGGGTTTTTTTCTATTTAAAGCACAGTGTGTCTCTGTTTTTAAACCCACTGTATTTCACACCATTTTTATTTCCTGGACAGCAGCTTATTTCTTGGAATTCAGAAGGAAACCTCCAATTCTCTCTCCCCAACTCAGAAGTGATAGTGTCCAAATGTGGACAATTACAATTAAATTTGCCTCTCCGTGAAACATGGGACCCTTTTTTAAAAAAATCCCAGAACGATAACTCCAATCCTCGGTCCTCCATCACTGTCATGTTGGCTTGCCAAAAACCCTCAATCGATACCCAGCTACCAATCTGGTACATTAGACATTTTCAATCACTATTCTAGTGTAACTCTTGATTTTGTGGGAAATGTATTGTTATGATTTGTTTTAATATTAAATAAATGTGTTTATTTTTTAAAAAATCATAGAAATATTTTTTGGTTCAGTTTTAAACTGAATTTTAAAAAGAACTCAGTATTCTCAGATAAAGCCAACATAGTTGCAAAATCATTCAAACAGATCGTAGGAAAGGAAAAACAACAACACCACTATTACTAAATTCCAGTTTACAGACCCCCTGTTGGCTCTGGCCCCCTATGTGTGTTCCCTCCCTTTAGTTGGCCCTCCTTATTGCCAGAAAAGCTGGTGAAAAATCTTTTTCATCGAATAAAAGCTTCCAGCGCTGCCCCCGGAACATCCAGCTCTGTGATGGGTGCCCTAAGAATTCTCATCACCCTTAAAAAAGCCTGTAATTCCCAGGATTCTTTGGGGCAAGTCATGATCATTAAAGGGGTATAAGAGTGTTTCTACATACAAGGTGTGGCTGTGACTACAGTCTCTCTCTCTCTTTCACCAGCAGCTGAGCTAGCACTCTAAGAACACATACTGGAATTCCTAAAACAACAACAACAACTCCTGAGATTTAGACAGTTTGAAAAACAGAGTCAAAGCCATCAGCCGAAACCATCCCTCCTCTGCACTGACATATATTGTGAAACCTTGATCCTTGACTTAAGATACCAAAAAAGAATCAGATTAAATTCAATGAGACCTTAGTGAAGCAATAAGCATTCTTAGATAGTTTCTCAACTACATTATTTATTCCACTTACCATGGACTGAACATGTTCAGTGGGTACCGCTTCTGAGAAACTAATATGCTAAAGCTTCTTTTAGAAAACCACACAGTCATAAACAAATCGAAAAAGATGTAGGGCAAAAGACTCAGGTCTGAAGTGAAGCTATGCTGGGAAAAGAAAAAGAAGATCAAAACTTGCTGCAAGTGTTTATTCAAATCATTTTTTAAGCTGTTAGCATGGACGTGGGTTACTTCTGAGCATGACTAATTAAAGCAAGTTTTCTGATAAAGCAAGAACAGAACCAGGGAGATAATGCTGGCTGTTAAGAGTACTGACTGAGGGACATGAAGTGTCAGAAGGAAACCCCTGAAGAGAAATCTGATTGGCAACTGTCACAACCAAATTCTGGACTAGATGGGCTTTTGGCCTGAACCAAAATGCTTTGCTCAGGTTCTTATACTCTGGTATCCTTAAAGCAGGGCTGAAGAACACGTGGACCTCCAGATATTGCTCCCATAATCCATGGCCATTGGCCAAGCTGGCTGGAGCTGATGGAAGTTGGAGTCCCACAACATCAGTAGGGCCACAGATTCCCCACCCCTGCCCTAAAGCAACATCAGGGGAAAACACTCTCCAAAGTACATGATGAGGAGCTTGGTCCCACAGCTCAAGTGAGTGGAAAGAGTGGAAATAAGACATCCTATGTCACCAGCACTTACAATGTTTTTTTTTTAAAAAAAATGCTGGCCTGTTGAATAGGAAACCCTACATCTGTAAGGTTTCAACTCATCTTGCATGTCTTGTATCCAGTGGAGCAGCATATGGATACTGGAACTGAAGTTTAAGGTTTATGGTCAGATGGAAACTCCAGTTAAAAGCGATTGGTTAGATGCTAATGGTTCCACTGACACATCTCCTAAAAAATGTAGGCGGGAGGAGGAAGGGAATGGATAGTCAAAACTAGATCAATGCCAGGCACACTTGGATGGCTATCTTCTGGAAACAATGAGAGCCCAATAAAAGCCAGCTGGACAGTTTATAAGGAATCCTCAAATCCCCTAACAGGAATCAAGTTTAGCTTAAACAAGTATCAATTTCCAAGCAATAATTCTCTGATTAGATAAATACATGGAAAATAGGCCTATAAGCACCTAGTAGCCATAGTAGCCAAGTGAAACACCCCCGTGGTCAAGGTTGTATGATATACCTCCAACTACAACACACCAGTGAGAGAAACTGCAAGGTGATTGTGTCATTTGCCCCACAAACGTTTTCCAATACAATAATTTGAAAATTGATCAGTCTTGTCATCAATATTCTTCTTGCCCTGAGCTCCAGTAGTAACATTTGCAGACTTTGCAATAATATGTGCTAGCTTGTCCAAGAAGGAGAATGGATTAATACTCAGTCCTTAGATGAGCTATTTGTTGTTTTCACTATAGGATTGTAGGCAGTGCTTTTTTTCTGGAGGTACCAAAACTTACCATGAACATCTCTCCTGTTCTCTTATAATGGCAGTGGCACCTACCTGAGGTTCTGGAACTGAGTTCTGACGAGTTCCAGCTGAAAAAAGCCCTGCTTATATGTGATCTGAGGGATGGTCTCAACAGGAAAGGCTTGCCTTATCAGTTAAAAAAAAAACAGCTGTGGTCTTCTTGTCTTTAACTCTCTCTCTACCACACTCCACAAAGTTTTTTCTGCTGTCTGAAAAGATTCTAATTTCCTTTTGCTGACAGCAACCTTCCCCCAGTACCTGTGCAAATCTCCCAAATTTAATCCCTCTTCAAATTTCTCTTCTCAGCCTGTTGCTCCACAACCTTCTCCAGAAGGTTTCATATTTCAGATCCTCAGAGAGGCATTCCATTTATTTTTTTCTTTTTTAAAAAACAACAACAACCTTTCACTCCAGGTTTCTTTTCATATAATTGATTTAAGAAGGAAGTGTCAGTTTCTAATTTGGGTTATTTGTAGGAACCTCAGCTTCCAGTCAGCTTGACTTCCACCCCCGCCCCACACTGCCCCAAAGTAACTCTAGTCATTAAATTTACGGAATAAATGGAGCTTGTCTGTGCAATTTGTAAACCCATCCCAACCATGAAAGTTAGCCTCTGTACTGCCCCTCCTGCTTTGTTAGCATTCATTTTATATCTTTTCACTACCAGAGAGAAAAAGCTAGATTTACTGTGGCATCATGAAGAAAACTGACCCTGGTCTGACTTCAGTGTTTACTTGGAGGCCTGCCACCTGTAATTTGGGTGGCTATTCCAAATTAATATGTCAACGTCAGCTGTCATCCCCTCTCCAGATTCTGGTTATGTTGTGTGCCTCTCCCTTCCCTGCCCATTCTTTTGCTCCCAGTTTCCCTTCCTTGGCTTCTTTTCTTCTCTGGATTCCTTCCTTCAGTTCCTTCTTTCCCCCTTCCTTTCCTACATCCCTGTGCTTCTCTTGTCCTGATGCTTCTTGAAGACCTTTCCTCCATCTTATTCTCATCTGCCTGCTTAGCTCCTTTATTCAGGCAATGGTAACCGCGGCCACTGGCATGTTTTGGTCGTAGTCAGGGACCTGGGCAAAGAAATCCTCTCCCAGGATCTCTGCAATCACTGCAACAAAATCCTTTATGGACGATTGCCATGTAGGTTGTGAAAATATCTAAATGAGGTCTGGCACTTCTAGACGAACTGTGTGTGCAACCCTATCGTTGCCATGCAAATATTTGCATGCAATTAACCAGCCCCTGCCTGGTCCTCCTCTTCCATTGATTTCAATGTGGCACTTGTGCAGGGACTGCCTGCAAGACCCATTGTAAACAAACAGAGTTTGCCCTTCAGCTGCGCCTGGCAGATTGTTCCAGTTGTTTCTCTCTTTCCTTCTCTCCCCCCTCCCTGCCTTACTCCATTTGGTCATTTCAGCAGCAGCTGCAAACATTAGCTGAGGTCAACAGTTAAGTACAGCATGCAATATTTTACATGACTTGCTCTTATAAATAACTGAAGAATTCACTCCCTCTGTCTAATACTAAGTGGAGCAGGGACAAAAAGAGAAAATCCACCAAAGAAGCCATAACATGGTATAACAATGCTTTGAAAATCCATTTGGAGAGAGTTCTAGTGGACTTTTCCTTCCTTTCTCAAAAGCGTTGCTATCACTCAAGAGTATTGGGCAGCAGCCCAGAGATTACCAAAGAGACACCAGCTTGTTCCAATCAAAAACACACACAAGCAGCGCAAAAGACAATCTCATACCTCTTGCACACTCTCGGGTTGGCTGGCGATCAAATGCTGTGATTAGGAGCTTTTTAGGTGCGAGCCTGTTGCCAACAGAGCGACACCCTCAACACAAATGGCAATTCTGACGCTTTAGGTGCATGCGGCCTGAAGTATGTGTATTGTTGACTACTCCCACAAACGATACTCACAAGACTGATAAAATTCAATCGCCTTGGCAAAAAGACAAAAAAGGGGGGAGGGGGACACTTGGTCATGTGCCAAAGATAAACTGGCTCTCGTGTATTGAAATTATTCAGTTCACTGGGGGAGGGGGGAGGAATCTAGGATACACACCCAAAAGATATTTATCAGGGCCAAGCTGGATGTGTCAAAGGGGATACATGACTGTATCTCCGTCTCTTTAACTTTTTAGTGGCATCCCAGTAGTGATGTATGGAAGTGAGAGCTGGACCATAAAGAAGGCTGATCGTCGAATAATTGATGCTTTTGAATTATGGTGCTGGAGGAGACTCTTGAGAGTCCCATGGACTGCAAGAAGATCCAACCTATCCATTCTTAAGGAAATCAGCCCTGAGTTCTCATTGGAATAACAGATCGTGAAGCTGAGGCTCCAATACTTTGGCCACCTCATGAGAAGAGAAGACTCCCTGGAAAAGACCCTGGTGTTGGGAAAGATGGAGGGCACAAGGAGAAGGGGATGACAGAGGACAAGATGGTTGGACAGTGTTCTCGAAGCTACCAACATGAGTTTGGCTAAACTGCAGGAGGCAGTGGAAGACAGAAGTGCCTGGCGTGCTCTGGTCCATGGGGTCATGAAGAGTCAGACACGACTAAATGACTAAACAACAACAACAGTAGAGGCTGGTCCATTAGGGCATGTGGGATGCTGCCCCACCAGCAGAGGGCAGGGATGAGAGCCAGAAGCAGCCGGTGCCAAAGCCCAAAGAGGGTGGAGTTTGTGGCATTGCACAGCTCATTCATTCTCTCCTACCGTGTAGTAATTGTGTCTCATTTCTGCCGAGAAAGGTGGTTCAGAGACAGGGCCGGATTTAGGTTTGATGAGGCCCTAAGCTACTGAAGGTTATGGGGCCCTTTATATGTCCAGCTGTCCTTTGTCAACAACAAATTGCTGCTGTTTTTTGTGTTGGATATATGCTATATGGTAATTTATGGACCTAATAGGTATCTAAAGCCATTTGCACATGCAGAATATAGGCACCCTATATATAGAAATGAGCAAACCTGTGATATTTTAGGGAGCAAGCTAGCAAGCGGGGCCCATTACTTACACCATAAGAGCCTACACAACACAAAACACTGTTGCTGTATGTAGGTTTTATTTTATTTGTTTTTATCTTATATTTTGGAAATGTACATCCAGATTTTTTTCCTTTAAATTTTTTGGAGCCCCCCCCCCAAGGGAGTGGGACCCTAAGCTGTAGCTTGTTTAGCTTATACATAAATCCGGCACTGGCCCTAGGCCACAGCTTCTCCCTCCCCACTGCTGCAATGTGTTCTATAATGCTTCTTTTGAATACAGTTGCTTCTGAAACAGCACAGTGTGTAGGGGCATAGCATTGGGAGGGCCAGGGGAGAAGTAGCCCCAGGCACATGATTTTGAGGAGATGCCAGGGATCCTCGCCCTGCCCGCCGCTGGGGGTCTCTGGGCCCTGGAGCCCAGCCCGGCCTTGCAGCTGTGGCCCCGGCTTCCTCGTTGAATGGCCCCCTGGCCAGCATTGGGGGTGGATGCACCCACCAAGGGCTGTGTTGGCTGGCTGGGCTCCTCCCTGCAAGGGCAGGCAGGCAGGCACAGCACAGTCCTGTGAATATCCTCTATGCCCTGTGGCCAACTGGCGATGGTGAGATTTTGGCTGGCATGGCAGGTTTCGTTCACCCTCTGTGCAACATTTCCAGCATTATATCTTCATTATCAATCTGTATTAGACAGAGTCTTCCTGTAAAATAAGCATATACCCGAAATGTGTCACAATGTTCCGAGGCAAGTTCTGCCACACCTCCAGAAAACACATGGGATTGTGGAAGTCTGTTGAAATATGCCTCATGGCATGGTTGGTCACCTGGGGCAACCAATTCTACGAATAACAATTCTATGCATATGCAGAGGGCAGGACAACTTCCCGAACCCTCTGCATTCAATCTGATCTCTAGGTTTCGGAATTCCAAATTGTCTTGCTTCCAAGGTGGAAACTGACTCACTAAGAATTCTCTGTTGCTTTGTTTTATATTTCCTAGTTTTCTAGAGAGAGCTGTGCAGGTGCACTCAGGGCCGTCTTACCCACAGGCACTAGTGGTGCGGGGCACCTGGGCACCGGGCCCTCAGGGGTGCCAGGCTGAGAGTCCGGGGCCCAAGAGTTGGAGTCCGGGGTAGAGCCCACCCATCGGTCGGAGCACCATGGTGGGCTCTTCTACTGTGGCGTGAGTTTGGGGGTGACCGAGCCAGCGAGACACTGAGGTGGCCGGCCAGCTCTGCCCTCCTGCATGCCTCGGACTGGGCAACCTGGGGGGGGCAGGCGAATCTTTGCACCTCGGCGCCACATATGCTTAGGACAGCCCTGGGTGCACTGCTTAGTTCATACATGCATTTTCCTCATAGCTTTACATGTGTGCACAGATAAAACAATGGGGACAATCTGAATGGGATTGTATGTGTGACTGCATCGACACATTCTTTTGTACACTGTTTTACCATTTTGAAGAAGTGCATGTGTGGATCAATGAAACGCTTGCACACAAAAAAGAATCTTGCTGCTATTCCACATTCCACCTTCAGAGGTTACGATGTTTTAACAGGTTACAAGACAGGGACATTGGTCACATAAATGGAAGCAGCAGGGAATGAAACAGAAGAGCCAATTCAGATGATTTCATGCTTCATTTCTGCAATTATTTGAGCAATTAATTTCCTTGTGAAAATGGGAATTTAGTAGGCAAGGAACATAGGACAGGCAAGATGGAATACCAAACTTGTCATAGTGTAAACAGGCTTCCTAGACAACGTAGACACACCATATGTGTAAGCATAGGCGCCGACTCCATGGGGCCTGAGGGAAGGGAAGGGAAGAAATTCGATTCAGTTTGTATTTAAAAGCAAATCTACCCAACTCATACTTTCTAAAACAATACATAGACCGAAACAGTCATCATCCGAAATTCGCTCTTCTCTAAATTTCACAATGAAGTTCTTCAGCCAAGTAATATGCATATTCTAGGGCAAAGTGTGCATATTGTGCATATTCTAGGGCAAAGTGAAAATATTGTGTGTGGCGGGGGAGAATGTGTTATATTTGGGGAAAGTGCTCGGTAAAACTGTATGCAAAAATGAGTATATGGGGAGAAATTTGCACTAAAACGCCAGTGAATTTTCATGATGCTCTTAAAAATAAATCACAAACTGTTGTGAAAATGTGGAGAACTTGAGATTGGAAAAATGAGAAACTGGAAGAAGATGAAGCAAACATATTCCTTCCCTACCTGGTGGGACAAGTTTAATACTCCTTGGTTGCATTCATGTGTAGTGTTTTACAACATTCCACACAATCTTAGGGCCAAGTCCCATGCCAACCAATGTTAGCTCATTCATGCTGCTTTTTCCAACACCTGTTGAATTTCTCTACTCTGGCCTGTTGCTACAAGCATTAAGAACAGGGCTGGGGAATAGGTGGCAACCTCATCTTCCATTAAGAAGAGTAATCCTTTATTATTTTTAGCAAGGCACCAATGTATGAGAAGTATGCCCAGATTCTTGGGAGTTCTTGGCAGCTCTTCGCTATTGGGATGATGGATAAGTCTTAGATGCTGCAAGAGCATTTTACTTACTCAACTGGTTTGCCCTGCTGGAAAAGGATTTCTTCACTTTCTAGAAATAGCCAAAGCCTGCCCTTTTGTTGTGTAATAATAATTAACTAGTAAAATGGATCTGCAGCAAACCCTGACTCATTCAGCTAACTACACCGGAAGAACTCTCCCTCAAATGAAATGTGGCTTTGCACGCTTCACTGAAAGACCCACTTTGTAAAAGGTGACTGATGGCAGATAGAGATGACAACAAACAAATGATGGGGTAGTCACTCTAAAATGTAACTTGCTAACTAGGTCTGGCTCCAGAGGGTGGCAAGGTTGTGAATCTGCAACGACCCAAGGCCAGCAGAAGATTCATTACCCCAACAATGCTCCTGTCCCCATGTTGCAGTAAATATTCAAGGAGATCAGATGCAGCCTCAGAAAAGTCTCAGTTTGCATGTCCCATCTCTTCCAGTTTAGGAGATCCCACTGAGGCTACTGTGCCCGAAGGCTCCCCAAATCCTGCACTGTATCCAACAAAGTGGAGAAGTGGTCATTAAAAAATAATAATCAGCTCCTGGCTAAGCTGAATTAACTGTTAACAATTGTGGAAGCAAGGGCACCAACTTGCCCCTGCAATTGAGGGGGCCAGGGCTGCACGACATCAGCATGGAACATGTGCGTGGCATGGGGCATGCTCAAAGGGCGTCAGCACACCCTGGGGGCATGCTTGTGCCATATGTACACACCACATGGTATGCTGACATTACATGCACATGTCCCATGGCCTGCACGCAGGATGCAAACACACCTTGTGGCATGTGTGCACAGCTGCCTGAGAATTTAGAGGGGGCTGGAACCTTCCTTGATTTTTTGGGAGGGGGACTGCGCCCCCCCCCCAATGACACACCTTGTGGAAGACTGATGAGGTCCCAAGTAAAACAAATTCTGGACAAAGCAGTGCACCTTGCAGTCGGTGCCAAATTTAAATAGTGCTAATGCAAGCTGCGCTTGCAAATGAAGGATCGGGCACACTCTAAGGCTCCTCTTTGTTCCTTTACAGATGGGGCTAAGCTGCAGTGTGCCCGACGTCACATGATGTCAAGTGAGAGACAAGTGGGCGTGGCCTAGGCAAAATGGCCAAACTAGGCCCATGGGCTGGAGGTAGCCATGCTTTGCAAAATGACTGAGCACCACAGAAGATAATGTCTTTGAACCCTTTGATGTAGCCCACAATGTGCTTTGAACACTTCCATGTCATCCAATGTGTATGTCCAAAGGCATGTTCAAATGTGACTCAGAGACTATATGGCTTAGAGAATATTAATTTGCTGCTGGGAGAGAATCTTGGTGTTTTGCCTAAAAGAAAGCTGAAGTGCATACAATTTCATCCCCACACGCCCAAGGTTAAGATTTTCCAGAACTCAGGTGAAAGCCAAAAGATTTTTTGCCAGATTGTCAGAAACATGCAGGTAATTAAATTGCTGGATTATTACATGGGAAGAAGAAGAAGCAGAAATGTTGGATTGTAGCCTAACCATGAACCTAAGCAGGTTTCCTTAGATGTTAAGTTCTAATATGCTCAGTGGGGGTTACTGCCACATCAAAACACACAGGATTCCAGCCTCTGTTATAAGCCATGTGTTATGTAACATTTTGAACTGCAAAGTCCTCCCTCGCAAGGATGCAGTGGGAAACCTCACAGCACTAAGGGTGTTTTCATTTAACATGAGAAGCTAAACCCTTTCACCATCCAAGATGAAAGTAGGTGGAAGATGCGAGTGAAAACAAAACAAAACGCAAGCCTTGCAGAAGTACGGAACATCTTGGAAAGCAAAACTCAAAGTGGGTAGGGCACCCTGAAAGCCCACTGAGGACTGAGCATGCTCAGTAGGAATGGAATGCTGGCCTGTCTGTTGGGAGAAGAAATGGAAAGTGCTCTTAGAATCATAGAAGAGTTGGAAGGGACACCAAATCTAGCCCAACCCCCTGCGATGCGATGCTGGTCCAAAATAACAACACTTTACATTGAGACTATTTTCACGAAAGGCGGTTAAGAAATATTTTAAACAAATTCATCCCTCTTAAAAAAAAAATGTGAAAATGTGATAAGTGGCTACTTTCCCCCTTCCTTGTTCCATCTGATTTCCTCAGTGACCACCCACCTTGCCTTAAAACTAGAGCATTGCAAGTCCCTGGGCAGGCATTCTCACAGCAGATGCCACAGTTTCACTGTTGCTGGTGTGAAGAGGTTTGTGGTGTCTACTTGGAAAAATGTGCGTGTCGAACACACAGCTGTGTGAGAAAGGTTGCCAAATGGCATTGCTACCTTTATCCACACAGGGAACAGCAAATATCCTCCTAAGGTAGTCTAAACGTGGCCTTTGTACTGCGTCTCAGAACACAAAGGTCACATGGGATTTACTTATTTCAATGATATGTCAAACTAATCTGGTTGACTGTAGCTAATGCTTTTTTTAATATTTAGTCAACCCTTGTTCTGTTTGAGCGTTGGCAAAAGGCAATTTCCCTGTGACAGAGGTGAGACCAAGAGGAGAGGGAAGGTGGATGTAACAACCAAAATGTTATAGGGAACTGGTCACTCGCCAAAAATGTGTCAACTCTGCAAGCCTGAAGGGAAATTGCTTTTAGTTCTTGGCTGCCATGTTGCAGCCCACTGAACTTTTGGTGAGGTCTTACAGACAGGCATTCCTATGGAGCGGGAACTCGGGCGTAATTCAGTCAGGGATGTGAAGCAGTGACAAGTGTGGCCCAGGAAGCATTCTGGGAGCCAGATAAAAACCCCTGGAGGGCCATTTTTTCCTCCCGGGCCTAAGGGTCCCCACTCCTATTATAAAGCTCATTGGAGTCACGTATTATATAAGTTGGCAGTGGTGACATTTGCCAAGCCTGCCGTATGTCAAATCCAAAGTACAAGATTTAGTGATACTCCAGTGTGTGTACATAAGTACAGAAACAGCACCCTGGGACCTGGTGTGCTTGCCACTAGGAACTGAGCCAGTAAGCAGGCAGCATATGAGCGTGGGAGAAGTAGACAAGAGCAAAGAGTTGCCTTGGTGCCACAAGCCAGGCACACAGCCCCTTGGGTTCGACACCTGGTGTACAACCAATTACGTGGCACAATTCGACCACACTATTAAACAAGTTGTTACTGGGCAGAGGAGTGCAAAACTTCAAATCAGCTTCAAAAAAGGCACAATTGAAGCAGGGGTTGCCATTTTTATTTTTATTTTGCTCTGATCCTATACTTTGCCTTATATATTACACAATAATTTATTACACAACAAAGTACTTCTATTTCTATTATTTCTATTATTTCTATTATTTCTATTATTTCTATTTCTGTTCTTCAACATTTCTCCAATGAAAATAATGATTTCCATTATTATTATTATTATTATTATTATTATTATTATTATTATTATTATTACCCACCCATCCGACTCAGTTGCCCCAGCCACTCTGGCCGCCTTTCAACATATATAAAAATAAAATAATAATAATTTATTATTTATACCCCGCCCATCTGGCTGAGTTTCCCCAGCCACTCTGGTCAGCTCCCAATCAGTGTTAAAAACATAATAAAACATTAAACATCCCAAAAGTCCCATATACAGGGCCACCTTCAGATGGCTCAGGGGTCAGAGAACTCCATACCCTCCAGCATTTCTCCAATGCAAATAGGGATGTTCTAAGGAAAAGCGGAACATTCCGGGATCAAATCAGAAACCAGGACAGCTTCTGTAAATCTGGGACTGTCCCTGGAAAATAGGGACATTTGGTGGGTTTGCTATTGCTTTCTGGTGGCACTCTCAAGGCAGGGCTTTGGGGCAGATGTCCAGGCTCCAAATGATTTCAAGGGGCTGGCTTACTGCATTTTGAAGGAAACTGGTATGTACTGCCATGTAAATTTTAGATTCTAAAGAGGTCCCCACCGTGAGATATTTAGAAGAGCAATCCACTACTGCTCATGTGACCGGTTGAGCGTAGGTCTCTTGGATTGGATGGAAGTATCCTTCATCCAGTTCTCCTGGTGAAACCAGCTGGCCATTGGCAAATGTATGATGTAAGCCTCATTCCATCATCCCGTCAGCTCCAGTGTTGGAAGTGTTGGTGCGCACCTCAAATCTGCTCAGGAGTGTTGTGGGGCAAACTCAGAACAGTCTTGGAGAGGAGAGAGGGAGAGAGAGGAAGTTCCATTGCACAGGCAGATGTCCTTGTACTTAACAGGACAGTAGCATGTACAATTGTGGAGGCACATCAAGGGGGTTAAAGGTGGGTTTTAAGGAGGGGTAGAGATGCAGGTGGCACTGTGGTCTAAATCACTGAGCCTTTTGGGCTTACCAGTTGGAAGGTCGGTGGTTCGAATCCCCGCAACAGAGTGAGATCCCTTGCTTTGTCCCAGCTCCTGCCAACCTAGCAGTTCAAAAGGACACCAGTGCAAGTAGATAAATAGGTACCGCTGCAGCGGGAAGATAAACGCCGTTTCCGTGCACTGCTGTGGTTCGCCAGAAGCGGCTTAGTCATGCTGGCCACATGACCCAGAAAGCTGTCTGCAGACAAACACTGGCTCCCTTGGCCTGAAGCAAGATGTGCACCGCAACCCCATAGTTGTCTTTGACTGGACTTAATCGTCCAGGGGTCCTTTACCTTTACTTTACCTTTACCTTAAGGAGGGGTGCTAAGGAAGAGGGAGTTTTTAATTGCAACTTGAAGAAGAAATTCAGCAGATGAAGCCCCTCTTGTCACTATGTCTCCATATTGGGTAAAGGTTCAGCTGCTGGATTTCTATATATCATACTGATGCTAAAGGCACAGAGACAGACCTTGTAAGGAAGAAGAAGAAGAAACAAACACACACACACACACACACACACACACACACACACACACACACACACAACACAACACAAGGCTCAGTTGGCCTTCAGTTGGACCTCTTCTTGAACATCCTCTACCTTGTGGAATTCTCTACCTGCAGAGTTTCGGCCCTGCCTTCTTTCAGACATCTCTTGAAAACTGCACCTTTTAGACAGGCCTTCACAATATGAATGTCTCTTTATAACCAGTGTCTACTGAAGTTTTAGATCACATTGTATAGATATTTATAGATCAATGGTATTGCATTTGTAAGCCACCTTGACATATTTTATGATAGTGCGTCTCATAAATATTCCAATAAATAAATAAAATTACCAGCTAAGTGTTATAGCAGGTTATTAGTCAATGGTACTAGGTTTTGTCATTTGTCCCCGTCCCTCAGCTGGAATCTTCAGTGCGAGCTTTTCTCTGTCGGCTTCCTTGTGTGATGCTGCGTGCCTGGCTAGGTGAGGTTAAATAAAGCCCACTGTGGCGATGACTCAAGAGCTTGCAAACCATCTCTGGAACTTTAATATTTTAATTACTCCTTTTGCTTTAAGCCAACTTTCATAAGCATGGCATGCTGACAGGCAAGGGGGATTGTTTTTATGAGCCTACTCCACTTGTTACAGTAGGCTTCAGACTCAGGACATCAGCCATCAGCACAATTGTCACTGAAGTGAAATCCCCACTCCTGACGTACTGGAAGGTAGCTGAGTAAGTCATGACTGCACCCTTTTGATTCCTGCTATGCAAAAGGCATACGAGAAGAAGAAAAGACAACAACACACAAACCGCAAGGTTTAAAAGTAGTGGCGATTGGGAATGGCTCGAAAATCTGGCCTCTTGGCATTTCAAAACAAGCCTGCTTTGAAAGGACAATATGCACCAGATTAATTGCATAGGTGTCACAAACCATTTGTCATTTGCATAGCACAGTTGAAAGCCCATTACAATTAACGGCTTTATGATAAGATAGCAAATTAAAACCACACATTTTGAGCCAAGCGTTTGGTTGTACATCAGTACACCCAAAGTGACTGGGTCAACCCAGTCAGATGAGCAGGGAATGAATGAATGAATGAATGAATGAATGAATGAATGAATATCATCATCATAATCAGCATGCATTCCCCAGCATCCCTAAAAGTAAGCTCTCATTTTCTCAAGAAGCCCCTGCCTGATAGTTGAACTTCTCATACATTACATGACATATATGAGTCAGTTTCAGCATTAGAACAATATGTTATACCCTGAATAGACAGTCAATTAGCAGGGGTGATTTGTGTGTTCTTTAAGTTTGGGCCATTGCCATGCCATTCTGTCTGCTGCTAATAAATCATTTCCAGATCCTCATGCTGCAAATATCCAGACAGCGCTACTAAATTATCTAAGGGTATGCTATACCC
Source organism: Podarcis bocagei (assembly GCF_964188305.1). Lineage (NCBI taxonomy): Eukaryota > Metazoa > Chordata > Lepidosauria > Squamata > Lacertidae > Podarcis > Podarcis bocagei. The sequence goes on from NC_138143.1 coordinate 29,795,003, forward strand.
TGTGATTTCCTCTACACACTGCAGAGCCAATACTACATAATATACGAGGACAGTTCCAAAACACAAGCAACACATTAGCTCTTGTGCCACTGCACTGCCAGCGCTCATCTAAGGAAAATCTATATACACCTCACCTACAGAGCAACCTTAACCTCCAGATCTGTGCCAGAGGTGCCTCTACTCCACAGACCACAGTTACATCCACAGAAAGCTCCATGAGGGTAGCACTAGTAGAGGATCCTGAAACGTCCCTAAAACAAACAACAGATGTGGTGATAAACTGTTTCTTTAACCACCACTTTCTGAGTGGGCATGGAGTGGGGTGTCACCAGACTGAATTATCCATCTTCCTGAAAAAATGGCTTCTGTAAATCTGGGAATGTCCCTAGAAAATAGGGGCACTTGAAGGGTCTGGAAGCCATCCTAGTTTCTGATTTGAGCCCGGAATGTCCCGCTTTTTCTTAGGTCGTCCCTATTTTGATCGCAGGAAAGTTGCAGGGTATGGAGTTATGCGACCCACAGAGCCAAGGAGATAAGTAACTATACAACCTTTAGAAGACACCTGAAGGCAGCCTCGTACAGGGAAGTTTCTTAATGTTTAATGTTTTATTTTGTTTTATTATATGTTGGTAGCTGCCCTGTGGATGAGGCAACCCAGTCTGATGGATGGCGTATAAATGTTGTTGCTGCTGTTTTGTTGTTATATAAAGGTAAAGGACCCCTGACAGTTAAGTCCAGTTACAATGACTCTGGGGTTGTGGTGCTCATCTTGCTTTACAGTCTGAGGGAGCCAGCGTTTGTCCGCAGACAGTTTTTCCAGGTCATGTGACCAGCATGACTAAGCCACTTCTGGTGAAACCAGAGCAGCACATGGAAACGCCATTTACCTTCCCGCCGGAGTGGTACCAATTTATCTACTTGCATTTTTGGCAGGCTTTCAAACTTCTAGGTTGGCAGAAGCTGGGACCGAGCAATGGGAGCTCACCCCGTTGCAGGGATTCGAACCGCTGACCTTTTGATCAGCAAGCCCAAGGGGCTCAGTGGTTTAGACCACAGCACCACCCGCGTCCCTTGTTGTTATATAGGCGGTCCCTATTTTCATTGGATAAATGTTGGAAGGTATGAGCTTTGCAGAGCCAGAAATACTATCAGGCAGAGTGAGGTGGCAGTCTCGGCTTGCCAGTGCTGGAGTGTGCAGAGCAGCAGCAAGGTTTTGGACAAAACACATTGTAGATGTTATACTATCAAAAAGAGTTATAGACAAATTCATTGAGACCAAGGCTATCAGTGGCTGCTAACCATGGTGGCTTGGCAGCATTCCAGTATCAGAGGTAGTACACCTCTGAATGCTAGCGGCTGGTAATTGCAGGTGGGGAAAGTACTTTTGTGCTCAGGTTCTGCTTGAGAGTTTCCCATAGGCATCTGGTGGGCAACCAAGATGATCAAGGGTCTGGAAACCAAGCCTTATGAGGAACGGTTGAAGGAGCTGGGTATGTTTAGCTGGAAAAGATGAGACTAGGAAATACGACAGCCATCTTCAAGTATCTCAAGGGTTGTTGCATGGCAAATGGAACAAGCTTGTTTTCTCTTGCTCTGGGGGGTATGACTTGAACCAATGGCTTCAAGTTACAAGAAATGAAATTCTGACTAAACATCAAGAAAATGTTTAGCCTGGAGGAGAAGAAGAGACTGAAAGGAGATATGATAGCCCTCTTCAAATACGTCAAGGGCTGTCACATGGACGAGGGAACAAGCTTGTTTTCTCCTGCTCTGGAGGGTGGAACTTGGCCCAATGGCTTCAAGTTACAAGGAAGGAGATTCCAACTAAACACCAGGAAGAACTTTCTGACAGTAAGAGCTGTTTGACAGTAGAACGGTCTCCAACAGGAGGTTGTGGGCTCTGCTTCCTTGGAGGTTTTAAACAGAGGTTGGATGGCCATCAGTCATGGATGCTTTAACTGAGATTCCTGCATTGCAGAGGCTGGCCTAGATGTCCATTGGGTCCCTTCCAACTCTATGGTTCTATAATCCTATGTGATAACAGGATGCTGTTCTAGATGGACCATTGGTCAGATTCAGCAGGGCTTTATGTTCTCATGTTATGCTAGTGTTGAAGCAACATTCAACTGTTTCATTGGCTTTTGTACATAGAATACATGCACTCAGATATTTACTTTCTGAATCATGCCTAGATGAAAACTTTCGAGCTTACCATCAGGCATTTTACATTTCACAAACTGGACTTTACCCCTATAAAGCAAGTTATTTTGTACGATCATCTGACAAACGAGTAGCTTTTCACCTGGTGTGTATAGTAAAGTCACAAACCTACAGCCACTAAAGCAATAAAGAAAGAGGCCTTGCGGCTGTTTCCCCAACATTTAGATACACAGCAGCGCTCTACGATCATTCTATAACAGGCTAGAATCGGCTAGGAATCAGTCTGAATTGACCCAGGAAAATGTTTGCTGCTAAAGGAGTGCCACCAAGCATACAAGAAGTGAGGGACGGTCATTACCTCATTTGACCGGTGCCTTGCAACCCTTGCAAGGACACATTTGAAAGCCGAGATACAAATTTATTTGCCAGCAATCAAGAAGTCCTGCTTATTTGTCCCATTTTTATTACTTTAAGCTGACATTTTAATAGTTTCTGTTTCTGGGAAATGTTCAGCGCAATAGATATAAATGCTTTTTCCAGGTAATGTTGCATTGCCGTTGCTCTCTATGGTGATAGGAAAGAACTGACATTTGACACCAGTCCTAAATACCTTCATGGCCAATCCTATGTGTGTTTAAAATCAGAAATAAATTCCGCTGAGTTCAATGGAGCAAGTGTGCCTAGGATCAGAGTCATCCCATTCTTTTGATTTCAGTGGACCATAAAACCTATTCATAGCATGCCCAAAGTCCATCTTGGGGCCTAATCCGGCCCCTTGGCCAGTTTTATCTGGTCCCTGTAGCAGTTTATTTATTGGGGTCAAATCTTTAAAAAAGCTCAACAACTTTGGGGTAAAATCATAAAAAAGGTCAGCCCTCACACATGTTCACTTCATCAAATCTGGCCCTCTTTGAAAAAAGTTTGGGCACCCCTGGCATAGGAAGTCATGCGCATTAAAGCCACTCTCCTTCCAGCAGACTTCTCTTTACTGCTTCTTTGCGAGAACATCAGCTTCCATGCTTCTTTCTGTCACATACATTCACACAGAAACATTAGCACTCCTCTCACTGTGTTTAGAGAGAGTTACCCAGCACTGTCTCTTCTTCAGTGTTCATTGAGATGCAGCCATTACAGTCAAGTCGCTCATACACAAGACCAAAATGGAGAATGTAATAAGATACCTCCCATGTGACCAGAGTTAACCAATCACACGGCGGTTACTGGGGAACATTCCAGAATTAAACACACAGGAATGCATTTAAGCATTCCCGATTTCAGTAAATTAAATTACTGTACTTAGCATAGCACAGCCAATCAGCTTCCTCCTTTGTCTCAGTGTTGCTCGTGCAGAACTCAGCAGAGAGGAGGATGGGGACAAATCTAGACTGAGTTGGCTCTCCTGTCATTGGCTCTGATTCCACCTAGTGTTGCTCTCCCTGCCATCTGCTCTACCAGACCCAGTGGGCACCAGCCGCCATTGAATATAAACATATAAAGCTGCCAAACATGAGGAGGAGGTTGCATTTCTTGAGAAAAAGTGGTGGAAATTAAGCTTTACCTCTCTCCCTTGCCAAAAAACCCAGTTCCTTCCACTACCAGCAGTAACTCAGATCCATCTGCTTTTTTTCTTTTCCTCTTGGTCCTTTCTGATGAGTCAGAGACTTGGCAGTTCTCAGAGAAAATAACTGCTCCATTGACACCAGAGGAGGGTCAACAAGGCTAATACAATCTGACCTGCTTGTTGACAATGTGCCTATAAACCACTTGTTTGTTTTGGAGCCGCTCTCGCATTTGGCAAGTTTGCTTTAAAAGTATACACGAAATCCAAATATTTAGCCCGATGGGAAGGTAACATATGGGAGGAATATATTGGAGGGGACAGGCAGCTTGAGAGAGACAACTTCAAGACAGATTGCGAGTGTATGTGTGTGTTTTATTTCTCCTTCGGAGAAAATTTCAGCTGAAGAGAGAGAGAGACAGAGAGAGAGAGATGACAGACTGATTGCTCAGACTGCTTTCTGTGAGTTATGACTCCGTCCTTGGGCAAGGCATGAGATGCTAATGGATGTGCTGAGGTTTCCTTGCCTAGGAAGCAAGTGTGACTGTGATTGACTCCTCCCTATGTGGAAGCTCCATGATCCTTGTTTCAGATAAGTGTTTCGATCAAGCAGCAACCTTGAGAAGACCACTGGCAAATCTGCAGGAAACAGCAGCATGAGCAAACTGCTGCACGTTTAGGCCAATTGCACGAGGTCCACTGCAGCTGTGGGGAGGCCCTGTCCCAATATATATTTTTGAGTTGGCGCCTGTGCTTCTACCTATCAATGTATCTTGTAAAATATTAAGGGGTTTTGTGCAGTGGCAGCAAAATGTCTCTGCCTTGACTGACTCTACTGCCTAGTTGTCACAGTTGGGCTGGGCAGTCAAACCTTAATCAAAACTCAAGACATAACTGATAACAGAGGCAAGCAGTATCAGAATATAGTCACACAGAACATTAGGCCAAATACTTTCTTATTTAGAGGAAACGAAACTTTGCAAGGGCTCTTAGACCAATTGCATGCTTTGGCCCAGTGATTAGTATCTCGATAACCAGATTGCGCTAAATAAAGCTGGGTTTTGTTTTTTTAAAAAAGTGTACTCCCAGAAAGCCTGCTGCACAAACAGTAGGGTTTATAACAACTCAAACATGAGCAAAGCTGCCAAGCCAAAGAGGATCATATGAGCTCATTCTGATTTTTGCCCGTCTTGGAGGAACAGAAGTGAGAGGTATAATGACCTCCGAATATTAGATAGCTCCCATTATTAAATAAAGGCGGGTCTCACCCCTCTGCTGTGATTCTGTTGTGAGCTGTGCATACTCACACTTATGCACTGGTGGGGTGTGTGCAGAGGCACAGGGTCCTTGGGTTTATGCCAGCAGTTCGGTAATTCACATCACAGGTTCCAGTTTGATTGAAGAACAAGGGCCTGGTTCAAGAATGACATCTTTTAAAATGGCTCCAAATGGGAAGAAACAAAAATCAGTGTGTGTTCGCAACACACACAAAGAGAGAATTTTTGATATTGTAATTAAGTCTTAAAACAGTTTAAATCCAGGTTTAGTGGACCTGTCAGTCTCCAAATGTTGCTAAACTACAACTCCTATCATCCCATGCTGATGAGGCATGCAACCATATCTGGAGAGTGATAGGCCCCTTCCCTAATTGAAGCACTAGGCTGAAATGACAATGGACTATATTTAAATGCATTAAGTCACATTATTTGACTTTGCTACCCTTTCATCCCATGGGTAAGACACCGTCCATGCTCCTCCTCAGTGCAGCTACTTCACTGCAGCTGGCATTTGTGGGGGCCCTACTGGGGTGTGGGCACTCAGCAGATGTCCCCAAAGGCCAGCTCTTTGAAGTCAGCCCCACCTACATTTCTCCCTTCCCTTTCTTTTAAATGGAATGTAAGCTCTTCATGGCAGGTACTTTCCCCCCTTGTCATTTCTGTAAAGCACCATGTAATGTGGTCCACACTCATATACTCAGAAATCCCACAAGGATCTCAAATGTGTCTGTGTATATAAAATCACTGCACTCTCCATGGCCTTCTTAAACATCCTGCTCCTCGTAAGGTGGGCAGGATATCAGAGGCGCCATCTTCTCAAGATGATTGAGGGCCCCTGATGTGAGGTCCTGATGTCACGAGCAACGTCGTGAGAAACCAGGGGGTGGAGCCAGACACTCTCTGAACATTGAAGGGGCCCAGCCCCTTAAAAAAACACATTGAAGGGCTGAAAGTGCCTCAGCCCCAGGAGCCGGTGCCTATGCAGGATATAAAGCCTCCTCAGAAACGAGCTACTTCACGTCACATTTGAGTTAAGAGCTGTCGTTTTCAACTTTCTCCCGCAGCCTTTGGCCTGAGTTTTGATTTTGCAATGTGAAATCTAAGCATTGTGAAATTCTTACAGTTCATTTAAGAAAAGGGGGGGGGGACACCTATTATCTTAGTTCTAGCCATTATAAAAATGGAACCAGGAAGGAATGCTCTAGTGCTTCTGCCAAGTGAAAGTAGACCCATGCTAACGAAAGCTGACCATTTAATACAGTGACTCATGGTGATTAAGCCTCCAGAATGTTCCATGGGAAGAGAATAAAGGAAGCATTGTGTTGTTTAGGATAAGCATCAAGAACATGAAACCAGGACAGGTCAGATGCAGCAGGAACTCAGGAATGGATGCATGTTTAGAGAGGTCTGTCTGCAGACTTCCTTGTAAAGCACGGGCTTAGCAAACAACAAATTGTTTTTAAAACTGGTTGGTCTTCATACACAATCCTGTATGTGAAACAAAGAGGAAAAATCAGGGCGGGGCAGCAGAAGACATTTTCGTTCAGAAGCAGAGCCTGTTTGGATCACGGATGAAGGAAACATGAGCTCAATAGCCAACCATTCTTACTGGTCCAACTTTAAGGTATATTGGCTCTTCAGACCCCAGAACCTACTGGAACATGGTTTTATGAGTGAACTGAATCAATAAAATAATCGTCAGTTGATGCTTCTAGTGGCAGACGAGAATGCCTCATTCTTGACTACCCTCCTCCACTGACCACAGAATAGATGGTTCTGAAACTGAGTCACTATATGCTCACTTTGACTTTTAATCTTATCTGTGGCTACCTGTAGTGATTCAACTATCAATAACCCTACCTAAAGGCCAAATATGGTGTGACATTAAGTGCACCTTTGCATTTAACTTTCACTTTAAAAAAAGAAGAAGAATGCAAATGGCAACTGGTGGAGGGGAGGAATGATAATTAAGAGGATAAAAGCAAATGGAGAGAGAAGATTTAACCCCTTTTTACCCTGCATCTGGAACAGGGACCCCCATTCCTCCACACCAGGCTCTCAATCTGGATCAGGGCCCCCATGCTGGCTATTTCTACAAGAAAAATTACACATTGAAGGGCACGCAGCAGGATTAATGTGTAGTTTGTCCCTGATGTTTATACAATTGTCATTTTGCTTTGCTAGTCATTTTACACTGGTCTACAGCTGTGCACTTATTCCATTGGGCAGGCCTTGAGGTGGCGATTTTTACTATTTTGATTTATTACCCACCCTTAAAATAAGATATTTAAAACAGTTTAAAACAAGTTAATTAGGCACTATAATGGCCAGATGTCCATTTCTCAGCCAGGCAGAAGTGGCGAGTCACTCGCTGCAAGTGTGTCAGAGGTTTCTTCCTATACAAAGAGAGCACAACCATGATATGCTCATTACAGATTCTTCATCTATCTTACAAATAATACAAAAGACAAATCAGGCTTGTGTTTCCATTTGGCCTGTTTTGGACCTCCCTTGTCATTTAATAAACAACAGCAAGCAAACCAGACCCCCTTTTTGATAAGCAAAATGTGCCAAGATAACTTGCACTACAAATAAATGTTGTATATGATAAAGCATCTCAGCAGAAAAGGCCTCTTGCCTCTGTGGTCTAAGGCCTTCCTAGGCAGACATCCTCCTTATTTCCAGAGGGCTTTGGAAGAGACCGCTGCCAAGCAACAAAGCCCAAGGAGATCTTATGTGCAGACAGCTGAGCCACAATGTTTGGGCAAGCTGTGTTTCAGTAACACTTTCAATTTCCTAGTGAAGCAATCATTTAATAAAGGCAAGCTTTAAAAAGGAAAGCAGGCTGTTGCACAATAGGCAGAGGATGTTACACTAGCAGTTACACATTTGGAGACAAAAAGCAGTCCAAAAGGAATCAGCTGACCAAATTCTTTGGCCCACCGAGCAGGAGCAGAAACCAAAATAAACAGGCCCCGCTCTACTCACAGCGGTAACAGCTTCCCATTAGTTTTGTAACAAACCCATTCCAGCCAATCCTGCAAACATCCGTCCCTCTAATCTTATTTTGCTAGTTCCACCAGGAAGCTTCTGGGATGTGGCTTCAGGGCAACACTTTCCCTTGTGGCAATAATTGGCCCTGATCCGATACTAACACATGGGTTTCCCATTGCTCTTAACATTTTTATATAAAGCTGGATCCCAACGTTCCACCCGCTGTCCCAACATTCTGTCACATTCTGGTGTGACTTAAGAAACAGAACCCATGACAGAGCTGTTCAGGTAAAATGAAGAGAAAAGGGGGGGGGACCACTCCTGAATGACACCAAGGGTCCATTAACTAGTTACAGTGGTACCTTGGTTCTCGAACTTAATCCATTCCAGGAGTCTGTTCAACTCCTGAAACCATTCAAAAACCAAGGCGCAGCTTCCGATTGGCTGCAGGAGCTTCCTGCAATCAATCAGAAGCTGTGGAAGCCGCATTAGGAGCTTGGCTTCCGAAAAACATTCGCAAACCATGACACTCACTTCCGGGTTTGTAGCGTTCAGGAGCCAATTTGTTCAGGACCCAAGCCATTCATCTACCAATGTACCATTTTACTGGTAACTGATTACAGTAGAAAACATCAGCGGGAAAGCACTGAGGACTTGGAGCAGAAGTCCAATAGGTGAAAGCACAATTTCTGCAGATAAATAACAGTATATTGCCATTTTGGCATCTCAATGCTTTCCAACTACGGCAGCTCCTGTAAATGAGAAAACGTTTCTATTTTTATTTTGCTTCGGTAAATTTAAGAAGCCTTTGACACCAACCCTGTAGTCCCCCCACACCCTAGCAGAAGCAAGCCTGGGTACAAATCCGGAAGAGAGAGCCATCCTGAAGCCTCCCTCTGCTACATAGCAATGAAGTGCTCATATCTAGAGCTGCAGGGACAGAGCCACATTTTGTAGTGGTCCTCCAATTGTAACAACAAGCAAACAACAACAGTCTCCACATCCCCCCAAATGTACTTGGCTGCTTCTACGATGATTCTGTACTCTAGAAACAGTAACCCTAGCATGATTCAATTCAAGATTATAAAATATGCCCAAGTTTATAAAATCCAGCTCAAGAACAGCCTTACATCTTCCCAACTGGTGTCCAGAACACACCATGTCTGTGTAGTTTCTATATTCTCATAAATACATTGTTTTTGAGATTATTCTTTCCCCACTATCTGGAGTGGTCTCTTCCGCTACATTTGCCTCCTACCCTTAATCTTTGTTTTTTGTTGTTTTTTCAAAAATATATTTATTGAGAAAATTTTTTGAATATAAGAAAAAATAAAAAATAAACATACAAAATAATAAGCAATTAGAAACACACATTAATTTTCAATAACATAACTTCCATACCCTTATTTCCTCCGACCTCCTCATACTTCCCTTCTTTGTATTTCAGTTTGTTAGTTCAGCAAATCCTTACCATTAAACTTTTACCAATTTATAATCCTTTTTTCATATCTCCTAAAGCATTACAGCTGGAAACCGCTTAGCTTCTATCCAACATCTTTCTAACATTCATTAATTTTACAATATTTCTTTAAGTAGTCTTTAAATTTCTTCCAGTCTTCTTTCACCGACTCTTCTCCCTGGTCTCGGATTCTGCCAGTCCCTACCCTTAATCTTTGATTATGGTCGACAGGAGTACTTGATTGCTATTGGGATCACAATGTGTTGGGGAAAGAGGGTTGCGTTTCACCTCCATCTCTGCCGATATAAACAATATCTTTCTCCCCACTTTGTTTTTCCGTGTTGTCAATTCCTTGTCTGAAACAGAGGCCCAAATCCTCAGCTGGGGTTAACTGAGTGATTTCCGCTGCTTTCAGTGGAGTCCTGCCAATTTATACCAAGACTGCTGCAGTCCTAAAAACCACTCATTTCATAGTAGGCCGACTGACGTCAAAGAGATCACTCCAGGATAATTTGAGGGAAAGATGTTTCTCCCTTGATCCTTGCTAAAGCAAGGATCTGGTCCCTGGATATGGGCTCCTTTGGGAAAGGAGGATATAGTTTTCCTAATCTGTTGATTCATTATCTTCCACACTGTGGTCTCATTTTTAAAATAATAATAATAATAATTCCTTAATAACTGCTGTATCATTGCTAAAGGTGAAATGAAGATTGAAAGAGAGCGTTGCTGGATCTACTCAGCAGGATGACATCTGGAATAAGAGGAGAGACCAAAAAAAAAGGCATTTTACCAAAACCTAGCTGTCATTCCCTTGCCAAAACCTGAATGATATTATCTCTTTATCTCTGCAGAATAAAGGGTGTGTTTGTTTTGTCTCAGGATGGAACTCATGTACAGCTTTCCTGACAATAACAAAGCATTATCATTCTGTGCAGTTGCTGAAGGCCAGGTCCATACACCCAAGCAAAACAAGAGCTCCTGGTAGGTTGGCCAGAGGTAGGAGTAACAAGCTACATCTGCTGACATTCCCTCTTCTACACAACTCCCAAAGGTACAGGAGTCCTGACATCTTCTTCTCCTGGCCACCTAATGGCAACCCAACAGAAGGTCTTGCTGGATCAGGCCAAAGGCCAAATTCTAGTCCAGAATTCTGTTCTCAGTGGCCAATCCAATGCCTATGGGAAGCTTGCAAGCAAGGCTTGAGTACAGCAGCACACTTCACAGTGATTCTCAGCCACTGGTGTTCGGTGCTGGGCCTGGGGGTTAACCCGAGCAACGCAGTCCAGGTCCGGTCCCAAATCCAAGGATTCCACAAGGAGTCAGTCCAACAGGGCCTAGGCAGGTCACAAAGGTAGGAAACCAGGCTAGGTCAGGCACAGGGTCTCAGGCAGGTTCCAGCAAGCTGCAATATTGCTCCCGCAACATTATCTTTGTTGGGTTATCGGCCAGTCCTGATCCCCCGGTGACTCACTTCCCTGTTTTGCCTGAAGGCAAGCACTCCTACTGCGAGTACTCAAGTCTCTCCTTCTCTCAGATCTGAGTCTCTGCAGCTCGGGAGATGTCAGTGGGTTACTAGACCCAGGGGCCGCCTCAGCCTCTCCTGACCCAACTGGTAGTGGAGCAGCTGTACTTGATTGCTCAGTTGAAGGCAACGAGGTAATCCCCGCATCTGGAGCCAGGGCAGACTCAGGCCCCTGACTCGGCCCAGCTGTTGCTTGTTGCAGGGGAACCTGTGCAGACTGGGGCTCCAAACTCAGTTCAGATGCCGCCTGATGCAGACAATCCGGTGCAGACTGAGACTTCTCCAGTTCCAAGTCTGAGCATGCTGCCTCCACCAGTAGAGGTAGAACTCAGCCATTGCAGTGAATAACTGCTAACTGGAGCTTCTCCCCCCTCCCTGCCACTAGGGAAGTGAGGAGAGGAGGTGGCGGCAGGACCCTGGCCGTAGCAGGGGAGAGAGGTGGAAACTTCCTGTTTCACCTTTTAATAGGTGGGGAAGTGGTTAAACATTTAATTCCCTCCTCCCCCAGCCTGAAACTGAAGAATCCAGCAATGGTTACATTGTGCTGGGAACTAGCATCATGCAGGAACTAGGAAGCAAGAGTATCCTGACTGATTGATTGGCAGCAGATACGTCTGTGTTTCCTGCTTAGTGCAGCCACCACCTGCTCAAAACAGATGTGGAGAAGACCCAGTAGATATGACTGGCTTGGAAATCTTGGGTCCGGTAGCCCCCTGTTTGAGTAAAGCCACTGGCTTGCAGATCAGAAATAATCTAGTGAAGGAATGTTATGAGTTCTCTGTCCCATCGTAGGATCCAACTGACTCTTGGAGAACGTGTAGCAATACACACACGAGTGTGCACTTCTGAAGATCAGATGTGTTCATGGAATTCAAAACATCTGGTTGACATTACTGTACTAGCCTTATTGGAATAATTATTTAATTAGTCTTCTTTTCACTTTCTCCCTCCTCTCTCCTGTTTTCTTCACGATCCTCTTCCCTGGCTGTGAAAATACACATGCAACAGTAGCCAGAAACCATCATTCATCACATGAGCTCTGTATGTAAAAAAACAAAATCTCAATACTGTCGAAAGAAACACAAGAGATCTTTATGGGTTTTATAGCTGAGATTCATCAGTATCATTCCTGTACCTTTCTCTGTCTTTAATTAGCCGTCCTCGCTTTATAAACAGACCAACTGGGAATAAACCTTTGCTGCATTTTACAAGTGTTCATCAGCAAAACATCCTGACAGCTGTTGTGCAGGTTCCTACCTCTCGGATCAATTCTAGTTCTTGATTTGGGGTCAGCTCTTGTTTCATCAGCCAAGTTCAGAGTTCCAGCAAGAATCCTTGACTCCTGCCAATTTCTCCTTCATGTTCTACTCTAAAGACCTTTCAGAGAATGCAGTGATTCTCTTCTTTGGCTGATCTGTCATCAGACCAACTGGGACACTGACTCTGCCTGAGTGCTTTTCTGAAATTGGGGGGGGGGGGGAGAGAGAGAGATAATCAAGTTTTGAAACCCTGCACCTAACTCTTAATACATATACACCCAGCATGGGGGGGGGGGGTTAGTGACCTTTTCCCAAGGTTGTTGTTTTACACAGGAAAGGATTCAAATATGTAAAATTGAATATGCAGTCAGTCAGATGTGCCACTGCAGGAAAGCTGTGTGATTCCACTGCAGGTGTCTAACAACTCTGATTTTTGGTCTATTACCCAGAATGTTAAGCCCGTTGAAAACAACAACAACAACAACAACAACCTGACAGATGTTCAATTAAGGGAAGGACAATAGGTCTTCACAAAGAGTCCTTGGGAAACCTACCATTTATAGAGAGTAAATTATTTTTATTTATTTTTAATAACATTTTATTCAAAATTAAAACAAAACATATTATCCAGAAATATATCATCCTTATTTCCCCCCATTTCCCCTCCCTCCCCTCCCTCCCCCCACAGAACCCACCCATCCCCACCCCCCGACTTCCCTCAGTTCCAGTCTTTGATTTCTCTAAAAATGCTGTTTTCTGCATGTTACACAGTTGTATAGATCCTCAAACTATTTAGCTGATTTTTATCAATAAAAAGTTTGTGAATGTTTATTCAAAACCAGCCAAGGAGTTCAGTTCGCTTTGTTGCATCTTCAAATACTTTGTAAAGGGTTCCCATTCATCTTTAAAGTCACAGTTATCCTTGTCCCATAGCTTGTATGTCAGTTTTGCCAGTTCTGCATAGTCCATTAATTTTTCTTGCCATGATTCTTTAGTTGGGGTTTCTTCAGTCTTCCATCCTTGTACTATTAAAACTCTTGCAGCCGTTGTCGCATACATGAAGATGTTTTTCAGCTTTTTTGGCAGATCTTTCCCTACAATCCCTAATAAAAATGCTTCAGGTTTTTTAACAAATGTTAAATGGAACATTTTCTTCAATTCGTTGTATATCATTTCCCCAAAAAATTTAATTACCTTACAATCCCACCACATATGATAAAATGTCCCCTCCTTTTCCTTACCCTTCCAACATATATTTGAACTAGTTTTGTACATTTTCCCTAACTGCACTGGTGTTGTGTACCATCTGTACATCACCTTCATGTAATATAGAGAGTAAATTAAAACACAAACAGATAATGTTATGCAAGCCAATCTTGCAAGTCTAAGTGTGAAACATCTCACTGCGATCCATCGCTATAAAATGTACAAAATACAGCAGACACCAGTTGTATTTGTACACGAGTACTTTCCCTTATAGTTCAGTGTTGGTGCAGATCTCTTCAAGATTTTTAACAAAAGCCCTGCAGCTGGGAAATCAATGGTGGAATGAAATTCAAATCCAGGGATGAGACTCTGGAGAGGAGTCTTACTTCCAGCTAATAATTGGTGTCCATTCAAAGCATCTTAAGTAATTCATATGGACATCAGATAATTTGGACATCAACTAACTTTCACAGGGGTAACATCTGTCCTTACTGCATATCTCAGTTCCTCTGCTCTGTGAACAAAGTAATAATCAGATGCACAGTTCCCTCATAATTTAAGTCCCCAGCTGGGCATTCGCAAATGAAAAAAATGGAGGAAGGATCTTTAGAGGAAAAATTCAACAGTCATTATACCTCAATTCCTTTGTTATCACTTTTCCTTCTTTCCTCCCATCCTTACTTTCCTTCCCTTTTACCTCAACCGATCAACCACCAAACCTGCCTTATAAATATCCCTCAGGATTCTCTCCCTTACCAAATTAATGATTTATTGGCTAATAAAAAAATACATTATCCAGATTCTTCTCAGAGGCTATAACCATTTCCATTAGCAATCTGAGAACCCATCAAGGTGTATTGAGTGTTTTACCTTGAAAGGCACTCAAATCATTAGAAGAAGAAATAGAAAAATTAATAAATGAAGAAGAGCTTTCATGGGCAAAATTCTCCTTCAACCTCTGTTTGATGCTTCTGATGAGTAAAGTCCATTCTTCTCGAGAGGCAAACTTCTTTGCACAATGAGATTAAATGATGAATAACACAGAGTGCTATGTGATACAATATATATGGAGCGAGACAATTCCTGTAGATAGTGATAGGCAGATTAACCCTAACCTGGTCTCTAGAATGATTTGCCTGGCAATTCAACTACTGCACCTGAAGCTCTGCCAACGAGGGTAAAAGTTAGTGACTCTATTGGTGCAGCAGTTTTGGGAAAAACTGGACTTTCTGTGCACAGTCTTGGAACAAACAGTTTCAGAGAATCCGAATCTATGGGCATTATAAACATTGAGTTTAGTTAGTGCAGAAAAACACAATATTTAATTTGGATTGATCTGAATTAACCTTTGATATTAGCCTTCTGTATTACCTTAATTTGAAACCGTATTTTTCAAAAACTAGAAAGATGTGCAAGTCACATTGAACAAGTTTATTAAAAGGGGAGGGAAGTACAAATTATAAAAATAAAATTATATTCAGTTTATTGAAGGGTAAGGAATGAGCTTTTCCTCTGCCTTCAGGGTTTCCATATTTCTTATTTTTCATTCATTTCATTCAGTCTTTACTGGTATAATTTAGGCAATAAAATCATAAAAGAGACGGAGAGAAAACCACCCATAAAACATTGGTAATCCAGACAACACATAAATGTATAAAAAGGCTCAGTAGCCACCATTAAGTAAAATCAAGTAGTTTTAAATTTGATCTTAAAAATCTTGGCTAAGTACCCTGAAACAATCTCAGTAGTTTTGGGTATATAATTATTGTACAGTTATCATGTCCAGATAAAAGGCACATTTGATGGGGAAGTTCTCTTGTGCAAGTCCCATTGAAATGAATGGGGGTTGCATAGCAGTTCATTTGAGTTGGGAGTGGATGCTGGTTTTTGCGTGTCAAGGCCCCCAAGAAGAAATAAATTCACACAGACACAGATTTTGGTTTAAGGTTAATGGGCAAAATTTAGGCCACAACTTTATTGATTACAGGAAATGTGAGCAGTATTGGCTTAGGCCATGGCAATAAACTCTGACTCCTGCCCACCTTGCAGGGAGATAGGAAGGGTAAATCACCAATGAGGGAGCCATGTCAGTGGAACCGACCTGCAGCTCTCCTCAGTGTTCCCAGAGGCCTGGCATGGCCCTAGAGCCTCAAGCGGACTTCGGACAGGATCCAGGCCCTGGATTCCTTTAACGGAATACCCTTGAACATGGAGGGGCAGGCCTGGAAGAATGGCAGATGAAGGTGATAGACTATATGGGATTGGCAGAAATGACTGGCAGAATCCGAGACCAGAGAAGAGAGACGGCGGAAGAAGATTGGAAGAAATTAAAGGACTATCTTGGGAAATATTACAAAATTAGTGAATGTTAGAATGATGTTGGTTAGAATTTAAGTGGTTATCAGCTGTAAAGATTAAGATAATTGAGGGGGAGAAAGAAAGGTGTAAAATTAAGTGAAAATTAAGGGCGAGGATTTGCTGAATGAATAATTTGAATTGGAATACAAAAAGGGGAGGTATGAGGAGGTCTGAGAAGTAAGTTAAAAGAAAATAAGTGAATGGAATTATATGTGTTTTTACTTTTGTATTTTTGTTTTTTGTTTTTCTTTTTTTGTATATCCTTTGAAAAATTAATAAATATATTATAAAAAAAGAACATGGAGGGGCAGGCAATGGCTGACCTCCCCTCCCCACCCCACATCAATAAGCCAATGCCTAACTGCCAAACCTTACAAAGTTGTGACGATTGCTAAGAGGTAGGCGAAAACCAAGTGGCCAGTGCCAATCTGCCAAGTGGGGAAAAATCCTACCCATCCCCTGTCCCAAGACAGGCAACCAACCAAAGTCCAGAGGGACCTAAAACGAAAGGGAGGGTGGGCGGGTGTTCAGCAGCACAAAGCAGGTCCTCAGCGCACATTGCACTGCCGCTTTTATAACCCCCACAACCACCCCACTCAATCGTGCTTGGCCAAAAGAGGCCTGGGGTGATCGTGGTACCACCCTGGTGTAAAGGGCATCACTCCCCCCATGCCAGGGAAGGAGGGACTGTGTTGTGGGCCCGCCCGCAACCAGGACCATCCTTTAAGATGATCCAATTTCAACAGGATTTGCATTTAAGAACTTCCTGTGGCTTTAAGGCATTAAAAAACCCAGTTCCAACATCATACATATGTTACCTTATCAAAGGATTCATACTGCATCAGAAAGATTCTTGCATCATGGATAACAATAGTTAAAGCGAGGGGAAACAAGGCAAAACTCGTCTGGTTTCAGGTTTCCATACAAACTCTAAAAATTCAGAGCGCTCAGTGATTTCATCGGGAGTAACTTGCAGGATAATTGGACTCTGACTTGCTCTGAGAGGTTTGCCAAAGTTCATGATCCTGAGCTTAAATTCTGAGCCACTCAGAGACAAATTGTGGTTTTAGGTGAAATTAAGCCAAACTCAGTGGTTTAGACCCCAAAACAGACAAGCTGGGTTTTGCTTTGATTTTCTTTTCTTTTGCTTTTGCATTTAGAAAGCGGAACTGAAACCACACAAATGCTTCATATGCAATCATAGCTTGAAATGAGACACAGAATGTTTTTAACCTTTAGTTTTCCTAACTTCAAGATCTTGCCCAAAACTGGATGCTTTAGTTGATTCTCTTGCATTACCAGAAGACCCTCAAGAGTGGCTTTCAATTCTACAATTCTATGATTCCATGAACCCATGTCTGATGTCACCAGAACCATACTTAGACCCTTATTATTATAGCCCAGGCATCCCCAAACTCAGCCCTCCAGATGTTTTGGGACTACAATTCCCATCATCCCTGACCACCGGTCCTGTTAGCTAGGGATGATGGGAGTTGTAGTCCCAAAACACCTGGAGGGCCAAGTTTGGGGATGCCTGTTATAGCCTAAAGGATGATTTCCTAGGGGCATACAGCAAGATTCAGTTTGGACCCTAATTCAGAAATGGCCTACCTCAATCTGGGACACTGTGCAGCCTGCCCAATTCAGCTTGGGTTCCATCAAAGCTTGCTTCATCTCCTCCCCTCAAAAAGTCCATTTATTATGAGGAAATCAAATAACAAATTGCTATAACTTCCCCCCTTTTCACAGAAGTGGATGAAATTTGAAGGCAGAGTAGCTAAATTCTGCCAAATTACAGGCAAATCGGTCCAGGGACATTTTTGCTGAGAACACACACACACACTGCAGCTTTTTATGTTATGGGGCAATTGGATAAAATTCATGTGCAAGGTTGTCCCTTCAGAGGATCTTGTCAAATTTCAGGAATAAAGCTGTTGTGATTTTCCTGCAAAGGCAGCCATTACAGTTTTAAGGTGAGTTTTTTTTAAAAAAAGGAATCACTTAATCTTCACTAGGGTTTGTGAGCAATTTGCCTTAGAATCCCAGACCTGAGGGAGGTAGTCTTGGATATGAAACCTGACAAGTTGTCATCCTCCTTATCTCGATCTGAAACTAGGCTGAAGTGTGAGCTTGCACTTAATCCTCTATTCTTTCCTTTACTGCCATCTCCCTTCCCTTCTGCTGTTGTTTCTCCTCTATTAAAATTTAGATTGTAAAGAACCACATAAGCCCACTGATGATTAAATGGCGATGTTGATGGTTAGAATCAGCATGGTAACATTATCTTGTCAAATGCTCCTCAATGGGCTGATTCTGCCTGTAGATCAGTTGATCACTGTACATTTTATGACTGGCAACTGAACATGTGAGCCAACTCTGTTGAGAAGCGTGGTGTTTAAGATTATGAATAAGACTGCATGTGTGTGTCATCTCGGCCATTATCTCTGTGGTGTCATATTCACAAATGCATGTCAATGTGATGCTGTAGCCATCAAGAATTCAGCATGCTTCAGACGCCCACCCTCTGTAATGTTTATGCGGAAAAAGGCCTACACAGTTTAAATTTTCTTAAGATTAGCCTGTCATTTTAATGATAATCTTATACGGTTGTTGAGGTGTTTAATGTTTTGTTGTATTTGTATATATGGTTGTACACTGCCTTGATATTTTGCATACCAGGGGTATTAAAATACTTAAATAAATAAAATGTGAGAACAAGGCTGAAAGTCTCATTAGATTGGAAAGAATGCACATAACCTATGGGATGTTGAAAGCCAAACAGCTGTGGAGCCAGAGGCAACAGATTCAGTTTCTAGGATAGGAATAAAAGCTTCCCTCATAATGTTGCTGTAATAAGGCAAGAGAATAAGCACAGATGGACAAGGCTGATGACCTACAATGTCTCCCCAAGGGAGAGAGGCCTCAATGTAAACAACAGCACAAATCAGCTGAATTGTTGCATGTGCAACCACCAAGAGGAAGGTCTCTGAAACATCAGGACTGTTGTTGTGCATGCATCAGGACTGTTGTTGTGCATGCTCGCATTCTCACAGGATTATTCCTGCTTAAAAGGATTTTAATTCTTATTATTACACAAAGAGACTCAGCCAAGAGTACAGTCTTCTCTAATGTCATATGCAGGATACAGTGGACAATTTCAAACATCTTAATACGAAGGACTGCTCCTAGAAACATCTTAAGAAGAATGCATTTATCAACAGTTGGCACATTAGGATCAAATGAGGAAATCAGTCTCCAGTCATACACTTACCTGGGAATAAGCCCCTTTGAATCCAATGGGGTTAACTTATGAATATCCATGCACAGAATCACACTGTATGTTGCTTGAGATCCCTCCCACAGCATTTTAATAAATCAATATAAAGGCATTTGTTTCTCTGGTTCTGTTTCGTTTTTTAAAAATTGGAATACACTCCTGGGCCATAGAAGCTTTTCATCTGATTCTCCTTTGCAAATTGCTTAATTTAGACAGTGTTGCTTCTGCAGCATGGGATTCAAATCAGAAAGCACTGAGGCAGCCCAGAAAAGAGCTCTTTGCCTGCTTTGTCCTCACAACTGCTAGTGTGCCGCAGGACAGCTATTCTACAGACTGTTTAGAAGAACAGGGAAAGGTTCACCCCTTGAGAGATCTTCTGTATTTGGGCTTTCAGTGCCTTCATCTACCTGGTATGCAGTTGTGCTGCACACTATTCCTTTTGGCAAACAGCCTGATAACATTTTTGAAATTCAGCTGAAAGTCTAATGAGAACATGATGTAATGGAGAGAGTCACTGACGCTATTGTTTCCCAAAAGTCCATTTCTCTTTCTCTCTCCTTCCTTGTAGATTCCAACAACATAGCAAATTTTTGTCTTTCAAAAGAAATTCATGGGGGGGGGGAATCCAGGAATAAGTAAACATGCTGGGTAGTCATCATTTCTCCTGAAATTTATAGGCACATCTTGGACCGCTTTGCAGAAGAGATTCTTTCTTTGTTTTTTTCCCCAAGGGATTTATGGTTGCTTACAATCCATTTATTCTGAACCAAATATTTCCTATCAGTTTCAATGCATCCTACTTTGCTATAAACAGTATGAGTCTGGAACTGGAACCAACCAAGTTTTGGGTCTGGTTCCACACCATCCCAAACTCTTGAGTCGTGAGAGACTTCGGGGTTCAGTTTCCTTGGAATGAAGGTCAGTGAAGGCCAGTGCTATTTTTCTAGAAAAAGAGGTGCTGGAACTCACCATGAACGCCTCCCTTGTTCTCTTATAATGGCAATGGAACCCACCTGAGAGGTGCTGGAACTGAGTTCCAGTGAGTTCTGGCTGAAGAAAAGCCCTGGTGAAGTGTCTTTAGGATATATGGTTTTATTTACACATATATGCAACCTGATGGAGGAGCTCACTGCATTAACACCTCATTAGTTTCAGCTTTGGATCCAGCACAGAGCAAGCATGACTCTGTGTCTTCAGCTTCCAGTCTGCTTCCAGCTCAGTCACAACTCTATTGCAATGGTGGGAGGTCCACCCATTTGTGGACAAGCCAACTTCTTCATTGGTGCTTAACTACCCAGCCAAAGTCCTTACCTTAATATAGGAACTGGGTTGGCAAGGTTACTCTTATGCATTCTACATACACCCCACAGATACAGGATCCCAAGAATTGGAAAGAACTCAGGGAACTTTTCAGACTCACCCCCCAAATTCATAACAGTATTTAATTCCACTTATAACTTACAGCACATCAACATTCGTTACAGTGTTATGTCAAAGAACTAGGATAAGCCCCCATGGTAACGCCAAAACATTATGCCTAACCAGAGCAGTTTAGTGGTTAGAATACTGGGACTTGGCTAAGGAGATCTGGTTTCAAATTTCCTGCTGAGCCTTGGGGAAATCAGTCTCTCATTTACCTAATTTAACTAGAGTCGTTGCTGAGGCTCAGATGAGATATGCCATTTAGATGTGGGTTATGCCATTCACACCCAGATGCGCAGAGGGGCAGTATGTTGGATGCTTTGCAAGATAACAAAAGAACATCCAAATCTTATAAGATATGGTTGAGAAAGCTGGGTATGTTTCACTTGGAGAAGATTAAAGGGAGGCATGGTAGCTGCCTTCAGATATCTGAAGGGCTTCACAAAGAAGATGGAGCAGATCTGTGTTTTGTTATTGTTGTTGTTGTTCCGAAAGGAAGTTCGAGATGGCACAGAAGCAAATTTCAGCTAAACAGAACAGAAACATCCTAAAGATAAGAACCGCTGGTAAGTGAAGCAGACTGTCTTGGGAGATGATGGGCTCTTCTCCAGTGAAAGTATTTAAAAGCAGGGAGTGCTATAGTTGCCATATTCCTGAACCGAACAGGGGTCTATGCTAAATGACCTCAAAGACCCCTCCCAACTCTGAAATTCTATGGATGCGCATGTCTGCATGTATGTTAATCTGGAGACAATCTAGGCAGAGAGTTCCTTGTCCAGCAAAAGAATCTGCACGTGGAACCATTTACATATGCAGATATTACCTGCTGGATCAGGATGAAGAAGGAGAGGGTCCCAAAATGCTAATTCCGAATGGCTGATATTATGCAGCGTATGTGCCAAGGGATGTTGCATTGCAGTTCGTCAAGAAAAAATAAAATAAATCAAGGCTGGCAAGATAAATCAAATGAAAAAGAAGTGCTCAGTTGGTCCAAGTTTTAAATTCAAGACAGAAATTGTCAACATGGTTTGCTTTTTTAGTGAAATGCTGATACAGACATTATTGGTGATATGCATTGATAGGCATATTCATATTATTATTTTGTCCTCTCTGCAGAATTTGGTGCTGTTTTTATCCCCCCAGATGTCTCCAGAGGCTTCACTCTGTATTTGTGAATCTGTGTGTTTGACATCCCATCATATTTCAATATTTGTGTTTGATATTTGATGGTTAAGGTACAATGACATTTAGTATTTTACCGCATTTGTTAGTTGAAACACAATGGTATTTAGAGGCTGACAACACTTTATAGCTAACATGCAATGGGTTCAAATCTTACTTCAGTCATGAAACTCACTAGATGACATTGGAACACCCTCCTTTAGCTTTACCTTCCTCACCAGATTGTTGTGAAGATAACATGGATGGGGAAAACCTTGAGGTCCTGGCTGAAAAGGTAGGATAGGAGTATATAGATAAATAAATAGCATGCATCCATTTGACAGTGAACAGGTTATACCATTCCTTGTTTAACAAGAAAATCATTACTATAGGAAGTTGGCAAATTAGATAGATAGATAGATAGATGATAGATAGATAGATAGATAGATAGATAGATGATAGATAGATAGATAGATAGATAGATAGATAGATAGATAGATAGATAGATAGATATAGATGATAGATAGATAGATGAAGGACTCAATTTTTGAGAGAAAACATTCAAAATGCAAAGCTGAGTGTTAAATTCAAAATGCTCCATTCCAAATGTGAATGGCAAACATGGGCATTTTGCTCTGCTTCGAACAGTCACAAATATTTATTTCAATACTAGTAAGTAAAATTCTTGCCTAGCTTCCAGATAGACTGTTCCATTTCAAACGTTCAGTTTCAAAAGAAGAAGAAAGTTATTCTTTCTCAAAACATTGGGGATGTGATCCAGCAGCTGAGTTCCATAAGCACAGCTGGGGCTTCCCTATTTTTGACTAAGGAATGGTTAACACCACTGGCTCTTTTCCTTCCATAATTAGTGATGGGACCCAGCTGCACATGTGGCTCCCTGAGTATTAGCCAAGGCGTTTCCTCCTTCCACTGAAGATATGTATTATAGAAAAAGATTTGATCATATCACTTGGCAGATCAGAGCCCATGTCAATTACATATGTACTATTTTGTAAACCAAAAGGAACAAAAGACCTATGGAGAAATGCTATGGAACCGGGGTCTGCCACCGTTCTGTTGATTTGTGAAAGAAAGAAAAAGTTATGCATCTGCTGTTTTTTGTATTAATAAAGAACAACTGAATAATTGAACAAGAGCCACTAACTTTTAATTTCCCAAGGGAAATCTGCCACACTGTTATATAGGTTCCAAGCCCAGATGTATGGCAAAGAGTTCAGGAAATTAAAAAATATAATGTGAAATTGCTGGAAATATGGAGAATTATTAGAGGGGGTTTTTCACATTTGATGAAATTAAAAGGTACAAGATGCAAGCAGGGAGATATAATTCATCGTCCTTCATATTGAACACAAGGAAGAAAAGCTTTGCTGAGGTAGAAGTGTTGCTGTTGATTTACCCCAATTTATTTACAAAATTCAAAGTATCATACAACAAGCAAAAACCATGGAAACATTTTTAATGTAATTTTCAGATAAAAACATTTCAACTTTTAAACCAAGTAAACAAAACCATTTGCTCCAGTCCAACTAAGATCTAGGTGTATGTGGAAATAGTTATCGGCATCTGTGGTTGGATGAGGAACTGGGCATGAAAACAGACATATAGCCCCTTTCTCAATGGTTTGGGGTGCATGTACACCCCAATTTAGTGGGGATTTGATGCCACCAAAATGTGCGTATTTTCTCCGTTCTTCATATGACATCGTCCATGTAAGCTCTAACCTTTCCCCAATAATGAGTATTTTCTTGACCCACAAATTAAGAAAGCCAGCGTAGTGATTAGAGTGTCAGACTGGGACCTGGGAGAACAGGGTTGAAATCCCCACCCAACCACTGAAGTTCACTGAGCAACCTTGGGCCAGTCATTGCCTCTCAGCCTAACCTACATCATAGGGTTGCTGCGGGGATTAATTGAGAAGGGGAAGAAACATATACACAACCTTCATCCCCTTGGAGAAAAAGGTGGGTTATCAATGCAGCCAACCAAGCAACCAATATCAAATAAGCCTTTAAAGGAAGGGACTCCAACATACCATCCCAAACTACCTGAATGAGCACGCACTGAAGTACACAGGGAGGGGTTTCTTCCTGTGTGTGGTAGCATTCCCAGTAGGTGTTGTCATCTGCAGAGGATGTTTATATGATGCTAACTTTATGGGAAGGAAGGAAGGAAGGAAGGAAGGAAGGAAGGAAGGAAGGAAGGAAGGAAGGAAGGAAGGAAGGAAGGACGGACTTTGGTTGAATGCTGCCATAACTTAAACCACTGTTAGTGCCCAAAGTTTTCCAGAGTTTTCTCTGCAAATACAAACATTAGCGCTGTGTGGAAGAGTTACTGTGCTGAAGCTAATAACTTGGCAGAGGGCATTCTCAGTAGTGGCACCCGCCCTGTGGAATGCCCTCCCATCAGATGTCAAGGGAATAAACAACTATCTGACTTTAAGAAAACATCTGAAGGCAGCCCTGTTTAGGGAAGTTTTTAAAGTTTGATGTTTTATCGTGTTTTTAATATTCTGTTGGGTGTGGCTGGGGAAACCCAGCCAGATGGGCAGAATATAAATACATTTATTATTATTATTATTATTATTATTATTATTATTATTATTATTATTATTTTAAGGTATGCAAGAGAGATCACTGGGAACCCCATGTACTTCACCTTAAGTTCAATGATGGCAGAAAGATTGGATAGTTCTGAAAAAACGCTGGTGCTTATCTGCCCAAAACGACACCATTCACACACACAAAGGAGGAATCATCTGGCTCAGGGAAGTTCCAAGATTTGCAGAAGTCCTAAATAAATAAATAAATAAATAAAATAAAATAAAATAATCACCCTTTAGACAAAAATAAAATAAAGCCCTAACTGAGGTGTGGACCCAAAGAGCCCAAGGAAATCTGAGCATGTTCCGTAGCCCCGTAATGCTGACTGGTTGTTGGGAAGATGATAGGAAACCTGAGGGAAGGGTTATGAAATGAAGTTTTGTGGAGAACAGAATGGCTGGCTGGTTGAAATAGTGAGCAGATACACTCTGCTCTGCATGGTTTTGTGGCAGATCTTGCTTCTCAGATTCTCAAACCTTTATTGGCATATGTACAAGATTCCAGTAGGGTTCAATAGGGGGGAGGAACCAAGATCTTGCTTGTAAATGGATTAAAATAATTAAATAGATGGAAATGTACTCTTTGGAAAACACACACAAAGGATATGTTTGAACAATTGATACACTGAACTCCTTCTACAGATGAGGCTTTGCTATGCCCATGAGAGCACATGCTAATTTATTTTTATTTGATCAGGAAGAAAGGTTAAACAATTGTGGGGGGGGGGTTGCATTCTA
Organism: Podarcis bocagei; assembly: GCF_964188305.1. Classification (NCBI taxonomy): domain Eukaryota; kingdom Metazoa; phylum Chordata; class Lepidosauria; order Squamata; family Lacertidae; genus Podarcis; species Podarcis bocagei. The sequence continues at coordinate 29,820,014 of NC_138143.1, forward strand.
AAACTGCCCAATGAGAGCTCCCCACCACCACTGCTTCTGACATTTCTATTCCATCTTAGTTATCCATCATGATAAGTTTGGAAGGTTTGTTTTGCTTCAGATTCTAATCTAGGAAAACACAATGCACACAGACGTTGACTGGAAGACAAAAAAAAAAAAAAGTCATTTGGTTGACTTTTTCACAAGTCCTTCATTTTTTAACGCCCCTGCACTTCCTGGTCTTAAAGGAGTAGAAATGAGCTAAGTGTGGAAGACCACAAGAAAAGCCACTGTGAATATTTCTAGCCTGCTTGAATCAGGGCAGGCCTCTGCATCTCATTAAATGGCTTGGCTTGGGGATATTTCTAGTTCAGAGACTACTAGTTGCCGTTTAGACAAACATTCAAAGCAAAGAGCCCTTCAGAATGTTTTTGCTGTAACAGCGCTGAGAGCTAATTCACAGAAGCTCAAATATCACTTCACAATGAAGTGGCCATCTATGATCAAGAAACACAGTCACACTTTGAAATTCACACTTCTCCCAATTTTTGTAGTGCAGTTCCCCAGCCACATAACGTGCACAAAAATGCATACACAAGGGTAAAGTGTGCATTAAATGTTGCCCCTTTCTAAACAAAATTCTTTAAAATTGTTTATTGATATGTGGTTTTTCTACCGAGGGCCTTCTCGGTAGTGGCACCCTCCCTGTGGAACGCCCTCCCTTCGGATATCAAGGAGATAAAGAACTGCACAACTTTTAGAAGACATCTGAAGGCAGCCCTATATAGGGAAGTTTTCAATGTTCGATGCTTTTTATGTTTTTATATATGCATGTAACCCAGCCAGATGAGCGGGGTATGAATGTTGTTGTGGCTGTTGTTGTTGTAAACCTACCAAAGAACAAAATTAAAATAAACAAAAATGGGATTAAAGGGTTTTCCTAGTATGGTGGCGAGCTTGTCTGCAGGGTCCCCTTGGTGTGATGGTGGTAGAAATGGTTTGTGGAGGCAGGGACAAAAAATGGGGGGTTGAGGAGGATCAGTTGGGTGGGGGGAATGAGCAATGTCCCTATCTTCACCTGTTGAATGTTGGAGGGTATGAATTACGGGTGAAAGTGTAGGATATTAAGAAACCTCTATAACTTGGTTTTCCACTGGGGCATGCTCTCATTTCACACCGGTTGGAAGCAGTAGCTGGCAGTGACCCACTTCCTGTACAAATTGAGAGGATGCAAAAAAAAAACCAAAGGAAGATTGCATCTCAATTTTATTCAAGGCCTGCCAAGCATGGAAACATGGAATTAATGTATGGGATGCCAAAAATCAGGAGAGGGGCCAGACCTGGCCTCCATGTTGCCAGCTGGCCATCTCCGCCACAATGCAAGGTGCATAGGAAATATATTATTTCAACAGATTACTCAAGAAATCCCAACACATTAAAGGCTGTACAACCGTTTTCCAAGGGTCTATTTGCTGCCAGATATAGCTACATGAATCAAAATAAGTGATTCTGCTACCTTTGATTCAGAAAGGCCTGCTCTGGACTCATCCTACATTTGAACGTGATAATTTAAGGCTCAGAAAATTGAAAGTATTTTTGCTGTAGCTAAATTGGCAGAAAACATTCTCCTGGAGAAAGGGTTATGCTTGGAACAAAGTGGAACTTTGATTGTCGAATGAACATACTTTCTGTTTGTCTTAAAGTTTCATTACCAACAAGTTAATAGTGGCTGGTGTCCATCAAGACTTGTGGGGTGGAATGCAGGAGACCCAAACAGAAGGCAGTGCCAGAGCCAACGATGGACGAGACCAACTAATTCTGGTTTTTTTCCTTATTATCCTCCCTGCTGAGTTCTACATGGCCAACAATGCGGCTAAGGAGGAGGAAGATGTCAGGCAGTGACACTCCCTGGGCAGGTGGTAAGAAAAAAAAGAAGGCAGGAAGGTGAGGGCAGGATGAAGTTGGTGGGGCATTGCCCATTATCCCCCATGGACCAAACTCTGCTGTATGAGGTTCATCTTAACTGGCACCACCCTCTTGGCATCGCTACAATCCTGCATAATAAGACCAACCTGAGTTTAAGATTTCAGTGACCCTACAACTCACATTTCACATAACCATTTAAAAACCACTTATTAGTAAAGCACAAGTTCATTATCCTTATCCAAGCAGTTACCATTTCGGGGCAGTTTCCTGTCGCCCAGTGAGCCTGATGCTACATTTATATGTTTGGAAATAAACCCGACTATCTTCAGTGGCCTAGACAGGATTAGACAGATCTCAAATCGTTGGACCTGAATTTAGCAAAAGTAGTCAAAAGAACAGATACCCGCCACATGCCCCAAAACAATATTCTCATAATCATTTTACAATCCTGGTGAGAATATATGTAGGGCACTTCATCACCCCTGCTCGCTAAAGACAGATTGTTGTCTTCACGCAACTTCCCCTATCCAATGCTCCTATATACAATATAGTAAAGGTAAAGGTAAAGGGACCCCTGACCATTAGGTCCAGTCGTCACCGACTCTGGGGTTGCGGCGCTCATCTCACTTTATTGGCCGAGGGAGCCGGTGTTACAGCTTCCAGGTCATGTGGCCAGCATGACTAAGCTTCTTTTGGCGAACCATAGCAGCGCACAGAAACGCCGTTTACCTTCCTGCCAGAGCAGTACCTATTTATCTACTTGAACTTTGACGTGCTTTTGAACTGCTAGGTTAGCAGGAGCAGGGACCAAGCAATGGGAGCTCACCCCATCGCGGGGATTCGAACCACGACCTTCTGATTGGCAAGTCCTAGGCTCTGTGGTTTAACGCACAGTGCCACCCGCATAACTGGCTTGCCAATGTGACACAGGGTGCAACGGTACACTTGAGGTCTCGCCCTTATGCTTTCAGAGCCGCTGAAGCAAACCCTCCACTGCCCATTTGGTCGAGGAAGGTAGTGAAACATTTCTCCCTTGAAAAGTACATAGGGCTGAAAGAGGAAGTTAATAGACTGGGGCTCTTTCCCATTTCCTCTTTCAGCTCGATGCACTTTTCAAAGCTGAGGAAAATTCTACTGAGGCTTATTATTTTTTTTGACCCATAACCCTTGAAACCGCCAAGTGTGCATGTATTCCCCCCCCCCTCTCTCTCTCTGTTGGGGAGAGGCTGGCACAGAGAACAGGGGAGAGAAGTGAGCAGAAATGACTTCCGGGGTGGCGCCATCGGTAATGGCGGATTCCCTCTGATCCGGAGGGACTGGCTCCACGGAAAACGGGTCTGTTCTGCTACGGCGAAGCGGGGACCCTTTAAAAAATCACAGGCGGATGAAGCCTGTGACCATGGGACTCGGCAGGCACCTTTCGCGCGCCCCAATTCGTAAAGGAACCCAATTACGGGCTCCGGAGCGAAGAGGGGCTAGTGGTGCGGTGCTGAGAGTCAACTGCTTCTTCCGTGGAGCGAAGCCACACAGCCGTTGCTGGAGAGCGCTACCTTTTTCCTGGGACAATTTGGCTACTGGACTTCCGGGTTGGCGCGGACAGCTAATGGCGGATTCCCTCCAAGCTCCGGAGGGAATCGGCTCCGCTGGGGATGGGTCCTGCCGTGACGGCGACGCGGGGACCCTCAAAAACCTCAGGCGCGGATGCCTGAGGACCTGGTGACTCGGTGGGCACCTTAAGCGCCCTCCCCGATTCACGAAGAGCCTTTTTAAAGGCTACGGAGAGGATACGGAGAGTGGCGTGGTGCTGAGAGTAAACCGCTACCCCAGCGGAGCGGAGCCGTGTGCCATGGCTGAAGAGCGCTGACTTGTTTCCTTAAATTCGGACTTGAAAAGAAGCAACCCGTGAGTAGAGGATTTGGACTTTAAAATAAAATTATCTTTGAATTGGATACGACCGGGGGATGTGTCAAAAGGAAGTCCGCACCCCCCTTCCTGCAGAAGATTTAAAGCAATGGTAAAGAACTAAGCTGGAGAGCCTACCCTTTTGGGGTGAGTTAATAAGACATTAACTTTCACGATTTGACAAAACAAGTTTTGAGCTGGAGTGCAAGAGTGGAATTTTAGAAGATTTTCTTTTGGTCGTGTGTAACCCCCCCCTCCCGGGCCCGGGAGCGTCCTGTCTCTAAGTCTGCTGAAGAGGAAAGGAGTTTGACAGCTGTCAAAACTGTCAAACGGGCAATTTAAAGTAAAAAATCTTTTAACCTAAGATCCCTCTGGACTAAAAGTGATACAATTGAACTAAAGTCGTTGGAAACAAAGAAACTAACGAGGCAGAGGGCTGTTGGAAAAAGGATTAAAAGTATCAGATTCCCTCTAGGGGGATTTCTGAGACATTACAATGGCAGTGGATGGAAAGTTACTAGCGGAGCTAGAAAAAACATTCCAGCTGGTTGGAATTTTACAAGAGCAGAGTCTAGCTATGAACAAACAGCTCATGACCTTGACTTTTGGAATAAACAGCTCTGCTGAATGTACTGAGGATTTGAATAAGAAAGAACCCACAGCTGAATTGGAAGAGATATCTCAAGAATTGAAGACTAAACAAGGAGAGGAGGAAACTCAGATGGAAAGTACCAACCAGGAAGTGACACTAGTGGAGTATAAACAAGAAGACTCTTGGATAACATGGATTACAAATCTGCAAAAGATGAGAAAGATGAAGGAGGAGGCCTCTAGAGCATTTGGAATACAGGAACTTAAAATAAAGAAGAAATATGACTGGGGCCTCCACCTCAAAGATGAAGGGTTTGTGAATCTTTTGCAGCAATGGTTTTCAAGCTTTCTTGTGGAAAGAAGATTTGGTTTGAAAGAGACAGAACTTCCTCGAGTTTTATTGATCAACATAAAGGACTACCAACAAGACCGGCGGAGAGGGACTGAAAGAGATATGAAGGCCTTGAACGTGAGGAACCCAGGCTAAGAACTGTTATTATGGACTTATATTTGGGAAGGGACGCAAACCGGGGATGGAAGGGGGGGGGGAAATAGAATTTCAATAACACTCATGAATTTTTGGTTTAATTAATATTTTTATCTAATACAAACTGGGAAATCGGTGGGAGGGAACCTGAGTCCAACTTAGGAAAGAGTCTAAATTTTTGTATAAGAAGATTATACTAAGATGGTGAAGAGGAGAAATAATAATTTGCTGATATAATTATGGAAATTGGGATGCTTGAAGGGGTGTGGGGGGAAGTCAAGGAACAAGTTTATGAAAACAAGATTTTTGAAATTATGCATGTTTTTGTCTTTGTCTATTAGTGTGTGTCATGTCTCTACAAAATGTGGAAAACTAATAAAAAATTTATTAAAAAAAAAGACAATTTGGCTACAAAAACAACTACCCGTGAGCAGATCAAATTTGGACAATTGGACTTTAAACAACGATCTGTGAGTAGAATGGAAAATTGGATTAAGAAATTCCTTTTAATTTGGCACTGAAGCAGGAAGGTCTAAACAGGAAGTCAGCCTTCCGTTTCTTGTAGATAGATTAAAGCAAAGACATGGCAAACTAGAGTTTAGAAAATCGTTTGTAAAGGATCAACTTTCATCATTTAAAACTACTGAACCCCCTTCGGAAGCAGGAGAAGAGGGGGGATTTTTTCCGGATTGTTTAAACCTGCAGAAGAGAGTGTAAAGAAAAGTAATTTTCCACCGTCCTGAACCTGGGAGCGGGGTGTCAGGACAGACATTTTTGGGAAGTTCACTGACTATAGGCAAAGGTTTTTGAGACAGTTAAAAGAAGAGAAACATAGTGATTCCATTGTTCTCTTTCGCAGTTTAAAGGAACAAATATTGACAAAATATCCGAAAAAGGAAACTTTGTTGTTAGATCTACTGTTAAAAAAAAAGAAAAGAAAAGATATTGATACAAATAGAAGTTCTTTCCCCTAGAGGGAGCTTGTGAAACTGTTATTAAATTTGAACTGGGGAGCTTCGCAGCTGCAAACAGATTAAGATCGTGGGAACAGACTTCTGACCTTGTATAACAATGTATTCAGAGGCTCTGGTGCGTGCTTTCTGCAAGACAAGTGCTTTATTGGAACAGTTACATGAAAAGACGGATTTGATGACTGTTGCAATTAGAAATTTTGGACAGGTAGTGGGTATCTATATAGAACCCACCCAGGAATCAACTCAGGAGTGTGCTCTGATAGATCAGATGAGGGAGGAGGCTGTTGCTGGACCTCAGGTGGCAGAGATGGAGGGAGCTGTGGCCCAGCAGGAACATGAGCTGTTGGATCTGCCAAATGAACTTGGAAAAAGCCAGATTTGGAGAGATAGAGTTTTGTTTGGCTTGGAGGTGGGGGGCTGGATAGACCCCCCCTATGCAGGGATGTTTTGACTTTTCAAGTCTGGCAATGGACCGTGAGGAGTTTGGGGCTGTGGGGGTCCTCAACTCTGGAGGGACTTTGAAACATGCTTTTAAATACCACATGGAGTTCAGTGTGGACTATGGAAAAGGGGCTGATCTGTCGAGAAGGGACAAAAATACTGTCAAGTTGGAGTTTCCACGAGTGAAAGGACCAGGAAACAAAGTAAAGTACAGGTATAAATATGAAGAAGATCTGCGGAAGGGACATGGAAGAGACTTAAGGGCCTCGGACATAAGATTACCAGGTTAATGAACTAGATGGATGGGATAGAAAGGACTGACAAAACCCGGGACCAGGAGGAAGAGACGTTGGATGAAGATTGGAAGAAAGTTTTTTTTTTTTTTTTTAGGATTGTTTTGTAAAATTAATGAGTATTGAAAAATGTTGGAACGAAATTATTTGGCTTTAGCAGAAATGTTAAAAAGAACTATGCAAGAATATGTTATAGTTATGAGAAATTGGTATAAATAAGATTTAAGTTTTAAGTTTTAGGGTTTTTGATAGTAAGATAAGGTTAAAATAGATTAAGGTAATTTAATGACAGAATATTATGAAAAATGGGAAGGATTTGCTGTGATAATTAATAACTAGAATACAAAAAAGGGAGGTGTGAGGAGGTCGATGAAATAAGGTAATGACAGTTAAGGATTTGGGAATATTGGATTTGTTTTAAATTTTTGTGGTTTATTTTTGTTTTTTGACTTTGATGTGTTATGTGTTTTGTTTTTGTTTTTTGAATTTGATTTTTATTGATTTGTATTGTTTGATTGTCATTTGTTTTTCCCTTGCTTTTTTTCTTTTTTGTCTCTTTGTTTTTTATGTAATTTTAAAATGCTTAATAAATATTATTTTTTTAAAAAAAGAGAAGTGAGCAGAAATGGAGGTGCCCATGGCATTTGCTCAAAAATCCAAATGAGCCAATCCAAATTTGGCAATCTCTCCAACATTTCTATTGAGACAGGGGACTCTGTTAAAAGGCTGGAGCCTGAACCTGTGGGCCAGATTGCCTTCCTGGGCCACTGGTTGCCTACCCCCCACCTTATGATTTTGCTGTCAAGTATTTGCTTTCTATAAGGGACGCAGATGGTGCTGTGGGTTAAACCACAGAGCCTAGGACTTGCCGATCAGAAGGTCGGCAGTTCAGATCCCTGCGACGGGGTGAGCTCCCGTTGCTCGGTCCTAGCTCCTGCCAACCTAGCAGTTCAAAAGCACAAAGTGCAAGTAGATAAATAGGTACCGCTCCGGCGGGAAGGTAAACGGTGTTTCCGTGTGCTGCTCTGGTTTGCCAGAAGCGGCTTAGTCATGCTGGCCACATGACCCGGAAGCTGTCTGCGGACAAACGCCGGCTCCCTTGGCCAATAAAGCAAGATGAGCGCCGCAACCCCAGAGTCGGTCACGACTGGACCTAATGGTCAGGGGTCCCTTTACCTTTACCTATTTGCTTTCTATATAGTGATTGCTGTAAAGAGAAAAGAACCAGCCCATGGGATTGCCTTTTGAAACCACGCCATTTTGTGTGTGTAGGTTTTCATGTTGTAAACAAAGTGAACCTTTCTTGAATGTGCCACACTGTTTATAGCACTCCTTTGTGCATGTTTGCCTTCATGTTCAGAGTTATTCTAGTTCCTTATCCCATACATCGCCATCAGGTATTACCCATTGTGTGGGCGATTTAGGGAGGATTTTAATGTTACTGCCAGTAATACGCCATGAAGAAATCTATAGAAATTAGATTCCCTGCTTTCTTTTGGGCATGGTTCAGAGTAATGAAATACCTGTTGTTCTCGTCCTTTTGCTTCTGTGGCAAAAGACAAGCAGGAAAGAGGAAAGAAAACGATAGGCTTTACCTCACCGGGAAGTCTTCCTATTTGGGAAAGAAAAAGAATTTGTTCCAAAGCAAAAATAAAAGAAGCTTCATAGATTGGAATTTTTAAAGCTCCATCAATAATATCAGCTTGTGCACTTTCCATAAGTCTACAGCATGATTGTATGTTTTGTTTGGGCAGCCTGTGAACCTCAGTTTTCCTACATAGAGTTTGATGACAAAAGTGTGGTAATAAATGAGGAGAAAATGCCCAAAGGGATGTCTCATTGATCATGATCAGCACCTTGAAGGGGGGGCCCTCCATGGCATGGGGGCCCCCTTCTTCTGCTAGCAGGCAGGTGCAGCAGACAACTGGTCTAGCTTTCAAACACTGCTACATGCAGCAGAGATTTTAGTTCACCCAAAATGCCTCTGGGGCCCTGGCATAGCACCACTATCTCCAGAGTGTGAGGGAATTGTTGTTGTTGTTGTTTTTTATATAAATAATTTTTATTAACCGACCAATCAAATCAAATCACATCACATAAATTCCAAATTACAAAGCCGAATTTTAATTTTTTGTTGGGGGTACCCATATTTCAAGTTCCGAAGGGGATCCAATCATCTTCTTGCTGCTGCGTTAATGTCCACAAATCTGTCCAAATAATGTTCATAATTCTATCCAGTCCTATCTTGCTGTTTCCCACATCTCATCTTGTTATTTTCATCTATTTTTCCTTTCTCTTTGTGACCTCTTCTGATAATCTCCATAAGCAGGTAAAAACCAATTGTAATCCTGTGTGAATTTTTCTGTTCGTCCAAGAACCATATCAAGATGGTTTCCACATATCATCGCTTCCATAAATAAAAGCACTCTTTCCATCATTAATCTTCACAAATCTGTCGCCTTCTTTAGTCCTCTGAGGAGGTTCGCCCGCAGTATGAAAACAAGTCCATTCCTCCTCCCGAGTCGTAAATCTTTCAACAGAACTTGCCAAAATGGCGACGCTGTTTTTTACTGCGTCATCCCAAAATCTCTTGTAGTTTCCTCGATCTCCTTAAAACATGCTTTTGGTTACATTTCATTTCACACAGTCTTAAACCATCCAACTTAGGTCATTTAAGCGACATTTCTGACTTGTGGGGGGGGGAATTATTGGTTAATCACATAGAAGAAAGAAAGAAAAGTTTCCCCCCCCCCATCCAGTCCCGCTGCCGACATACCGAGCCTTGATGTGTCTTCTCATGATATATTCCTGTTGATCCGACCCGCTGCTCTTCTTTCACAGAGGTCCCTTCAATTAGCAGTCTTTACTCCCCATTCTTCACTTGAAATATGTGCATTTGCTTCTTCCTAATTGTTTATTATCAAGTTGCTGCAGCTAGTGGCACGATCAGAGACAGCGTCCAGGAGAGCCGAAATCCACACAAGGGCTTTCTACCTAGTGCCCCCCTCACCCCCTGGAATTGTTGTTGTTGTTGTTGTTGTTGTTATACCCCACCCATCTGGCTGGGTTTCCCCAGCCACTCTGCACAGCTTACAGAAAATATAAAACATAATAAAACATCAAACATTAAAAACTTCAGATGTCTTCTAAAAGTTGTACAGTGGTACCTCGGGTTACATAAGCTTCAGGTTGCATACGCTTCAGGTTACATACTCCGCTAACCCAGAAATAGTGCTTCAGGTTAAGAACTTTGCTTCAGGATAAGAATAGAAATTGGGCTCCGGCGGAGCAGCAGCAGCAGCAGGAGGCCCCATTAGCTAAAGTGGTGCTTCAGGTTAAGAACAGTTTCAGGTTAAGAACGGACCTCCAGAACAAATTAAGTACTTAACCCGAGGTACCACTGTATATAGTTCTTTATCTCCTTGACATCTGATGGGAGGGTGTTCTTACTGGGGTGGGGGGCACCACTACCGAGAAGGCCCTCTTTTTTTTTTTTTTATAAAAAATTTTTATTGCGTTTCTTTCCATAGGTGAACAAGTTTGTTTGGACAACAATATACAAGAAACATTTTCCATATATATAAAGAAAAACATAGAAAAAAGAAAAAATCATTATAAAATTTTTTCAACAACTTTTTGGACCTCCTCGCATCCTCTCAGCATTGCGTTCATCATTCTAACCGATTCAGCAATTTATTATCTTATTTCCCGACTTATTATACCTTTGTATTTATTATGTTACCAGTTTCAAAAATTTGTAATTTAATTTTAACACTCTTAATAAACATAATATTTTGTTTCTAATTTGTCTCATTTTTTCCCATCAATACTTACTTTATCATTTACTTAAAATAAATTGCAGAAGCATAACGTTTCTTAATCGTGCACAGTCTTAGCACTCAAACAACTTATAATGTTTTTGCAAATAGTCCTTAAATTTTTTCCAGTCCTCCTCCATTGTTTCTTCGCTCAGATCTCGAATTCTGCCGGTCATTTCTGCCAACTCCATATAGTCCATCAGCTGCGTCTGCCAGTCCTCCAGTGTGGGTAAATCTGGTGTCTTCCAGAACTTTGCGATAAGAATCCTAGCTGCTGTGGTTGCATACATAAACAAGGTTCTGTCCTTCTTTGGCACCTTCCGGTCCACCATGCCCAATAGAAAGGCCTCTGGTTTCTTAGAAAAGGTATATCTGAATACCTTTTTCAACTCATTATGTATCATTTCCCAAAAGGCCTTTACTTTCGGGCAGGTCCACCAGAGGTGAAAGAATGTCCCTTCTGCCTCCTTGCATTTCCAACACTTATTATCAGAAAGATGGTATATTTTAGCCAACTTGACTGGGGTCATGTACCACCGGTATACCATTTTCATAATGTTCTCTTTCAAGGCACTACATGCCGTGAATTTCATACCGGTGTTCCATAACCTTTCCCAGTCCTCAGACATAATGTTGTGTCCTACATCCTGTGCCCATTTTATCATAGCAGATTTAACTGTCTCATCCTGGGTGTTCCATTTAAGCAGCAAGTCATACATCCTCGAAAGTACCTTAGTCTTTGGTTCTAGTAACTCCGTCTCCAGTTTCGATTTCTCCAACTGGAAACCCACTTTTTTGTCCATTTTGAATACCTCTTGAATTTGAGCATAATGTAACCAATCTCGCACCTTACCTTTTAATTTGTCCTGGCTTTGGAGCTTCCAATTGTCTCCAACTCTTTCAATCAGTTCCCAATATTTTGGCCAATAGGCCTCCATATTGGGCTTTTTTTTAGAAATCTTGGCTTCCACAGGTGATAACCACCTCGGGGTCTTGTTTTCTAGTAAATCCCGAGAAGGCCCTCTGCCTGTTTCCCTGTAAGTTCACTTCTCGCAGTGAGGGAACCAGCAGAAGGCCCTCAGAGGAGGACCTCAGTGTCTGGGCTAAGCGATGGGGGTGGGGACGTTCCTTCAGGTATACTGGGCAGAGGCAGTTTAGGGCTTTAAAGGTCAGCTCCAACACTTTAAATTGTACTCAGAAATGCACTGGGAGCCAGTGAAGATCCTTTAAGACCAGTGTTATATGGTCTCGGCAGCCACTCCCAGTCACCAGTCTAGCTGCTGAAGTTGTAGTTTCCAAGTCACCTTCAAAGGTAGCCCCACAAAGAGTGCATTGCAGTAGTCCAAGTGAGAGATAACCAGGGCACGTACCACTCTGGTGAGACAGTCTGCAGGCAAGTAGATGGTAGATGCCCTGTATAAAAGCCTCAAATATTTTCTTGTTCGGGGCAGTACCTTTGGGTCTTAATCTGGAGGTGCTGACCAGAGGTGCAGCAGTAATAAAAAGTGCCTATCTCTCGGCTGCCTCGCTTCAATTATTCCTTTGGTTGTTTTGTTTTGTTCCTTGGTTGTGTTTTTATTTAACTTTCCTGCCTAGGTATGAACTGGTGTAGGCAATCTCCTTGAAACTAATAAAACAAAATGACCCAAAACATGAAAGCATCTGTGCTTAGGATTGTTGTGGCTGGTGCTGGCTTGAAGGTCTCTATATGCATCAGTAGTGCACCAACCACTCTGTCCTTTGCCAAATTGGTGGGGATTGAAAGATTATCATGTTGTGGGACCACAATGCTAGACATTTTAGAGGGCCTCAGGCAGCCCTGGGACTGTTCCACTGAACACAGTGGGATTTGCTTCAGAATAAACATGGCACAGAAATGCCCTGCTATAGTGTGGAAAGGACCAGAATCATTATTTTCCTCTCCTTTGTGGATTAAAATAATGTGATTGTTGACTGTGAATGTTCACTCATACACAAACGGTCCAAACCCTGAAGAATCTTTCTGGGGCTAATTGTTTGAGAAGAGCAGATGGCCAGTTCAATTTGATACGAGTCCAGAACACAGAATTTTGTAGAGAATATAAAGAAGCAAAAGAAAACACTATTTCCAAGCCACAAAAGGGCTTGTGTTTGGGGATAGATTTACACAAGAGCTGATTCACCAAAGGATAAAAGTTTAAAAATACCTCAGAACCAAAAGTGAGTCAGAAGAACATAATGTTCATGCAACTTTGATGCCCATTTAGGCGCATAATATTTCTGCCCAGATCGCTGTGCCATCTTGCCGTAATGAGAAAGAGCTGCTCTCCAGAAAGAAATCCTTGTGTAAACAGTGGGAAATCCAGCATTGCCTAAATGCCTCCCAGTGTCTGGGAGCCAAACCATTTCTTGCCATGTATGTGTGTGTGTGTGTGTGTGTGTGTGTGTGTGTGTGTGCATACACACACACACACACAAAAAAAAAACACCTTAGGAGAAAGAATGACTTCTGAAATGGTACTTCAAGCAGAGATGTATGCAAATATAGAGGCAATATACAGGATGGAACCACACATTATTCTGTTTGCATCCCTCCTTTTGAAGCCCAATATGAGGTACATAGATCTCCCCATTTCCATTTTTTTTCTTTATGAAGCAAACATCCCAACAAAGGGTATTACAAAAGTGAATCAGATGTTTGACAGCTTTAGTTCATTTTAACAGTAGGTTTTCTTTCCGCAGATCACATGTTTGCATTCCAGTGCCCGCTTTTGCAGATGATACGCTTAACTAGCAGATCAAAACTCAAGGCCTTGTGTAGCCGGCATTCCCACAGAGAATGTACTAGATTGTCAACAAGACAACCCTCTCACCACAAAGAAACTGACCTATAACGTGCCCCGGAAACTCCGTACTACTTGGGAAAGCGATGTGCAGTGAGCAGGAAACACCTGCTTCTGTTACAAAGAATCTCCCATTCTCCCTATTATGTTTGTTGGAAACCTTGGCTTATATAATCCCACTGTATTTTTTCCCCCACCTTTAACTCCCATCAAACGCAACTCATTTCCTAGCCGTGTTCCTGGTTTATTAACACTGTCATTAAGTCACTTTGCACATCGTGCTCTGCAGCGAGAATAATGCTTTAAAAAATAACAATTCCTAGATTGTAAGGGTTTTTTTAATCTCATAGTTTCTTATACGGCACTTTTCTGGTGCACATTGCCTTGTGGAGAGTTTGCGCCCTAAAAAGTAGGTTATAAATATATTAAATAAATACAGGTAAAGATCTCCTTCCCACGACACAAATAAATTGTATGATAAAACTATCCTTGGACCATAGAATCTCAGATTGCAGGGGCGCTCCCCTCGGGGTGGTAGCAGGGCAGGGGGAGAGTGGCCCATGGCGCACAATTTTGAGGGGGCACAAACCAGGCATACACACACCCCATGCAGGGATCCCCATTCCACCCTGCCTGCTGCCAGGGGTCTCTGGGCTTGGTCTCACCACTGCGTTCCTTGGCTCCTTTGCTGAATGGCTGTCCAGAAAGCGCTTGCTTGCTCCTCCCTCAGATGGTTAGCAGGGAGGCAAGCAAGAGGCTACCCAAGCTTGGCCTGTCCCAGTGCTCCTCTTCACAGGCATTGGGGAGAGTCACCTACTGAGGGTTGTGTGGGTCGGCTGGGCTCCCCCCTGTGCAGACAGACAGGTGGTGCATCACAGCCCTGCTTGCTTTGGATGACAAGGGCGCAGTGGGTTCCATTCACCCCTTGTGCTACCTAAATACCTAAATACAGATGGTCATTTACCCCTGCTAGATTCAAAGTGCTGCCATCTGCCTTTATTGCAGGGCAGATTTGAGGGTAAACCATACGCGGAACGAGTCTGCCTCTGCAGCTTAATGGAGGTAGAAACTGTCTCTCATGCCTTGTTACGCTGCCATTTCTACAGGGATATACGCTCAGTATGTATTACCCCTGCGATGCAAAAATCTTCAAATGAATCCAAACTTCAATGTCTAAAATCCCTGGTAGAGGACAACGATCCTGAGAACACGTTAAGGGTAGCCGAATTCTGTGTGATTGCCATAAAACTTAGGGAGCAAGCTGTGCTATCATAATGATTAAGGGTTTAAATGATAATTTTAGGTAATATGTTAGTGACTAAGTTTTAATTTATAATTTTTTAAACTGTTGCTATATCTGTATTGTCCCTATTATGTTGTTGTTTAGTCGTTTGGTCGTGTCCGACTCTTTGTGACCCCATGGACCAGAGCACGCCAGGCCCTCCTGTCTTCCACTGCCTCCCACAGTTTGGTCAAACTCATGTTTGTAGCTTCGAGAACACTATCCAACCATCTCGTCCTCTGTCGTCCCCTTCTCCTTGTGCCCTCCATCTTTCCCAACATCAGGGGCTTTTCCAGGGAGTCTTCTCTTCTCGTGAGGTGGCCAAAGTACTGAAGCCTCAGCTTCAGGATCTGTCCTTCCAGTGAGCACTCGGGGCTGATTTCCTTCAGAATGGAGAGGTTTGATCTTCTTGCAGTCCATGGGACTCTCAAGAGTCTCCTCCAGCACCATAATTCAAAAGCATCAATTCTTCGGTGATCAGCCTTCTTTATGGTCCAGCTCTCACTTCAATACATCACTACTGGGAAAACCATGGCTTTAACTATATGGACCTTTGTTGGCAAGGTGATGTCTCTGCTTTTTAAGATGCTGTCTAGGTTTGTCACTGCCTTTCTCCCAAGAAGCAGGCGTCTTTTAATTTCGTGACTGCTGTCACCATCTGCAGTGATCATGGAGCCCAAGAAAGTAAAATCTCTCACTGCTTCCATTTCTTCCCCTTCTATTTGCCAGGAGGTGATGAGCCCAGTGGCCATGAGCTTTGTTTTTGTTTTTTTTTTTTTGATGTTGAGCTTCAGACCATATTTTGCCCTCTCCTCTTTCACCCTCATTAAAAGGTTCTGTCCCTATTCTACCTAATTGCAAATTCAAATGTATCCCTATCGTGTTTTATGACTTCCTTGATATTGTATGTGGGCTGGAACTGGTCTGTGACAGAAATAATAAAATTCATTCATTCACCCCTTGTGCCCCGGACCCACGTGGTGCATGCCGGTGCGCACCCCTGCCCCCCCCAAGCAACACTGCACCACTGGCTCCCCCACATATATGTGCTTTAATTGATGTGTGGGTACCTAGGGAGGCTGCAAAGTACAGACCACAGATGAGATGATTGTAGAATGGAAGAAAGGACATATATCCATGGCACCTGGCCACCTCAAAAGGAAGGGAAGGAAGGTAACAAAAACCGTGCAAAAAGCAAAAAATTCTCTGCCTGCCTTTGGCTAATTTTTGAATGTCATTTCTTTTCTCATTAATTGATAGGAAATGGTCAAGAAAAGAAAAGAGGTTTTCAGTGCATTACTCAGTCTACAGTGGAGTACAGTCTACTTGGCTGTGACACAAAACAGGGCCTTTGTAGTAGGATCACCTTGGATGGTGGTCCTGTCTTTGATGTGTGTTTTTTAAGGTGGGTAGCCAAGGCATTTTTTTATTTTATTTTTTGTGGCTGATCTTAGCATGATAAAAAAAACCTTCTCATTTGATCCTTTTAAAAAGTCGTGGATTTAAATATTTTGATTGTTTCCGCTTTTTACACTATTAAGATGTATGTTTTAAGTTTGTAAACCTCCGAAAGGCAGGATCTAAACATTTCCATAAATAAATAAATGGGAAGAGATTTATTTTTGCCACCATCCATGAGAATGGTTTGTATATGGGATCTTTTCACACAAACAGATAACTATGTGTGCTTACATCATATGAACTTTTATTTCTACACTAAGGCAACGTTTGTATATTTTTGTGGGCAAGTGTGTTTTTCTCTTGGATTACCTGTGACAATATTTATTTTGACTGATTTGAGAAGGAGAAGTCGCTGAGGCCTTGTGAAATATTATTTTAGTCGCATCTGTTTGCTCATCATCTTGGACCATTTGGAGCTTAAGCTTCAAAACTATTTCAATGATGTTTTTACAAGAGAGAGCAAAAGATTAAAAAATCCCGAGGCAGTGTCTGAAAAGTGCCTTCAAAAGCCACATTGTGCAAACAAGTTTATTATTATTTTTTTCCATTCCAGATGTTTATGGGATTTCAGTTTTCAAAGCGTTTCTTTTTGCAGTTACAAATGGAAATGGCGAAGGTCTGCTGTGCTCTCATCGTAAGCAGTCTGAGACCAGAATCTGAAGAGGGATTAATACAGAAAGGGCAAGGTTTAATTTTAGCCAGTTTTACGGAGGTTAACGTGTGCTTTCAAAAATTCTGCTAACTGGCTGTGGCCAAGGGAATGGGTAACAATTCTGCACATGGAACTTGATGGAGCAAAGCTAACTGAGGATGTCGCAAGTCTTGGAATAGCGGCACTGAAAAAGGAGGGTGCCCCACTCTAGTTCAAAAGCTGCAAACAGAAAACCTCTTTCCAGCAAGCTATGTGGAGTGTCATGGCTGGACTCAGAGGAATAGTGGGAGGAACCAACTGGAGAATCACCAAGGGGAAAAGGAGGGATGATGATAGGGGGGAAGAGGTAACAAGGCTTAGTTAGCTGAGAGACTCGGTGGCAGAGAGAAGCCTAGAATCAGAGGCAGAAGCGGATTCCTAACTCCAGCCAGCATGACTAATGGTCAGGGATGGTGGAGACTGTAGTTCAGCAACACCTGTAGGGCCCTCAGAGGCGGGGCAGTGGGGGTGGTCCGCCCCGGGTGTCATCACTGAGGGGGTGATATTTGGCGCGCCGCCCACCAGTGACTCCCAAGCCTACCCCAAGCCATAGGGGAAAGAGGGAGCTGCATCGCTTTGCCGGCAGCCTTCCCCCCTTCCCCCTTCATTTTGACAGCTCGGGGGAGTCTCAGGCGGGCAGCGGGCTGTTGCCCCATGCTCCCAGTCTGCTGGAAGAGGCAGGCGAGCAAACAAGCAGAATGGGGACGGAAGGAGAGAAACAAAAGCTCCCTCAACTCAGGACTCAAACCCTGGAATACACAGGAGGAGAGGTGGGGTATGAGAACAAAGTTGGGTGGGGGGTTTAAGTGCTTATGCTCCCAATGTTAAGTAAATAACACTTGCAACTTTAAGTATCGTATTTTGCCTTCTTTTAATAATTTCATTGTGGGGGGGGATGACAAAAAGAATTTTTTTTAATAGATATTTTCTTAAAGTTTTCACAGTATTACATAATGAAAAAGAAAAAAGAAAAAAAATTACCTATTAAAAATCCAATTTTTCCATATTCTTTTATACCATTACAGCTAGAAACCACTTAACTTCAATCAAACATCATTCTAACATTCATTAATTTTGCAATATTTCTGTAAATAGTCTTTAAATTTCTTCCAATCTTCTTCCACCAACTCTTCTCCCTGGTCTCGGATTCTGCCAGTCATTTCCGCCAGACAAAAAGAATTTTGCACTGGGTACCTGCTGACCTTCGTCTGTCTCTGAGGGCCCTGGTTATAATATTGTTCCTGTTAGTCAGTGTGGATCCTGACTTGAACAGTCAGAGGGTTAGGCAGTAGAAACACTCCACCGGGGTATTACAATGTTTTAATTCATTTGCAGAATTTCTAATACAATAAAAAACCTACAATACAACTAAGTCATGAATGCTTGTGTGTGGTTGCCAGGCCATGGGGTGCTGGGGGGGGGGGGGGTTCTTCTTCTTTAAGTCAATGATGGAGACAAAAGAGGTTCCCAAACCCTGGGACAGGTCTGGATTAACAAGAGGATCACTGCCCTCCCCGCTCCCAAAAATGCATTGTCTTTTGCTCTGTTAGTTTGCTGTGTTGGGTCTTGAGTGCAGGAAAATAGGCTGATTTACCTCAAGGTTGCTTGTTATATAAGAATATACTTAACCCCCAGGACTCAACTGCAATTCAAGGTGAACTTCCTTATTTTGAGAACGGCATTCAGCTTGCCATCTAAATCAAGAACATTACAAGTGGGTTTTACTTTTCCCCCACCTCCCCAAAAAATTAACTTTTAAATTGTTCAAGTGTATAAAAGTGTACCTGGAGAGGGGGGGACACCCCAGAATGCATTTAAAAGTTTTTGATGAAGTGAAAGTGTTTTCAAGAAACAGCTCTCCGTTATTGCACAAGAGATATGCTGCAGCTGAGAACTCCAGATAAAATATCAAAACTTCTTGTGAAGCATTCCCAGATGCTAGTTGTAACTGGAAATCCATCGGCAACTGATGACATGGGGAGTTTCTCCGTCACTAGTAATTTATTATTTTTACATTGACCGCCCCCCCCCCCCGCTCTTCGTATACACTAGCAGGGCAAATTACAATAAAATATTTTAAACTCCATAAAATATCTGTTAAAACATGGGCTTAAAAAATCATACTGCAGTGCTGTAAAAGCAGCATCCAAATGTAACAGATCAACAAAGGTTTAACAAGTTTAAAACCTGAAAAGCCTGGGAAGATCAAAAGGCCTTTCTTTGGCACTAGAAAGGCATTGGAATGGAGAACATTGGAAAGCTGCAGCAGCCGGTGGCGTAGCGTGGGTTGTCAGCACCCGGGGCAAGGCAAATAATTTGCGCCCCCTAACCCGTGGATTTGTGCCCCCTAACCCTAACCCCCAGATGTTGCGCCCGGTGCGGCTGGCCCCCCCTGCACCCTCCACGCTACGCCACTGGCAGCAGCTACATCTGAGAGGGCATGGGAACAATGACTGTCGGAATGTGCTTAAAATCAACCGGGCAAAAGCTGGATGCCTTAGTTTTCGTTACAAGTGCAAGAACTCTTTCAGCATAAAGATGGCCCTTTGATTGTAGCTAACATGAAGCACTAAACCATAGAGCCTAGGGCTTGCCAATCAGGAGGTTGGAGGTTCAAATCCCTGCGATGGGGTGAGCTCCTGTTGTTCGGTCCCAGCTTCTGCCAACCTAGCAGTTTGAAAGCACATCAAGTGCAAGTAGATAAATAGGTACCACTCCAGCAGGAAGGTAAACGGTGTTTCTGTGTACTGCTCTGGTTCGCCAGAAGCGGCCTAGTTATGCTGGCCACATGACTCGGAAGCTGTCTGCGGACAGACCCCAGCTCCCTCAGACTATAGAGTGAGATGAGCACCGTAACCCGAGTCGTCTGCAATTGTACCTAATGGTCAGGAGTACCTTTACCTTTACCTAACATGAAACACACATTCCTAGCCCTCCCTTCTCTTGGATCTTTCTTCCACCACCTCACAAGACAACAGGGCCAATGTTGAGAAAATGAGCCACTGAACTGAGGGAAGCAACACCTGGCCTATGCCTCATGGGGGGAGGGAGAGAACGGAGGGAAGGAACAGACTGGTTGGGTCGCTTTATTCCTCCTGCATACTCTCCAACATTTCTCCAATGAAAATAGGGACATCCTATTCCATTATTTATTATTATTATTATTATTATTATTATTATTATTATTATTATTATTATTATTATATAGTCCACCACACTATTTTCCTGCAAAATAAGAAGCCATGGTGGTTTAAGCATTTTGGGGGCAGTTGGAGATGATGATGTGCAAAGTATGGATTGGGGGGCATTTTCAGGGAAGAAGCTTAAGGGTCCTAAACTCCCTGCGTGAACACTGGTTTTCCTCTGTCATGTTGCCATTCCAGTGGTGTCATTTTCAAGCATCATATTGCAGTTGCTTCTTGGGAACTGTAATTCCATGACTACTCACCCCTCGGTTGGCATCCATCTGTCCATAGGCGCCGACTCCATGGGGCCTGAGGGGGCCCGAGCCCCCTCAAAAATTCGTTTGGGGGGGCTCTGCCCCCCAATAATTTAAGAAAATTATTAGGCACCTTGCCAAAAACCGCGCAGGGGACTCCGGCGCGCGCCTCCCAAAGTGACCGGGAGCTCCTGAGAAGGGGTGGGCAGGTCGGTCAGTCAGAGGAAGACCCCCAGCGGCGGGACTTTAGAAAGGAATGGAGCTGCGGGGCCGAGGAACGGCGTATTCGTCGTTGGCGAGGGACTGGGGTGAGGGGAGAATGGAGGGGACGGGAGTTCCCGCCGCCGGAGCGGGGCTTTTTTTCTGGGTTCGGCTAAGGTGACATTGGTAGGAGGGGGTGGCCGCCTCCCAGTTCTTGCATGCAAAAGCACCACTGCCATCCTGCCGCCAGTATGGACCCCGGTATGGGCCCCCCAATATTTTTTATAAGTCGGCGCCCCTGCATCTGTCTCAGGAGACCATGGAGGAGTGCACCGTACCGACTCTTAGCACATTAAAGAAAAGCCTGAGATTAGGGATCTTGCTGACAAATTGTCTGTTTCCGCACCTCAACTGATGCACCGGAGGCTGGAAACAGACAAGAGAGGCTTCTTGTTGCATGGTACAGAAATATATTTGCGCATCAAGGCCCCGGCGCACTCCCCAGGAATAAAAGAAACACAGAATTTTAGTTTAAAGGTTAATGGACAAAATGCAGGCCACAACTTCATTGATTACAGAAATGTGAGTGGCATTCCCTTCGGCTTTGGCAATAACTATATCTGACTCCTGCCCACCTTGCAGGAAGTCTAGAAGGGTAAACCACCAAAAGAGGGAGCTCCGTCGATGGTGACCAACTGAAGCTTACCCTGGGGTTCCCGTAGGTTCCTGGCATGGCCCTAGCCCCTCAAGCGGACTTCAGGCGAGATCCAGACTCATGGATTCCTTTAACAGAATACCCTTGTACCTAGAGGGGCAGGTGATGGCCACACCTCACCTCCCCCACATTTCACTAAGCCAGTGCCTAACTTACAAAGTTGTGGCGATTGCTAAGAGGTAGGTGAAAACCAGAAGGCCAGTGCCAATCTGCCAAATGGAAAAAATTCCTACCCAGCCCCTGTTCCAAAATGTCACGGTCTGGTCTATGAGCAATCAAAATCCTGGCTGAGGATGTCAGGACCAGGGGCAAGATGGTGGGGTGGGAACTGGAACGAGAGTCCAGAAGCCAGGGGTCCGAGGGTCAGGAAGTCAAGGGTCCGAGGGTTGAGAAGCAAGGAGTCCCAAAGTCAAGGGTCTGAGGGTCGAGAAGCGAGGAGTGCTGAAGTCAAGGGTCCGAGGGGTGAGAAGCAAGGAGTCAAGAAGCTGAGATCCGAGGATCAGGAAGCAAGAAGCCAAACCCAGCAAGGCAGGAAACGAGTTGCTGTGGCAAAGAGCCGAAGGGAAATACAGACCTTATATCCCTTCCCAACTCTTGCCACCAGGTGCAGTGAGTTACCAAGTGGCCTCACCTGTGTGGCCGTGCCTTGCCTCTCCAGAACAAACTTAGGAAGGCCCCAATCTTGCGAAGCTCTACTGGTCACAGGGCCTGGCTCCTGCACGCACTCCTGACACAAAACAGGTGACTAACCGAAGTCCAGAGCAAGGCCAAAGCAGACACCTAAAGCACTGGGGCAGGTGGGCGGGTGTTTGGTGGTGGGAAGCCAGGTAAAGCCCCAGCGACACGCCGTTGCATTTTAAAGGCCCACATAATCATGCCACCACTCTCTGATTGGCCAAATAGGCTGTGGCGTGACCATGGTAATAGGGTACTAGACTTGGGCTCATTCCCCACTCGCCACCATGGATGGGGGGGGGCTTCCTGGGCCCGCGCACAATGCGGACCCTCAAATAGGAGGATCCGATTTCTCATGTCCCACTGCTGTCTCTGGTCAAATAGGATGCAAAACCTTAGTACCCACGCAAGCATTCCTTGGGGGACTATTAGTAGCTGTGTTGGGAAAGCTGTTGCTTTTGTTGTTGTTTTGTTGTTGTTCCCCTAGTGGATGAAGAAAAGATTAACTCTTGCTCTCCTGCACACCGAGGTTCCAATTGAACATTGAGGCCCCCTGTGCCTGCTATTAATTTCTTTGTTAAAAAACAAAACAAAAACCCCAAACCTTGACATGATTGCAAATGACACATTTAGCATCACATCTACTTTGGACCTCAGTAGAAAGGTAGGGGGTGAGGCAATAAGAAAGGGCTTTGTGGATTTAATGCAATGTGGGTTTAATACGAGGCAACTGTCCCCTGCACATAAACCAATATATGGAATTTATCTTCAAGAGCTATGGGCAGCCTTCCTTGTAAAGGAAGGCTTTTCATGATTCGCTGATCAGGCTATCCTTATGAAGCACAGATAAAATCCAGATCCTTGCCATCGTTATTATGCTGCCAGTTCTAATATAGATTGATAAATTCAATGCACAAGGTCTTTTGGCACAACCCTATATACAATATCTCACGCTCAAGATGTTACTGTATACATCCCAGTACGTTTATAACCCATTAAGAAGCACGTTCTGAATAATTGCAAGCTACAACCAGCTGTCAGGCTTCTTAAGGCTCTCTAAACATTTGGGTTCAGGTTTAACTAGAAGAAGAAGAAGAAATCTGCTAATGCACAGCACTGCTGGCCCTCCAGAAACTTAGCAAATATACTAATTCTTCTTGCTAGACAGAAACATAAAAACCCCAAATGGCTTCCATATGTTCCATTGTCCTATTGCTTCTTTAATTCCATCTGAAAGTACAACACTTAGCAACCTTCATATTGATGCTAAACACATTACGTCAGTCCCAGCATTGATCTGTTTTCTACTAATACAATTAAACTTGCTTCGGCGTAATCCCCATAAGATAAACATCATTGTTATTATCATCAACATTCCTGCTGTGTGTCTAGAGAAATATTATAGGCATCTGAACACCCTTTGGAAGACCAGGATAAAACATTGCCACTTCCCTCACTGATGTCTTCCTGGGATTTGAACACTGATGCTACCAATGTAAACAACACTGCAAAAAGAAAGGGGAGGGGGACAACGTGTGCCGTGACACACTTCCATGACACATAAAATCCCTCAGTAAAATCAATATTGCACTCTCCATTCCAAGCCTATGATTCCAGACCCTCCAAGTGTCATTTTTTCCCCCAGGGAGCCCTGGATTTACAGAAACTGCCCCAGTCTCAGATTTGATCCTGTAATGTCCTGCTTTTCCTTGTTGTTGTTGTTGTTTAGTTGTTTAAGTCGTGTCCAACTCTTCGTGACCCCATGGACCAGAGCACGCCAGGCACTCCTGTCTTCCACTACCTCCCGCAGTTTGGTCAAACTCATGTTAGTAGCTTCGAGAACACTGTCCAACCATCTCATCCTCTGTTGTCCCCTTCTCCTTGTGCTCTCCATCTTTCCCAACATCAGGGTCTTTTTCAGGGAGTCTTCTCATGAAGTGGCCAAAGTATTGGAGCCTCAGCTTCAGAATTTGTCCTTCCAATGAACACTCAGGGCTGATTTCCTTAAGAATGGATAGGTTTGATCTTCTTCCTTCATAGATTGCTACCTTGCCGTGGTGAAGGGGCTTGAATAACTCAGAGAAGCTATGAGCTATGCCATGCAGGGCTACCCAAGATGGACAGGTCATAGTGGAGAGTTTTGACCAAACGTGATCCACCTGGAGCAGGAACCGGCAAGCCTCTCCAGTATCCCTGCTAAGAAAACTCCATGGAGTCTATGATTACCGTATTTTTCTCTCTATAACACGCAGATTTTTTCTCCTAAAAAGGAAGGGGAAATGTCTGTGCATGTTATTGAGCGAATGTGTGGTCCCTGGAGCCGAAAAATCAGGCAAAAATCAAATCGCGCTTTACGGAGAAGGGAAACCTGAAAAGAGGAAGTTGCTGCTTTCCTGCATTCTGCCTCAGGGTCTTACTGCCCACCCGCTCTGTTTCGTTGCTGTGTTTGCTGAAACGGAACAAAGAGCAGGGAAAGCCCCTCCCCTCCAAGCAAGCAGAGGGGAAAGCAGAGTATCGTTCCTTCCTCTCTGTGCTCCGGTGGTGCTGAAAACATGCAGGTGGGAGAGAGAGAGAGAGAGAGAGAGAGAGAGAGAGAGAGAGAGAGAGAGAGAGCTGGTTGGCTTGGGTGGGTGCGTGGGGGAAACTTTTGCCTTCCTTTCCTCCCTCCTGTTATACCCCACTCCTGCATTCTTATCCCTTCTGTGTTTTTCCTTCCCTCCCCACTTAAAATGTGGTTACAAAGCATGGATCCACATGAATCCTCAGGATTTTTGCACTGGGTCACCCCAAATTCACCATCAGAGCACATAGCATGTCCATGGCTACAGCCTGCCCCCCAAAAATCATGCACCCACTGTTGCCTGGGGCTGCAATGGTGCAAAAATGTGGTTAAAAAGCATGGATCCACATGGATCTTTGCATTGGGTCACCCCCAAATTCACCACCAGAGAACATAGCATGTCCATGGCTACAGCCTGCCCTCCCCAAAATCACGCACCCACTGTTGTCTGGGGCTGCAATGGTGCAAAAACGTGGTTACAAAACATGGATCCACATGGATCCTCAGGATTTTTGCACTGGGTCACCCCAAATTCACCATCAGAGCACATAGCATGTCCATGGCTACAGCCTGCCCCCCCCCCCCAAAATCATGCACCCACTGTTGCCTGGGGCTGCAATGGTGCAAAAATGTGGTTAAAAAGCATGGATCCACATGGATCCTCAGGATCTTTGCATTGGGTCACCCCCAAATTCACCACCAGAGAACATAGCATGTCCATGGCTACAGCCTGCCCCCCCCCCAAATCACGCACCCACTGTTGTCTGGGGCTGCAATGGTGCAAAAACGTGGTTACAAAGCATGGATCCACATGGATCCTCAGGATCTTTGCATTGGGTCAGCCCAATTTCACCATCAGATCACATGTCTGTGGCCACAGCATGAAAGACAAAAATGATACATCCACTGTTTCATTCAGAATGTTTTTTCCCTTGTTTTCCTCCTCTAAAAACGATGTGCGTGTTATGGTCAGGTGCGTGTTATAGAGCGAAAAATACGGTACATTCCATTTCTTGTTTACACTAAAATGTGGCACGGAGATGGCAGTAAGATGTCAAAATATATAAAGGAATGGTACCCTCCTGCTGTCTTTTATGATGGACTCCCCTCACCTAGCTTCACATCTCTCTGGAAAGACATTAAAGAGGCTACTACAGGTATTGTAGTACGTGAAATAAGGGCTTAGGCTATGCAGAGCTCTTAGTCTGCCCCCAGACTGTATATGTTGGTAACATTATGTCCATCTGTCTTTTCTTCCTGATCCCCAATCTCAACTGCAGAATAGCAACTAAAAGAGAAAAAAGCCACAGAATTCCAGGCTATAAGAAGCATACAGTGGTTGTTTGTCCCAAAATACCACCACGCTGACTACAGCAAACACAAATTACAAGCTTTACCTAATCACAGATACACTACCAAGTCATTTCTGGTTTTCACAAATGACAGTGAGCGGGTGCAGTCTTGCCACTGCCTGAATTTGGTCAGGTTTCTGTTCTGAGCATGATAGATATTTGAAGGACTCTGATTCAGATTTAGAATACAGTGGTACCTCAGGTTACATACGCTTCAGGTTACATACGCATCAGGTTACAGTCTCCACTAACCCAGAAATAGTGCTTCAGGTTAAGAACTTTGCTTCAGGATGAGAACAGAAATCGTGCTCCGACGGCACGGTGTCAGCAGCAGGAGGCCCCATTAGCTAAAGTGGTGCTTCAGGTTAAGAACAGTTTCAGGTTAAGAACGGACCTCTGGAACGAATTAAGTACTTAACCCGAGGTACCACTGTAATGTTGTCCTGAGGTAAGTTTGGAGGGGGAGGGGCAGAACAGATTGGAAGCGTTACTTAGTATGCTACTGAGAACTTCTCACTTTACTGCTGATCCTTAAATATAGTCCAGGCTACCCAAAGCCTTCTTAGTTAACACAGTAGCTACATATAAGGATGGGAGGAGATATTCTATTCATTGTGCATTCAAAGGTGAACCTGCATTATCATCACTTTTGGAAATAATACATGAACCGAAGGCACCATCCTTTGAAATCCACACTTCTTCAAATTTCATAATGCAGTTCTCCAGCCAAGCAATGTGTCCAAAAATGCATACAGCTGGAACGTGTGCAGAGAAGGGCAACCAAGGTGATCAAGGGTCTGGAAACCAAGCCTTAGGAGGAATGGTTGAAGGAGTTGGGTATAATATCTCAAGAGCTGTCACATGGAAGATGGAGCAAGCTTGTGTTCTCCTGCTCTAGAGGGTAGGGCTTGAACCAATGGCTTCAAGTTACAAGAAAGGAGAATCCAACTAAACATCTGGAAGACCTTTCTGATAGTAAGAAAGTGGAACGGTCTCCCTCGGGAGGTGATGGACTCTTCTTCCTTGGAGGTTTTCAAGCAGAGGCTGGATGGCCATCTGTCATGGATGCTTTAGCTGAGATTCCTACATTGCAGGCGGTTGGCCTAGATGACCCTTGGGGTTCTTTCCAATTCTACAATTCTATGATTAATGAAAATAACAGAGAAAAATGTTCAAGGAGAGATGGCTTTAGAGGGAAAAAATTATAACTGGCAAAATTGCATACAAAATGTGTATATTAAGATATATTTCCACACTAAAGCTGATGAAATCTCATGACAACTCTTAAAAAAAACAAAAAACAAATAAACCTGGAAACCGATGTGGAGCCTGGAAAAAATGAAAAACCGAAATCTACCAGGTCTCCCATCACCATACCATTTACAGTCTATAAACACACACACACCAGTAATAATAATAATAATAATAATAATAATAATAATAATAATAATAATAATTTATTATTTATACCCCGCCCATCTGGCTGGGTTTCCCCAGCCACTCTGGGTGGCTTCCAACAAAACACTAAAATACAATAATCTATTAAACATTAAAAGCTTCCCTAAATAGGGCTGCCTTTAGATGTCTTCTAAAAGTTTGGTAGTTATTTTTCTCTTTGACATCTGGTGGGAGGGTGTTCCACAGGGCGGGTGCCACCACCGAGAAGGCCCTCTGCATGGTTCCCTGTAACTTGGCTTCTCACAGCAAGAGAACCACCAGAAGGCCCTCGGCGCTGGACCTCAGCATCCGGGCAGAACGATGGGGGTGGAGACACTCCTTCAGGTATACTGGGTCAAGGCTGTTTAGGGCTTTAAAGGTCAGCACCAACACTTTGAATTATGCTCAGAAATGTACTGAGTACACTTAACCACTTAAAATTATTTTACATCCATCCCTCTCCCCGAGAAACTCTTTAGATAGATATATATATTCCTAGGCCTTTCCCCAAAGCGTCATTTTATTGAGTTAAGAATAAATGGACTAAGTAAACTCCAGCCACCTTCCATATTGCCTGGAATGAAGCGGCAGCGCAGCTCACGCTGCCCAGAAAAGAAGCGTGTTTTGCTTGACACGTGTCGCTGAAACACACACGTGTGTAGTCTTACAATCTTGGTGTTGTCAGTTGTTGTTGTTTTTAGATTTCCAGACTTTATTTATTAAATTCATATTACACATTAGTTACTGTACAATTTTAGCACTGTACATAACATATAAGGTAAAGGGACCCCTGACCATTAGGTCCAGTCATGGCTGACTCTGGGGTTGCGGCACTCATCTCGCTTTATTAGCCAAGGGAGCCGGCATACAGCTTTCGGGTCATGTGGCCAGCATGACTAAGCCACTTCTGGCAAACCAGAGCAGCGCACGGAAAGCCGTCTACCTTCCCGCCGGAGCGGTACCTATTTATCTACTTGCACTTTGACGTGCTTTCGAACTGCTAGGTTGGCAGGAGCTGGGACAGAGCAACGGGAGCTCACTCTGTCACAGGGATTCGAACCGCCGACCTTCTGATTGGCAAGTCCTAGGCTCTGTGGTTAACCCACAGTGCCATCCGCATCCCTGTACATAACATATATTATATTAAATATACGTCCATGTATTTAGTATAATATATGTTATGTACAGTGCTAAATTTATTATATTTAATATAATATATGTTATGTTATGTACAGTGGCAGGGGGGTTAGTCCCCACATCTAACCGTATATCCTATTCACCATTTACCCAAATACCTCACCCATCTGCATGATGTCCTTTCACTACATTAAAACTCTATCATTGTGTTCGTATTTATTCATCACATTAATCAATCCTCTAGTCTGCATCTTAGCTTAGTGAACTCAATCAGTACTTATCCAAAGACTTCCATTGAAGTAATATTGTACAATATATTTTTCAACACACTTCCCTTCCTTTCTTAATTCATGTTTTGATTGCATTCTAATTGACACTGTTTCCCCTTGGAAACTCTTGAGAACTGTAGCTCTGATAGGTTGAATGCCAGGGATCTCTAGCAGAGAATTCCCAGCATATTCGGCAAACCGCTGTTTCCCAGGATTCTTTGGGGGAAACCATGAGAGCGAAACAGTATTATGATTCACAGAATGTGTTTGCCAGGAAAGTTACTACCTCTTCTTACTTTCCTGGCAGGGCTCGTCCATGCCTATAAAAGCTGTGCGATTGACAGGAATGTGAGAGTGCAGGTGTTCCCAGCATAGAGGTGCAGTGATGGCGAAACCTTTGCTTGTTCCATTTCTCCCAGGCCTGCAGCTCTTTAAAAAGAACAGTAGCTCTTCCAGGGGGGCGGGAATGGTAAACCCACCCATCTACGCTTCTTCCTGGAAGCTAAGTCAAACATCAGGACTAAATGCCAGCCTTATTTGATTCCCCAATCCCACTCCCCCTTGCATCTATCTTATCTCTTGCATATTTTTCTTCATTCTTGTTTTCTTTTCAGCAGCAATTAATTTTGACAATGAGAAGGAAGAATGGCTACGTTTTCATTGCATTCCAGTTGGACTAGTGAGAGGATGTGTTTTAAACCGATGTCACCAGTGTTTGCTTATTTATAGTGTTTCAAAGAGATAGCCGGGATTAAATAGGATAAGAGATGTCCAAGTTTCACAAAGGTCTTTTGAAAAGAGAAGGAAACAATATAGCAAAAATTCCACATGCAGAGGAAAGGAAAGCAATATTTTTGAATGCAAAATAGCCAACGGAGCTAACAAGACAGGAAGATTGCTAAGGAGTTGGGAGATTAGTTTGAATGATTCTGCTGCTTTTATTCAAGTACAGCACTTGTCTGAAAAAAACACAGTTTCTACCATAGCTGCTTGTTGCTGTTGTTGTTTCCTTACTCTAAAAGAAAACAGCAGGAATAGGTTATCTCTTTTTTCCCTCTGTCTGACACTAGAGAGTGAATCAGCCAATGACGTCTCCTACAACAAATGACTGTTTTAAATGCTGGTAGTTGGGAACCTGGTTTGCAAATACTACATGCTTCCAAGCATAAAAAAAATCTATCAAGACAATCAACGTCATAAAAGCCTACTGAGTCTTCTTATCAGAATTGCAGCAGCAAGGGGTACAGACTTTCCCAAGCATTTGAAGCAATTTATGAACCAGGCCCTGGTTCAAACACACACACACACACACACACACACACACAGCAGTAAATGGTAGAGGCATAATTGTGTCATCAATAGTTCTAGCAGTTGTATAAACCTGCTGTCAGCAAGCGTTTTCGATTTTCGGGTTTTTGCCAGGCTTGAGTGAGTAGATATTATGTCGTCACCTTTCGTTGATTATATACCATTTTGGAGGTCATCACTCTTTTGACATTTCATTCATTGTAATTAGCCTCTTGACAAAATGGGTCAAGGAGATGTGACAGATGAACACACCCTAAATGTAGACATAAATCAGAGACTCAAATTGAGTCCTCATTTATTCCAGTGATTGCATCTGAGAGTGACTATTTGTAGGGGTGGATTGCGCATGCATGTACATACCACCTTGATTTTTTATTATTATTTAGACTGCAGTCTAACTGATACTACATTTTACAGTTATCTTATATCTTCATACCCTCGAAAATTTCTCTGATGAAAATGGGGACATCCTATTCCATGATAAGAATAATTTTATACAGTGGTACCTCGGTTTTCGAACATAATCCGTTCCAGAAGACCGTTCGAGTTCCAAAACATTCAAAAACTGAAAACTCAACTGGAAGCCTCAAAAGGGAAAACTCAATACAGAAAACTCAGAACGGAAGCTGCATTTCCTGTTCAACTTCCGCAGCACGTTCAAAAACCGAGACACTTACTTCCAGGTTTACGGCATTCGAAAACCAAAATGTTCGGCAATGGTGACATTCAAAAACCAAGGTACCCCTGTACTTCATACCTGTAATGGCCTGGGACTCGGGCTCAGACCAGAGGAACCAGAGGAGACGCAGTCTGCACCGGATCCTTTGCCTCAGGCATCATCTGAACCAAGTCTGGGGCCTGATCCTGAAGAGGTCTGCACAGATTCCTCTGCAACAAACATCAGCTGGGCCGAGTCAGGGGCCTGAGCCTGCCCTGGCTGCAGATGAGGGGATTACCTCGTTGCCTCCAGCTGGGCCATCACTTACAGCTGCTCCACCACTGGTTTGGTCAGGGGAGGCTGAGGCAGCACCTGGGTCTAGTAACCCACCGAGTCTCCCGAGCTGCAGAGACTAAGGTCTGAGAGAAGGAGAGACCTGAGTACTTGCAGGAGGAGTGCTCACCTTCGGGCGAAACAGGGAGGTGAGTCACTGGGGGATCAGGACCAGCCGCTACCCCAACAAAGAAGAAGAAGAAGAAGAAGAGTTTGGATTTGATATCCCGCCTTTCACTCCCTTTAAGGAGTCTCAAAGCGGCTAACATTCTCCTTTCCCTTCCTCCCCCACAACAAACACTCTGTGAGGTGAGTGGGGCTGAGAGACTTCAAAGAAGTGTGACTGGCCCAAGGTCACCCAGCAGCTGCATGTGGAGGAGCGGAGAACCGAACCCGGTTCCCCAGATTACGAATCTACTGCTCTTAACCACTACACCACACTGGCTGTCGGACCTCGCCCCAGGTTGCGGATAAAAGATAAAAGGCTGTCGGACCTCGCCCCAGGTTGCGGGAGAAATATTGCTGTATGCCAGATCCTGCACCTCTCCTTGCCTGGTTTCCTGCCTTGACCCTGTCAGACTGACTCCCAGCGGAACCTTCAGATTCTGGACTGGTCCTGGACCACGTTTCACGGGTTACCCCCCGGGCCCAGCACAATACCCCACCCATCTGACTGGGTTGCCCCAGACACTCTGGGTGTCTGGGGCATATATAAAACCAATATATATAAATATATATATAAATATATATTCCAACATATATAAAAATATAATGAAATTTGAAAAGGAACTGCCTTGAGATGTCTTCTAAAGGTTGTATAGTTCCTTATCTCATTGGCTTGGGGGTCACATAACTCCACACCCTCCAAAAACAATTTTCAGTGAAAATAGGAAAGCCCTAAGGAGAAACGGGAGATTCCCGGATCAAATCAGAAATCAGGGTGGCTTTTGTAAATCTAGGACTATCCCTGGAAAACAGGGACACTTGGAGGGTATGTATCTTAGACTGAACCATATTATCCAATGGCAGGGCAGAGGAGCAGTCCAACAATATTCTGTCCATTTTGTGGCTTTCTGTTTCCTTTTGTTTTTTACAACACCATTTCCCCTCCCATTAGGAACAATGAGAAGTAAATATGAGGAAGAGACTTAGATCAGCTCTTTGGGGTTCTAAATCTCTGCCCAGTTTGTGGCTTTAAAGACTTGCATCAGAATGTAGGGACAAACTCCACTGGAAAGGATGAAGTTAGAGGTGACTCGAAAAGTCTAATGGAGTATTGGACCACTGATTCCCCATTCACACTTGCAAGCCATCATTGTAGTACAGGGAAGAATATGTACATCCAGGAACAGTGTAGTTTAATTGCTTCCAACGACAGCCACTCAGCTATAGAGACGCAGCTTAGGAATTAGAAATGGTGATCTAAAACACAGGTATGAGATCCAGTTCCCACTCTGCTGCCGCTAAATGGTGGTTGATTACAAAAAAAAGTACTAGATACTTGCTGCCACTTCCAACACTTGCAGGTGCGTGTTCACTCAGCACCTTTGACACACCTGTGATCTGTTGTTTCTTAAGTCTGGCAGAGGTACAGTTCTCAGTCATATACGTGCATTAACTGAGACAAAGCATGAACCGACATTCAAGCAGAGCTGCCTCTTTCAGATGATGGATAAAGTTTTCCACATGTCTTGGTGTCCAAAAAAATACACACCAAAAAAAACCCCCAAAGAGCATAAAAATAGCATCTCTACCCTGGGGCAAAGTTAACAGGTTTTTCTCAAACGGTTCCCATCCCTGAACTGTCGGTGTTAGGTAATATGTTATCTAATGTAGGGCTGATTGTGCATTAAGAGCTCCTCACACTGTTTTAGGCTCTGACATTTTCAAAAGATGCCTTGGAGGCTCAAATGCAAATTCAGAGACAATAGGCTCATATTTTTTTTCAGGAAGCCTGAATACCTTCAGAAAAGGGCTTGCATTAGTTGTGCCCTGCCAAGCTGAAAGCAAGCCACTGAGCCGTATATTGTCATTGCCCTGCTTTTGTAGGCAGAGGCAGAAAACAAAATCAGGACATTCACTGAGTCCTGGGTGGGCCACCGTACTTTGCTAGCAGACTGAATTCAGCTATAGAGTGGTCATGAATTCTATTTACTGAGGACCAGTGGCGTAGCGTGTGGGGTGCAGGGGGGGCCGGCCGCACCGGGCGCAACATCTGGGGGTTAGGGTTAGGGGCGCAAATCCACGGGTTAGGGGGCGCAAATTACTTGCCTTGCCCCGGGTGCTGACAACCCACGCTACGCCACTGCTGAGGACAGTCCTCTGTTTGAAGCTATCCTCTGTTTGAAGGGCTGTCTGGGCCAAGTCTGTTTTAAAAGCACCCGTGACAGTTTCTTAGATTTCCCAATGCGGTGCTGGGCCCCAAATTTGGAGGAACCCCTGTCTTCCTCCATAAGTGATTCTACGTTATGAGCCTAGGACTGCAATTCCCCTCCAAATCTGGTTGCGATCTAGTTCGTTAGGTGAAATGTGTTGTGCGAAGGCCCTTAATGAAACCCTTCCTTGTGCTTCCCCTTGCGACAAAAATAGAACAGCAATATTAATGCTGTTTAGTTTATTGGGACTTATATTTATAGAGTGTGACAGAGCAGAGATTATGATGATAATCAGGCTTGACACAGCATGAGCAGAAAATGTGCAAGCTGTGGGGGGGGGCCTCAGTGGAGCACTGTCTCAACTTCAGCTGCAGCTAGCGAATTCAGAACATAAGGTCTCCTTCTGTCTCAGAAACAACGGGATTCATTAGGAGAGGTCAAAGAGCTCTAAGGAAGGAGGAAAAGATGCATATTTAAAAAAGGTTCACAGAGGTAGATTTTCAGAGACATACAAGCAAGGGGACCCACAAAAATAAGAAGCAAGAATTTTTTCTTGCCATTCCTCTGTATTCTATCTATCATCTGTCTGTCTATCTATCTATCATCTATCTATCTATCTATCTATCTATCTATCTGTCTGTCTGTCTGTCTGTCTATCTATCTATCTATCTATCTATCTATCTATCTATCTATCTATCTATCTATCTATTTCATTTATCAGTAGCTTCCCATGGAACATCCTGGGGGTGCGGCGTGGGAAATAAGGAAAGAAAGCACGCATAATTGCAATTTCTCCTTCAATGAATATAAAGATAGGGATAAAAATCTCCACTGAAGTGGCTTGTTGGAAGAAGTTACTTCTTTCCTCCCAGGAATCCTGGGGAACTGCAGTTCTTTAAAGGGGAGGGACCAGAGAACCAAACCAGAGAATTTCTGAATAACCAACGCTGCATGCTTCCTGACTGAATTGTGTTTGCTTAAAGTCAAAGAGTTTCCAGGGATTTTTCTGTTTGCACACACTGGTGTGGTCTTTAATATAGGTCAGGGAAATCCCCAGCGAAAACAGAGGAGAAGTTTTTAAAACAGAAATCTAAATTTAGACTTTAGAATTAATATTTGGCATTTTTTAAGAAAATGTAGCAGGCTTGGCATCTAACTGTATGTTATTGTTGATAACTTTGGCAAATGATTGTAATTCTCTCTGGCATGTTAAGATTTCTATTTTTCACAAAAAAGGGGGGGGGAGAAAGCACCTCAAGAAAAGTGATACAGCCCAACAATACTAACACATCACAAATGAATATTATAATTGGCCCTCTGAAATGGATTCTTGAAATTACTCTTTATCATTGTCCCATTGAAGACAATGTGTCTGCAACATAAGTCTTGCCACTACCCTTATTTAAGATTTGATACCTTCATCTCAAATGGCAAAGCCTGATCATCTTAAAGTCAGTTATAGGAATTCTGCATCCCTCCAGAACATCTCCATTGACTAACATTTTGGTTTTCCAACACCATAAACCCAGAAGTAAATGCTTCAGTTTGCGAACACCCCTCAGAAGTCGAACCTGCTACACAGCTTCCGTTGAGCGCAAGATCCTGAGGCCTAGCTGTCGGCTGTTCAGTTTTAT
This sequence comes from Podarcis bocagei, assembly GCF_964188305.1. Classification (NCBI taxonomy): domain Eukaryota; kingdom Metazoa; phylum Chordata; class Lepidosauria; order Squamata; family Lacertidae; genus Podarcis; species Podarcis bocagei. The sequence goes on from NC_138143.1 coordinate 29,854,774, forward strand.
TTTCAAACATTTCAAAACTCAAACGGTCTTCTGGAACGGATTACGTTCAAAAACCGAGGTACCACTGTATATTTAAAATCTAGAGGTGTAAGTGGGTAACAACAGGGCAGACTATGTGCACACCTAGAAAGAGTACATATTAATGAACAGTTAATGTGATTATTTCTTATTTTCTGTATTTGTAAAGAATGGGAAAATAATAGAAACAAAACCTGTAGAAACCTACATTATCTATATATAATATTAATTATTAACAGGATTTATCAGACCCTCCAAGTGTCCCTATTTTCCAGGGACGGGCCCGGATTTACAGAAGCCATCCTAGTTTCTGATTTGGTCCTGCAATATCCATCTTTTCCTAAAGACACCCCTATTTTCATCGGAGAAAAGTTGGAGGGTGTGGAGTTATGCACCCCTGAGCCAAGGATATAAGGAACTTATACAACCTTTAGTAGACATCTGAAGACAGCCCTGTATAGGGAAGTTTTTAATGTTTCATATTTTCTTACGTTTTATCTGTGTTGGAAGCCACCCAGAGTTTCTGGGACAAACCAATCAGATGGACAGGATACAAATAATAAAATTGTTGTGGTTGAATAGCACACCTCTATTTCCATCAAAGAAATGTTGGGGGGTATGATTTATACACCACTTTTTCATTAAAGAAAAAAAAATGTATCAAGGAATGGCCCAATGTCAGAAGTATTATATTATATTAGGGGAGTGTCAGGGACTGGACTGAGGAGGAATGGTGGGAGCCCCACCCCCTTTTTCCCTAAACCTTCCCAAAGGCAGGAGGACAGTATTGATTTAGAACAGTGGTTTGCAGAGGGACATAGTCCAGAGGGGGAAAGCTGGGAAATCGTGGGAGAGGAACAGCTAGAAGAGGAAACACCAGGTGAAGAAGAAGAAGAAGAGTTTGGATTTGATATCCCGCCTTTCACTCCCTTTAAGGAGTCTCAAAGCGGCTAACATTCTCCTTTCCCTTCCTCCCCCACAACAAACACTCTGTGAGGTGAGTGGGGCTGAGAGACTTCAAGGAATTGTGACTGGCCCAAGGTCACCCAGCAGCTGCATGTGGAGGAGCGGAGACGCGAAACCGGTTCCCCAGATTAGGAGTCTACCGCTCTTAACCACTACACCACACAGGTGAGAGACAGCTGGCAGATTCAGTGTTCTTGGAAAGCATTCCTGATCCCCCTTCGCCTAAGACTAGACTTGCTCTGAGAGTGATAGAACAGAAAGCGCAGAGGCAACAAGCTCAGTTTACCCTACGTAGGAGTGGTGTAGATTAATGGGGACTGAGGGGGTAAACCTTTACTGGGAGCAACACCATTTTTTTAGAGAGATGTGCATTTTTTAGAGAGATGTGCATTCCTTTGTCTCTTGCTGTGATTATTAAAGAAACTATCTGGTAAGAATGCTCCTTTTGTATGATTTGCTTGTTTACTGCTCCCAGGGGAGGGATCAAATTCCCCAAAGCCTGACAGGTAGCCAAAGTTGTGTCTTCCCAGTGTTTTGAATTACCATGCTGGCTTGAGCTGATGCAAATTGTAGTCCACAACCTCCAGAGGACAGCATGTTGGCGATACATGCCTTACATGGCAGGTGAGATGCACATGCCTTCTTTGCCAACACACAAAGAGGATCCTTGGTCTGCTAAATGTAAATAAGGGATGGGGAACTTGTAAGCTAAAGGTAAAGGACCCCTGGATGGTTAAGTCCAGTCAAAGGTGACAATGGGGTTGCAGCGCTCATCTTGCTTTCAGGCCGAGGGAGCCAGCATTTGTCCACAGACAGCTTTCTGGGTCATGTGGCCAGCATGACTAAACCACTTCTGGAGCACAGAGGACCATGACAAGTGCCAGAGCACACGGAAACACCATTTACCTTCCTGCCACAGTGGTACCTATTTATCTACTTGCACTGGCGTGCTTTCAAACTGCAAGTTGGCAGGAGGTGGGACAGAGCAACGGGAGCTCACCCCATTGTGGGGATTCAAACCGCCAACCTTCTGATCGGCAGGCCCAAGAGGCTCAGTGTTTTAGACCACAGTGCCACCCTCATCCCTACGGAGAACTTGTAACTCCCATCAGTCCCAGCCAGCATACCCAAAGCTCAGAGATGATAAGAGTTGTAGGCCAACAACAACTGAAGAACCACAGGTTCCTTGTCTACGGTGTAAGGAATTTCTTCTGCAGATGAGGGACTGACCATTAGTCTTCTCTGCTGGTCCCGGGGGGTTACCATGCGGCTTGGTCTGAGTCCAGTGCTGGATCAAGGGGTTGGAGGCTGTCCGTCAAAGGCGAAGTGGGGTCCAAGGCAAGGAGCCAGGCGTGGTCAGGAACCCCAGAAGAGCAGGTCAGGGTGCTGGCAGGAACAGGTTTCCAACGATGTTGCTCCCGCAACCTGGGACTGGGCTGACTGGCCTTTATCTCCTCTGATGCCAGGGGCGGTCCCGGCCCACAGGTGACTCGCCTCCCCTGGCCTTAAGGCGAGCACTCCTCCTGAGAGAACTTAGTTCCCTCCGCCTCTCTGCCCTGAGCCTCTGCCGCTCCGGAGAGGCTGGAGGGTTACTGGACTCAGAGGCAACCTCACCTTCCCCTGACAGGGCTAGGAGAGGAGCACCTGCAGGCAATGGGTCCTCAAGCCAGAGCAGATTCAGCTGGTGCCTGCACCTGAGGATCCAGCACAGGTGAGGGCCCTTCAGATTCAAGCCCCTGCCCCAGCTCAGCCGGCCCTGGAGGTGGGGACTCCTGTGCAGGCTGGGATTCCTCCGATTCAGCCTCTGAATCAGATTCCCAGGCCATCACATCTTCTCATTCCTCAGTACTGGGGGAAGATGGTGGCAAATAGCTAAAAATCCATGTTCAACCCCAATAATGCACGTCTGTGTGTTTTTTCTTCTTTACACATTCTCTCTATGTTTTCAACTGAAAGTAATCATTCAACATATATTTTGTACATATACCTAAAGAAGGCCTCATATTCAACATCACAGCAAATAAAAAAAATCCCCAAAAGAGGAACGGGGTGATAATGAAAGGCAGAAGCCCCACCCAAGGTAGCAGTCATGTTTCATCAGTCCATCTAACTCAAAGAGACAAGCCGAGTGTGCTGGGGATAATGAGCCGCAAACACAGCATGCTTCATGGAGAAAGAATGGAATACAAAGAGCAGATAAGAGCAAAACAAACTGTGGAAACAGCTCTTAGGAAAATTTTTTTGGAGAAAGCCAAAAAGGCAGATGGTCAACAGGCATAACAAAATGCCGGTTTGCCATTGAGTCGAGAGATGCATACAGATATTGTGAATGGGAACCCGGCCCAGAAAAGCAAGTGCAGAGAAGGAAACTAGACAACTGGTTCTATCCACCAGCTGCGAAAGGAGAAAATCCAGGGATATGCTCTCTCAGCTCCATGATTTATGCCTTATTAAGGTATCTTCAAAACACCACTAAACATGAAACGAGCTATTATTGCTATTCTGATGTTAAATGTGCTTGTGTCAAATACAGTAGTACCTCGGGTTACATACACTTCAGGTTACATACGCTTCAGGTTACAGACTCTGCTAACCCAGAAATAGTACCTCGGTTAAAGAACTTTGCTTCAGGATGAGAACAGAAATCGTGCTCCGGCAGCGCAGCAGCAGCAGGAGGCCCCATTAGCTCAAGTGGTGCTTCAGGTTAAGAACAGTTTCAGGTTAAGAACGGACCTCCGGAACGAATTAAGTACTTAACCCGAGGTACCACTGTATGACCCTGGTGCGGAATCTATTTATGTAATCAGAAGCCATCTTGCACAGACAAATACCTGTGAGAACTGAGCAATGTATGATGAGAGCCTCAAACTCACCATATACATTCTCATCATATTAGAGCCATATTATCAGAACATTGTTCATATCAACATATTGACTGATTAACTTGTAACTCAATGGCATACTCTCCAACATTTCTCCGATGGAAATAGGGATGTCTATTATTATTATTATTATTATTATTATTATTATTATTATTATTATTATTATTACCCCTTCCATCTGACTGGGTTGTCCCAGCCACTCTGGGTGGCTTCCAACATATATAACAACATATTAAAACATTAAACATTAAAAAAAAAACCTTCCCCATTCTGGGCTGCCTTCATATGTCTTCTAAAGGTTGTATAGTTACTTATCTCCTTGTCTTGGGGTTCACGTAACTCCATACACTACAAGATTTCTGCAATAAAAATAAGGACCCTACCATACCCTCCACAATTTCTCCAATGAAAATAGGGACAGCCTAAGGAAATGCAGGGCATTCCGGGATTAAATCAGAAAACAGAACAGCTTTTGTATATCTGGGACCATGCCTGGAAAGTAGGGACACTTGGAGGGTCTGCAGTGAAGCTCTGAACTATACCCATTAACAGTTTGGGGCGTTCAAGCACCACAGTAGCCTGTGGCCCAAACTAGATATAACATGAAATGTGTCTTTTCAGTTACAGATAGGTAGCCGTGTTGGTCTGCCATAGTCAAAATAAAAATAAAAATATTCCTTCCAGTAGCACCTTAAAGACTATTGCAGTCGTTAAGAGTCGTCAACAGGCTCATCTCAGCTATCTGCCAATTTCCCATTCCCACCACCCTTCTGAGTAATACCCCTCCCCACCTTCTCACTATATAGAAGGATCTGGCAACTTCTGTTTCAGTGTATCTGAAGAAGTGTGCATGCACACGAAAGCTCATACCAAGAACTAACTTAGTTGGTCTTTAAGGTGCTACTGGAAGGAATTTTTTTATTGTGTCTTTTCATTTAATGTACTTTTTTATGCTAATACTTTCCACCAGAGATGGGGCAGATTGGGATTGCAGCAAGTGGAGAAGAGAATTTGACCTTTTCCCTCTTCTGTGATCATTCTGAAGAAAGCTCAACCTCTGAAGATAATAACATTTCAAACCAATGGCAAATATTCATGTTTTGCCAATGATCCTTCCCCTTGCTTCAATGTTCTCAGGGCAGCACACATGCAGCCGTTCCATTTTATCCCCCAAAACAACCTAATGAAGTTGATTAGGCTGAGGGGGAGCGAATGGCTCACCCATCTAAATCTGGCACACTAGTTTCATGCTTAAATTCAAGGATTCCTTGTGAATTTTCCATAGCTGTTTTCTCCACTTCTGAACACAAGCACACACACAATTTACCAGACAAGACTAGTTTGCTCCTATTTAAAAAATGAAAATAACATATCTTATGAAAGTGTAACTTCAAAGAATTTTCTTACCCCCTTTTCTTTTATCTGAAACTGGCCAGGCGCCAAACTTTGGCGGTTTCACTATATACCAGAAACTTGTATACATCGTTCTCATTTTATATAGGTCCTACCCTGGGGCTGTAAGAAAGACTGGAAATATGCCAAGATCCTTTAGTATGGAGCTCCTGAAGTTCTTGGGCTGGTTTTTTTTTTATTAAAAAAAAAAATCTTTTAAAGCTGGCTACCTCCCATGAAGGGATGTTAACACCATAATGATATGCATATCTGTTCAAAGGTTCAATGGGACTAAGGGTTTATGCACCCTTTCTCTTGTCCCACTGCTTTTCCCCAGGGAAAACCGCTCTTTAGTGCTCAATCAGAGCAAATGGCAATTCGGGTTTTCTCCAGGTTCCCATTTGCTCCGATTTAAAGCTAAAGAGTGGGTTTTTATGGGAAAGTGGAAAACTGCTCAGGCCCCTGCTTTCTCTGCACCAACCAGATAATATTTTGTTTAACATTTTAGTTCAGATTCTACCCTTATAGGACTCCACAGACCTACCACCCTCCGTTGAAAGCTCAGAAATTGTAACCTCATTTTGACTAATTAGGGGAGGGGGTGATACCTCTGTTGGAGGACACATCCTTCTTCTTCTGGGGTAGTTTGTCCACCTTTGGTCCCCACCCTGCACTCAGCTATCACCTGTGGCTCCTAGCAGCTGTCAGCATGTGACAGTGGCCACACCCCGGGAAACAACTTTGATAGACCAGCTAAACCACGTGAGGGTAGCCAATAAGTCTCAAAACCTCAATGAGTTAAGGACTTCCCCTGCATGTGTAGGCATGCCCTAGTGCAGGGATGTCCAACAAGTCGATCACGATCTACTGGTAGATCCCCTGGAGGTTTTGGTAGATTGCGGTCAATCGCTGGCACCCTCTCCTCAGCACCAGTAAATTAGAAACCTACCCCACCCCCCTCGCCCCAGCCTCCATTGTTACATGATCTGCAGAACGAAAGATGGAGTTTACTCAGTGAGGCTGTTTGCTTCCCCAGTGATCTGTTGGTCTGCTGGTGAGTGGCTGTTCCTCTTCCTCCCCAAACCCTGCCACCAAAACATGGCTACCCTCCTCCCTCAAAAAAACTCAACTACTTTGACCTGAACCCCCCCAAGAAATGGGGGTAGATCACTGCCAGTTTTTAATTCTGTGAGTCATAGGCGCCGACTCCATGGGGCTTGAGGGGGCCCGAGCCCCCTCAAAAATTCGTTTGGGGGGGCTCTGCCCCCCCCAATAATCTCTGGCGCCCCTCCAGCAGAGCGCCATCGCCGCCCCTCCCCCAGCCCAAAATGCACAGGGTCGGGCTGCATGCCTCCTGCCCTCCCTCCCGAGCAAAAGCTCCAACCAATTTCCTTCGGAGCTGATTAATAGGCGCAGCACGCTCTCCCCTATTCGCTCACGAGGAGGCGGCGCCACTTTATTTGCATATTCATGAGCTTATTTATTATTCATGAGCTTTCCCGGGCCCCCCCAATATTTTTTATAAGTCCGCGTCCCTGCTGTGAGTAGATCACAGTCTCTTGGGAGTTGGCCACCCCTGCAGTGGATTGAATGGACAAGACCAACAGTGGGTCCAATGGTCAAGAAGGAGGTGGTTCCTACATGTGCTGTAGAGGGATGTGAGGGGCAGATGGGGCTTGACAACATGGAAAAGTGGCCCCTGTAGGAGAAGGAACCTAGACCTCTGCTGCCTTGTTGCTATATTCACTTGGGCTTTGGAAGTAAAACCCGAGAAAAAGTCCATTCCCACTGCCTTGCAAGATGTCTTCGGGAGAAGAAAAGGCTAAGGAGTAAACCCTACAAAATCCAAAGTGGAGTCCCTAAGACGGTTGGATGGCATTATGTACCACCTCCTTGCAGCAACTCCTTCAACCAAGCTGGTCCCAAACATATTGCTTTGCTTTCCTTTGGACCACATCAGCGAGGCTGAGGGAGGGTAGGAAGGTACTTCTCACTAAATAAACTTTGGCTCGAAATACTGGAAAGCTTCAGAATAATGCTGAACCTTTCGTTACACTGAAAGAAGATGTTTCATTTAGCGTTGGCTCAGGAGTGGCTTGGCTGAATCTTAGATATAACATGGTCACTGGTTGTTAATAATTTGCATAATAAATCCCCCCCCCCAATTCTCTTCTGTATGAAATTGGGATTGTACCCGTTTTGATGGGTATCCATGTAAATATCTTCAACTACTAGGTGAAAATTCTCTGTGTGAAAAATGGCAGGTTGTGTATACTGTGTTTCCACATTTCTAAAGAGCCCTGCAGTGGAGATTACATGGTATCACTTTTATGCAGTCTCCCAGTTCTTTGTTTTCCTTTCATTGGCATTAAACATTAATAGCTAAAGTTCTTTCTAAAAATAAATTGGTAAAAGTAACGAAATACACAAAAGTGAAAACATATGGAAAGGTGGCTTTTCTATGAAGTGTAGGATAAAATACATTTACCATAGGCAGAATATTACCCTCCGTGTGGAGTTTAACCAGGGATCATAACCCAGTGAAAGTCCTTAGAAAAAATACTACTAGACTTCACATTTCATTCACAGTCCTAAATGCATTTGAAGATTTAGCAAATGCCATATATTCTGACTAATAATAGATGGGCAAACAGTACCCCACAATTTGCCCATCCATTATTGTCTTGGTGGCATCTCTTTACATTACCAGGAAAAGGCAGAAAAGTCTGCCGGGCAGGCTGCAATTTAACGATTCCTGGCAGAAGGCCCAAGTATCCCCATTGGCTGGTTTTGCCCGCTGCCAGGGAAACGCCCATCCAAAGGCTGCCGGCATTGGCCAATAGCTGGCAACCAGACAATCCAGCCTGCGATTTGCCAGATCACTTGTGCGGGCCGGGGCCTGGCCAGAACACCACCCACCAGTGAGGGTGAGCGTACTTACCAGTACCAAATAAAGTCAGCTCTCATCTTACACAGGGTTTCTGTTTTGGGGCAAGCACATCAAGCCAACATTGTGTATAGTCAACACAGCCCTCCAGTCATGGATGGGAATGCCAAATTTGTTATCCTGGACACCCCCTCCTTTCGGTGATGTGCATAAAGTTGAATTAGTGACACGGGTGGCACTGTGGGTTAAACCACAGAGCCTAGGGCTTGCCGGTCGGAAGGTTGGCGGTTCAAATCCCCGCAATGGGGTGAGCTCCTGTTCCCCTGCTAACCTAGCAGTTCGAAAGCACATCAAAGTGCAAGTAGATAAATAGGTACCACTCCGGCGGGAAGGTAAACAGCGTTTCCGTGCGCTGCTCTGGTTCGCCAGAAGTGGCTTAGTCATGCCAGCCACATGACCCGGAGGCTGTACGCCGGCTACTTCGGCCAATAAAGCGAGATGAGCACCGCAACCCCAGAGTCATCCGCGACTGGACCTAATGGTCAGCGGTCCCTTTACCTTTACCTTTAAATTCACACAAGTTGTGAATCGACAAAAGTAAAAAATAAGAATCAATTGGGTAGTTAAGCTGATGTGAAGGAAGAATTGTTGGAAGTTTTCCTATATGAGCAATGACATCCTGTTCTAGCAGATGACTACTGCAATCAATATAGGAAAACTAATTTCAATTTCAGAAAGTGGTGTTACATTTATGTTATTTTTTAAAAAAAAAACCTCACTAGAATATGACAACAACAACAATAAAGGAAGAGGAGGAGGAAGAAATGACAAAAGTGAAAGCTGATACTTTAGGGATTTAAATAATATCTCTCAGGACTCCGGCAAGCCATATTGCCCATTCATCTGCTGTAGTGAGATAGGATTGAAAGCAAAAACCCCACTGTGTCGTTTGTTCAGCATCCTCAGCCAAAGGGCGGGGGGGGGGGAGCTTTCTTGCAGAGTGATGTGTGACACTGGGGGGGGGGGGAATCCACTGCAAAGCTTGACAGAATCAAGCCTAAGCATTATCTTGGTGTGTGTTTTTAAAACTATTTCCCTTATTTCATAGAATGGTACAGTGGTACCTCGGGTTACAGACGCTTCAGGTTACAGACGCTTCAGGTTACAGACTCCGCTAACCCAGAAATAATTCCTCGGGTTAAGAACTTTGCTTCAGGATGAGAACAGAAATCGCACTGTGGTGGCGCGGTGGCAGCGCTAGGCCCCATTAGCTAAAGTGGTACCTCAGGTTAAGAACAGCTTCAGGTTAAGAACGGACCTCCAGAATGCATTAAGTTCTTAACCCGAGGTACCACTGTAGTAGAATTGCAGAGTTGGAAGGGACCCTGAGGTTCATGGCTTGGTCTCCAGACCCTTTATCATCTCGGTCAAACTCCTCTGCACACATTCCAGCTTCTCCATATCCTTCTTAAATTGTGGTGACCAGAACTGGACACAGTGTTCCAGGTGTTGTCTGACCAAGGCAGAATAGAGCAGGATGGTTACTTCCCTTAGTTGGGACACTATGCTTCTGTTGAATAACATTATCTTTTTAAAAACTTTTGCTGCTGCTGCTTGCTTGAGGTCTACTAAGACCCCTAGACCCTTTTCCATGTACTACCAGCAAGCCGGGTGTCCCTCTTATTATATTGGTACAGCAACAACAAAATAGTAAAGGTTAATTAATGAGATCGTCTGCTGTTGCTGTTTTCTGTCAGCAAGGTCTCAAATCTCCAAGCTATCTCAAGCATGAAGTGACCTTCTGCATATGTTCAGCCTTTCATTGCTACATTTAAAGCAAGATCTGATATACTATTTCCCTTTCAAGCGGTAGCGATGTGCATTACTTTCTCTGTCATCACATGCCAGTTCACAATAGCGATTACATCCGCTAGTCCTCCAGCTTCTATTCCCGTCATATTGTTATAGATTTGGGAGGGAACCACCAAAACCCTAGAAATTAATAAATGGTAGGATTTTGATGATTTGGGGCATTCAGGAAGAAATACAAGCTGCAGAGGGATTCCTGGGCTTACCTACGCAAGGCAACCTGGCTAAGCTAGGGCCATTAATAAACAATACAGGGCCATTGAGGGCCATTGGCAACACAAGAGAACTGTCCTCCCCCCTTGGCCTGAGGTGTGAACAGAGACTAGGGGCCCAGGAGGTGGGGTTGCGGGCTTCACGCCCACCCCACGTGAGCGGGGGCTGGTTTCAGCCCCCGCGAGAGCAGGGGAATCCCGGGCGCGTCGTCCACCCAGCCAGCCAATCGGGTGGCTGGGGGGCGTGGCCTGCCCTATTTAGAGCCGGCACGGCCGGGGCTCACCCTGTTTTGCCGGCTAGCCCCCACGTTTTCCCACCCTCCCTTTAGGTAGGTTTCTGACTTTGCTATGGACTTCGGTCTGTCGCCACAAGGGGCATGGTAGGAATTTTTCCCAATTGGCAATTTGCAGCCATTTGGTTTTTCGCCTACCTCGTAGCAACTCGTCACAACTCTTCGGCATTGGCGGTAGGCATTGGTAAGAAGGGGTTAAGAGGATGTGGGGGGGAGGAACGCCATCACCTCCCCCCAGTGAGCGAAGGGTGGTCCGTTAAAGGACTCCGGGGGGCATGGCCCTGTCCGAAGCCTATGGAGGTGTGGGCCTAAGGCACGCCCCCGGGCGGTGACCTGGGGGAGCTTCTAGTTGACGTGCCTCAGCAGGAGACTCCCCCACTATGGTGTTAACCCTTCCCATGTCTCCAGCAAATGGGCTGGAGCCGGATAGTCGATAGGACCAATGCCTAAGCCAATGCCTCTCATTCCTGAATTCAATAAAGTTGTGGCCTAATTCGCCCATTTAACCTTAAATTCTGGTGTCTGGTGTCTTTATTTATCCTTGGTGGGGGGCGGGAACTCGCCACACAAAGCAATTTCATTGTGGCAACAACGAAACAGTAAACAGACAATCAAACTGATCTGTACCTTAAAATGTTGAATAAAGATGACAAGAGTGGTAGGTAAATGGCTGGGGTGAGGGACATTTGAGATGCTACATAGGAAACGGTTAATCCATTAAGCTAATCAATGAATCAAGGATGCCTATGTAGACTTCATGAGGCATGATGAGAAGATTAACCCCTCTTTTACAATATAAACGTAAAGGGTAAAGGGACCCCTGACCATTATGTCCAGTCGTGGCCGACTCTGGGGTTGCAGCACTCATCTCACTTTATTGACCGAGGGAGCCGGCATACAGCTTCCGGGTCATGTGGCCAGCATGACTAAGCCGCTTCTGGCAAACCAGAGTAGCGCACGGAAACGCCGTTTACCTTCTCGCCAGAGCGGTACCTATTTATCTACTTGCACTTTGACGCGCTTTCGAACTGCTAGGTTGGCAGGAGCAGGGACCGAGCAATGGGAGCTCACCCCGTCGTGGGGATTCGAACCGTCAACCTTCTGATTGGCAAGTCCTAGGCTCTGTGGTTTAACCCACAGCGCCACCCGCTTCCCTTAAAGATGACAAGAGTGGTAGGTAAATGGTTGGGGTGAGGGACCTTTGAGATGCTACATAGGAAACGGTTAATCCATTAAGCCAGTCAATAAATCAGGGATGCCTATGTAGACTTCATGAGCCATGATGAGAAGATTAACGCCTCTTTTACAATATACTGTCACATGAAAACCTACACAGATGTGGAGTGTGGATTTAGAATGGACTTTAAGGGCACCATGTTTGCTAGATATTTGAAGTATGCTGAGAGGCACATCTCATGAAAAACAGCTGGTGCTCACAAGCCTTAATGCTTGTGACTGCTCTTAGGTCCTAAAAAAAATATGTTCCACAAGTTCTGTTTAATTTATTGGATATTCGAGCATCTAATTGAAGGGCTCCTACAATCAGACCATGATTAGGCATTCATGTGGCATGATGGGAAGTGTAGTATAACCACCGCATACGAAGATAAATGTGGCCACCACAAAAGTTTGGCTGTAAACTGAAAGAGTTCTTTGTTGTTGGCATTCAGTTCAGTTATCAAGGCCAAACCTCCAGTCTGGGTCCAGACATCCCTGAGGAAATTTGGGCACGTATCTTGATGGTTCTTTATTTCTTGTTCCCATTTTCCATTTTAAAACGGGCCATTGTTTCATTCGTATTATGGGAAAGAAACTTGCCTGTTTGGTGGCTGAAGTGAGCATACAACTGCAGTGAACCTTCCAAACCCTAAGGGTAGCATTTACAAATTAGCTACCCAAGTCTATCCAAATATTAATTTGCCATGCTCGCCCCTTGTGGTTTTGGACAGGCCTGGTTTCTTTTGTGGTTCGTTCTCCATTATTGCTTGTCTTTTAAGATTATATTTACTTTTAAACACACACACAAACTTATTATATTTTCCCACATTTACGGCTGTTAGTGGAAGCATAATCCAACTTCCCCCCCAGGAACATTCAGGAAGCTTGTTCAATACAGTCAGAAAGCCAAGATGGAAAGCAAATCTCAACCAAATATAGAACGTCTGGACAGCGACTGGTCAATCCCCCACCCCCCCCCCCGGCCACGAAACAAACCCTCCTGTCTGTGCTATATATTTGTCTGCAGCTGCTAGAGCAACACAGAGGCTGAATGAGAAAGTAATTGCTTTTATTTTTTGATTGGGTTCTGAGGCAGCCTAACCACAATGACATTTTTTATGGTTTTCCAAAAAGCAGGAGAGGAAATCTTTGAAAAGCTACTTAGTCATCTAGTTAGTGACTATATACTTCTGAGGGTTCGCACTCCGCCACTCTGCCTTTGACGTTCCCCTGGTTTTAATGGAGGTTTATCTTCCGCCTCCTACAACACAGAATAAAGCAATGACCGCAGGAAATGTTGAATACACTTTTCCCTTGATGCAACCCCATTACTGACGTCCATAGGTAAGTAGAATTTGGAGAGGTAAGCATTGCCAGTTAGCAGTGGCAGGGGAGATAGGTGCCGACTCCTTAGGGCTGAGGTGTCTTCAGCCCCTTTGATGTTGTCTTGCTGTGAGCTCAGCACACATACACCCCAATACTGAGGGGTTGGAGGAGGCTGAGCGTCAAACGGATCACAGTGTTGGGCTAGGTACAGTTTCTCCAGCTTCTTGGCATGAGGAGCAGAGTGGAGCTGTGCTTTCTGCCCTATGATGTGAGCCAAACCAGGGCCACCTTGGCTGCCACTGCTTTCTCCTCTTGCCACCTGTGGGGCTCTCAAAAGTAGCAGCTGTGGCGGTGTGGGTGCCATCACTGCCACAGCTCCAAGATGGGCAAGTTTATGAAGACAGGGAAAGTCGTCCTTGTCCTCGCTGGGCGTTACTCCGGACGCAAAGCTGTTATTGTTAAGAATATTGATGATGGCACCTCTGACTGCCCCTACAGCCACACTTTGGTGGCTGGTATTGATCACTACCCACACAAAGTGACAGCAAGCATGGGCAAGAAGAAGATTGGCAAGCATTCCAAGATCAAGTCCTTTGTGAAGGTCTACAATTACAACCACTTGATGCCTACCAGGTACTCCGTTGATATTCCCCTTGACAAGATCGTTGTCAACAAGGATGTCTTTAGGGACCCTGCGCTGAAACGTAAAGCCCGGCGGAAGGCCAAAGTGAAATTTGAGGAGAGATACAAGACAGGCAAGAACAAGTGTTTTTTCCAGAAGCTCAGATTCTGAGTGGCATGCATTTGCACCAATAAATATTTTTGAAAAGCTAAAAAAAAAAGGAGCAGCTGTAGTGACCACAGCTTTGGTGGGTCTGCAAATGGCCAGCCCTCCCATGACCAGAGTGCCCTGCTGCAGCGTCAAGAGAGGACAATGCAGAATGGAAAGGGCACGCTTTGGGCCATTCTTTGCTTCTTGACAGACCTCACTAGAGCAGGGCTTCCCAAACTTGGGTCTCCAGCTGTTTTTGGACTACAGTTCCCATCATCCCTGACCACTGGTCCTGATAGCTAGGGATGATGGGCATTGTAGCTCCAAAGCAGCTGGAGATCCAAGTATGGGAAACCCTGCTCTAGAGTTATATATGGCATATGTTCTCCATATCATTCCTGGCCTGTTCAGAATGTGGGCTGGCTAGCAAATGCTGGCACTTAACCTAATTCTGGTTAAGTCTGTTGTTAATATTTCCATCTTGTTACATAAAGGAGCTAAGGAAAATGCATTTATCAGAAATTTCAATGCCCCATGACAAAAAGGAAGTTAATTTATCCAGTTTTATGAATCTCTTTACCCTTCCTGCTGCAGCTATCTTGAAAAAAGTGGGCATAAATTCTGAGTGATGATGAACAGCCATCTGGTGAAAGCATTGCCAAGCCAAAATTCCATTGGTGGGTCTCCTTAATAAAGTTTGGAAACAAGTGCTTTAGAGATAGAATATGTACTGCCAATTGGGGGGGGGATCTACCAAAGAGGGGAGGGCTCCTCACCAAGGGAAAAGAAAGATTTATCCAATAGATATAACTACAACTAATCACTTAAAACCAATGGGTGTGCTATCTGCTCCTGTCTAGCTGCTTTGGATTCCTTAACTAGCTGCCCCAATATTGGCACTTTCTAAAGAAAAGAAAAAAACCAGCTCTGGATCCGAGAAGTAATTGGATCAAAATGTAAATGGTAACTGTTGTGAAGCATGGGGTAAGAGTTAATATTGAGAAATATTCAAACATGTAATTCCCTGCCTACAGACCGAAGTAAGGAAATACATATGGCCCAATAGTCTATCAAGAAATAAATATTATTCTAGCTGAAAAAGGGGGACCATACAGAAGTGGGTGTGAGGGGAGCCAGCTATGTATATTTAAAAACAGCACATTTGAAAAATTCAACATGTTCTAAGATTGTTTTTAAAATAAAGACATACCTGGACATACTTCTTGCCTTCTGCCTTTACTGTACACTGAAACACAACTTCTAGCTTGTTGCCACAACAAACAGAGATATAATTACATTTTTTGTGGGGGGACGACTTGTAATACTTAGAGAGTTTCCATATAATTTGTAAGATTTGGGAAAGCCCAGAATTGCAAGACATGTGGTACATTGCAAAAGTTAGCAATGCGCACATGATCTAATATTGGTTTCTCTGGGACAACTTGCCTCTCAACACCAGCCCTGATCAAGCATTGATAGTTCCATAATGAAAAAAGGCGAGGCAGTTAGGGTGACTTACTGTGGCAGAAGAGGGGAGCTTCCTCACTCCAGTTTCCCAAGTGTAGCCACAATAGATTCTGGTCTACTCAATTTCTCTTCTCACAGAAAGCCGGGAACAACTACAGACCTCCTCCCTCTCTTCTCCTAAAGGGCTGCATGAGGAAATAACCTGTTATGTGAAGAGACGTCTGCAACAGTCGTTCTGAAAGTGCTCTAGGCATTGTACATGATGCAGGGAAAGTGTGTGTTACTTGTCATGTACACTATACAGTAGGCCTTTCCCCCTCCTCACTTTTCCATGGCAAAATGAGAAGCACTACAAACCCCTACAAAAATATTTTTATTGGAGACAATGGCAGGACACAATGAGCACACTAGACCATCACCTCTATGTCTCTGGCAAGTTGTTGTAAGTACACGAGCAATGGCTTCTATTGTTGCACTTATTTATTTACTTTTTCTGTGACTTTGGGCCATTATAATCCTGCGAACTTCTGGCCTAGATCGAATCCAGGTTTGCCATCATCTATATGTGCATTCAACAGAGAGCTGTTGCTGTCTCTGGGCTGTGTTGGGCTTTGCTGTGGTCAAGGGCAGGGCAAAGTCTCTGCTTTGGGGTTGGAAAGAAATTGGCTGTGTACCCCATACCCTCCAACATTTCTCCGCTGAAAATAGGAACATCCTAAGGAAAAGCGGGGCATTCCAAGGTCAAATCAGAAATTGGAATGGCTTCTGTAAATCTGGGACTGTCCCTGGAAAATAGGGACACTTGGAGGGTCTGGTATCCTCCAAAATTGTAGAAATAAACTCTAATATTCTTACTGGAATTGCACTATTGATATTGTCCAACTGTACCTTACAGGAGTAGCCAGCATGGCGTATTCCAGATGCTGACTGAGAAGACACCATGTTCAATACCCTCATCAGAGCCACCACCATTATGGGTCTGGACACTTTTTAAAGTTCCTGTGGACAAGAGGGTAAATTCCTGTACTAAACTAACCAAGTCATGTGTGCTGCTCAGCAACTTGAACAAGGTATCCTGGAATGTTAAAAAGGACTTGCTATGAGAATGCCAAATAATACTGCTAGTACAAAAATAAAACCAGGAATCTTCAACTCTCCATGACTTTATCTGTGATATGGTCTACTACATCCTGAATAGTTTTGTAAGCAATAATAGAACCATGGAGGCTAAATTGATACACCCATAATATTGTTGTACCTCCTCTCTTCCAAGCAACACTCATATTACTTAATGATCTGCAGATATTTTGGCTCCGATGTGCTTCTGAAACGCACGCATGACCATTCAGAACCATCCTCTAGGAGTAAGTGTTATGTAAATTCCTTCCCACCTTATTATTATTATTCCAATTCAGCCTTATAGAATGATGAAGGGCAAAGAACTTTGAACATTCTTAGGTCAACCCGGGGGATTTGAAGCTATGCCTGGGTGGAATCTAACCTTTGTGAATCAGAGAAAAGGCATTTGCAATATGTTAAGAGCTCCGTGTTGGGTTTTAAAAAATGGCAACAGCATGGAGATCAATATCAAGGACAAATTAAGAGCAGGAAAATACATACATGTTCAGTTTACAAAACTCGGCGGAATAGGTTCCTGTTTCCCTAGTTTTAGAGAAAGGTTTGGATTTGGATATCTTCCTTCAGCAATTGTTTCTATCCAGCGAGAAGCCCTACATGGATCAGAACATCTAGATAAGAAGACAGATTCATGTGGGTAGGAAGAGAAAAGGTCTAAGTATACCAGGGCATAAGAAGAGTCCTAGTGGATCAAGTCAAAGACCCATAAAGACCACCACACAAGTCTCACAGTGGCCAACCAAGTCTGCAATTAAAGCTTGAGTACAACATCACACTCCTCACTTGTGGTCCTCACCCTACTTCCTCTGACACTGGAGAGACTGCACAGCCATCACAGGAAGTAGCCATTGATGGCCTCATCCTCTACAGTGGTACCTCGGGTTAAGTACTTAATTCGTTCCAGAGGTCCGTACGTAACCTGAAACTGTTCTTAACCTGAAGCACCACTTTAGCTAATGGGGCCTCCCGCTGCTACCGCGCCACCGGAGCACAATTTCTGTTCTCAACCTGAAGCAAAGTTCTTAACCCGAGGTACTATTTCTGGGTTAGCAGAGTCTGTAACCTGAAGCATATGTAACCTGAAGCATATGTAACCCGAAGTACCACTGTATTAATATGTCAATTCATGGGAAGAGGATAGCTAGAAACTTTATTTGCCTAGCTACTAGCCATAGCAATAAAATAAAATACACAGAGGATAAAACTAAATGCTTCCTTAGCCGCTACAAAATACATTCAAAAGGTTTACAACCAATACAAATGACAGAACTGATACATGGTCCTTTAGCCACAGATAAAACATGTGAACCTATAGGCTTTCTTTTGATTAAAACAACAACAGTGGAGCGATATTAGAAAGCTAATCAAATAATAGATCTTATTCTCATTGTCACTTCTAAAAGTTGTGTCGTTTTTGCTGTCACCTGGTTATCTTTATCTGCTAGAAGAAAAGACACGGTAGCACAAGACTGAGCAGGATCCCAGAAAAGCAATACGCATGGTAAGATTGAGAGAAGCAAATGGGCCAATTCAGGGATGGAGGTACGAGAGCAAACACCACCAAGGAACAGTTGGCTAACCTGCCAGCAGCCTCCTCCTACATCCTTCATATGGAAGCTGCAGGAAGGTTGGTGCCAGAGAGTGAGAGAAAGACATTTAAAGTGACCACAAGGCAGCATACGTTCCAAAGCTGAGGAGCTGTTCCTAGAAAGAAGAGAAAGGAGAGACTTTCCCCTATTGCATTCCTTTGTGGTTCCTCTGATTTGCATTGCCCCATATTCCACTCTTCCTGAATTCTGGTTCAACTAGGATCATTCCTACAATTAGTTCTGAACATGAAACATGTGCAGTTTGCTGAAGCTTTCCATTCCTTCATTTCATTTGAATCTTTGATTTTTGTCTCTGTTAACTATGTGTACACGTCCATGAATAAATCATTGCAAAAAAAAAAAAACCCACCCACCCTACCTTTAAATGTGAACATATGAGGAATTCTTTCTGTCCAGTGATTTACTGATGCACTCATGCACTCTTCAGCAACAGCAAGACACCACTATAGTCTTAGTGTCAAAACAATCATAGCTGCAGTTGCATCAAATTCTCCTTTTTAGCAATGTTTCATCTGTGCACAAAGGGCTCGTGACGATTGGTAAAAATGCCACCAATATTCTTTTCCATACATGGTTCGGCTTGCTATGCACTGAAATCTAGTATGAGGCAAGCTTCATAGACTGAGTTGTCAGTATGTTTATTTCTAGTGACCTTTTAATTATTTTATTTATGATTTTCAATTGTATACATTGCAATAATTGTACAATCATTTTAACATTTCAAAACTTGACTTCCTTCCCCACTTCCTGTGGTTCCTGAAATTTATTTTTAATATTTTTGCCATATCCAAATTAACTTAATTTGCTCATTTATTCATCTACTTTAAATATATACTCTTTTAAAACTGCAGGTTATTACAATAACCCTGCCAATGCTGTTATCTGTTTGCAGTTTCTTTGTAAATATTTAATAAAACATTTCCATTCTTTTATAAAAAGTTTCTTCTCTTGATTTCTTATTTTTCCAGTAAGTTTCACCATTTCTGCAAATTCCATAAGTTCATAAGTTTTTGTGTCCATTCTTCTTTTGCTGGGACTTCTTCTTCTTTCCATTTTTGGGCAAGTAACATTCTGGCCACTGTAGTTGCATACATGAATAAATTTCTAGACAGTTTGGGTAGTTCCTTCCCTATAATTCCCCAAAGGAATTCCCAAAAGGAATTATAGTGACCTTTTAAGCACTTAGTGAGATCACACACACCCCTTTCAAAACATTGACATGTAAGATGCCCATGTTCAAACGTTCCTGGTCATTGCTATGTCCTGTGCTATAGGTGCATTGGCCAAGAAGTCAGAAGGATTCTCCAGGGTTTCAGACCTCACGCCCAGATAGCTCAGTTGGTTGAAGTGCTGATAACGCCAAGGTAGCAGGTTCGATCGCTGTATGTTCCTGCTTTGAAGAGGGCTGGAGTAGATGATTCCTCAGGTCCCTTCCAACTCTACAGTTCTATGATTCCATACTCAGCCCCATCTGGAGATCCCAGGAATTGAACCTGGAAGCATGCAAAGCCTGCCACCGAGCTATGGTCCACAACACACACTGCCCTGAATGCAGGGCATTTTTTCAGCTGGGGAAAACTCTGTTCTGGCATCGCTCAGGTGGGCACCATTGCCATTACAGTGGAACCTCAGGTTAAGAACTTAATTCGTTCTGGAGGTCCGTTCTTAACCTGAAACTGTTCCACTGTAATGGCAATGGTGCCCACCTGAGTGATTCACCGCTTCTGTGCATGCGAGGGATGTCATTTTGAACGTCTGCACATGCGCAAGCAGTGAAACCCAGAAGTAACCTCTTCTGTTACTTCCGGGTTGCAGTGGAATGCAACCTGAAAAGATTTAACCTGAAGCAAACGTAACAAGAGGTATGACTGTATAAGAGAACAAGGGAGGCATTCATGGTGAGTTCCCACACCTCTTTTTCTAGAAAAATAGCACTGCCTGAATGCATGGCTTCTGAGGTAAATTTGAAATGTACAATTCTGTGATATCAGAACTGAACAGCAATTAGCTGAAATCCACCGGATTACTGAAAGCTGCTCAGGAGATGCTGTTCCATGGGCTTACGCTGTCTTTCTGAGTTATTGGCTGGGATCCTAAACTCACTTGAAGAGGCAGAGTTCTACTGCTGCCAAGGTGAAGTACGAGAACTCCATTACTCTAAATAATGAGCAGGATGAACAATAAACAAAATGGTGCTTGCCTGAGGGGAACAAACCAAAGACATGCTTCCTGACATGTAGGTGCCTGACACCAGCACAAAGTAATGACAAATGGGCATGGCTTGCGGCTCATATCATGCAAAAACAATGCCAGAACTCTCTGTCCTTTTCCCAGTGTAATGACATTTTAATATCTTGACGTGCTAAGAAAGCATCACTAGATCACATCCATGGCTGATGCCATGGAAGTATTAAAAATTGGGAGTTTTATTAACAAAATGGCCACCAGATGGTGAGGAGAATTGTAGGTTGCTGCTCCCTTTCCGTCTGCTACATGCATTCTGCTTGTTGTTGTTCCATTAAAAAAAAAAATCTTACAAAAAAAGACTTAAAAATGCATACAAAAATCACCCAAACCCACGACTGTTTATAAGGAACATTGCACCAAAATAATAATAATAAGGGGGTACAAATCTCTGCTCTTCCATGATACAACAATACCAGTACAATTATAAGATTAGAATAAAAATAAAATGAACCTAGCTTTATCATTGATTAGTTCTTCAGCAATGGGGGGAAATATCAAATGCCATTCCAATCTAAGTAAGTTTCATTCTACCCACTCTGATTCGTAATATATATGTCTGTTTCAAACATTTAGTTAACAACCTATACCCTTGTGCAAATTAATTGAAACAAACAATGTAGTTTATTGTACAAAACTCACATATACATGCACAAAACTTACATATATGTACACTGATAACAGATATGACCTCCGCTGTTTTTAAGCAGCATTTGAACACGGTTTGGCATGGAGTCTACTAGTTTTGAACAGTCACTGTTGATTTTCGGATCCCTGGACCACACTTGAATCAGCGCCTGAATGATCTTCTCCATAGTCGTACAGTCTGCAGCACAGAGGCAACTTTTGCATGTAGCCCACAAATTGTCAATGGGATTTATGTCCAGGGAATTCCCTGGCCAATCAAGTACCTGTATTTGCTGCTCTGTCATGAATTTCTTCACCACTTTCGATGTGTGACGGGGGCTATGTCCTGCTGCAATATCCCAGTACCGTCAGGACACTTCTTTTCCAGCTCTGGAATAACTCTCTTTCATAGAACCTCAATATATTGTGGCGAGCACATCATTCCTTCTATTGGCTGCAGGCTTCTGACACCATAATGACCAACTGACTTTTCGTGTTTGTTTTGAGTACAGGATTACGAGTAAGATAGAAGACATGCTTTGTTTCAATTAATTTGCACAAGGATGAACATTTCCATCCTCATACTGGACTAGTTCCCTCCGTTCACTGTTTCTGAATCATTTTCATTAACATTTAATAAAGAAAGTCAGTGTAGCATTTTAATGTCTTTTTTTCTCATTTGTGTTTGCTATGAATATTAATGCCACACAAAGACATTTGTCCCCCTATTGCATTCCTTGAATTGTCATTAAGCCTTTGGAAGAAGAGAACTGTTTCCTTCAGAGCCCGCTAAAGTTTGGCATAAGAAGTGCTAAACTAGCTTGAAAATTCATTGTTTCCATCAATATTTCCTTCAATTTGTTTTATATACAGTACATATAAACATTAAATAGGTTTTGTTACTGGATGCCAAAGAACCCATTGTAGGAATTGTCCCATGACTTTAACCAATGCAGTGATTTGAGTGTCCAGTTGCAACAAAATTGACTTATTCACTCTGGATTTTGTTTGGTTCTGTACTGGACACACCATGGAGACCAGCTCTGAATGGGGACTTTCCGAACATTTTTAGTAGAGTCTGTAAACAAAGAGGATCAAATGTCTGGACTTGAGATTTCTCCTAGCGAAAGATTTGCCTTCCTTATAGTATCATTTTCAGTTTTAAGTACAGCGTGATCCCTTCTGCTTTGTTAACCAAACTGAGTAGGCTATACATACCATAAACACACTAATGCCTTTTCCCATTTTCCAAAGAGAGAAGAGACGGGATTCTTTTCTTCTGATGCTTGTGGATGGAGAGAGTTATCAAGGTTTACGTTTCATTGTTTCATTGTCTTGCTTAGCATAGCAATGAAATTAAACTGTATGATGTAACAAAAGTCAGATTATATCTTAGATTCTGTATTCTACATAGGAGCCAACTCCTAGGGGCTGCAGGATTTTTGCCCCCCTCCATTAAATATTTGAGGGGGTGGAGTGGGGCAGAGTTGATGGGCATTGCCATTCAAATGCTGTGTGTGCACCGCATCATGTGATCAATTTTGCAGGACAGGGCATTCCTCCCCCACCCAATATTTCATTCAAGTTGGCACCACCATTCTGTTTTTTCCACTCACAATACCTTCAGATTATTTATTTATTCAACTGTTGTCCAGGGTTGGATTTAGATTCGCTATTTCAAGCTAAGCAGGGCTGCAGGTGTTAGGAAGACAAACACGGGTCTCCCAGTCCAACGCTCTAACCCAAGGTGTCCCACTCCCCTTACCTGGCCAATCCCCTGGCAACGCCTCCCCACGCAGGATTGGGTGATTGGCTGAGGTAGGCGGAGACCTCCAGGTATCCAGCCTGGGGAGGATGAAGCCAGCCCGAACTACCAGGAGTCACACTGGGATCCGGGGGGCTGCATGCGACCACACAAAAGGCGCCCCCCATTTGATGTGGGAGCGGTCATTTTGGACTGCAACTCCCACCATCCCTAGCTAGCAGGACCAGTGGCCAGAGATATTGGGAACTGTAGCCCCCAAAAAGCTGGAGACCCAAGCTTGGGAAACCCTGCTCTAACCACTACACCACACTGGCTCTGTTACTCATTGGTGGTGGAGGGGTGCATTTCTGCTCCCTTCAAATATTTTTGGGGGGTACAATACAGATCTCCTCATTGATTTGTAAAAAGGAAGCATGGATCCACGCGGAAAATTAGCAGTTTTTAATTCATTCCCCAAATCACTGTTGTTGCGGAAATTATTTACTGTGGTGGAAAATTAAAATTAAAGATCCTACCTATTACCCTTTCTCTCTTGTGTTCTGGTTGCTTTCCCAGTCAGCCTGGTTTTGCGTCTCAGCAGGGAGCGGGAGGGAAAGGTTTGCATTTCTTGGGCTGCCAACGCACAGAGTGACTCAAGACATCTTTGATGTCAACAAAAGCTGCTCCTTTTCCCTTGTGGGGTATCCAAGAGCCCCTATAGAGTCCTTAAGTGGGTTCCCTATTGGCAGGAGAAAATAACAGAGGCCAACCAGAGAATATTGAGAAGCAAGGCAGATAGTAAGCCTGATCTTTATTGAACTGTTGCAACAGGGTCCTCACTCACTACATGCAGGAGAGAGGAGGCACCCAGAACAATGGTGAACAAGTCCTTATATAGACTTTTGAAATTGCCTACCCTGTAGCTCAAGACCACCCCAAAAAACACCATACATACATCACAGAAGGAGGCGGTCTACAGCAGAAATCCTGTCTGCCAGGATACCTGACAATGGCCAGTGAGTGCTTACTTGGGCAGCCTGGCCATTCTTTTGTGATGGCAAATACTTTAATTCCTGAATCCTGGTCACAAGGTCACCCTATTCATACACAAAGATGCCCTAAAGACAGGTAAGCAAAAGGCAATAGAGAGGCTTTCCCATTTCCTTCCTCCTTGTAGAGAAACATTTGAGGTCAATTTGGGAGAGTCAAAATGGTTTCTGGGTTGTTCTCCTGTACTATTTCAAAACACGTGGTTTACATACTTATACAGTGGTGCCTCGCAAGACGAAATTAATTCATTCCGCAAGTTTTTTCTTCTTGCGAGTTTTTCGTCTTGTGAAGCACGGTTTCCCATAGGAATGCATTGAAAATCAATCAATGCGTTCCTATGGAGACCGTCCAGGGACAGAGGGGAAGCGCCGCGGGCCTTCCCCTCTGTCCCCGGACCTGTTTTAAAGCAAGGGAAGGGGCAGCGGGGAGAATCACTTCTCCCCGTTGCCGCCCCTTGCTTCAAAAGGGGCCCAGGGAGAGAGGGGAAGGCGCGGGCGCCTTCCCCTCTGTCCCCTCTTTTGAAGCAAGGGGCGGAGGGGAGAAGATCGCTTCTCCCCGTTGCCGCCCCTTGCTTCAAAAGGGGTCCGGGGACAGAGGGGAAGGCGCGCGCATGCCTTCCCCTCTGTCCCCGGAGATTGCGGGGCTGGCAACGGGGAGAAGCAATCTTCTCCCCGCCGCCCCTTGCTTCAAAAGAGGTCCGGGGTGCGGGGGCAAGCTTCGTTTTGCGAAGCAAGCCCATAGGGAAATTCGTCTTGCGAAGCAACTCGAAAACGAAAAAACCTTTCGTCTTGCGAGTTTTTCGTCTCGCAAGGCGTTCGTCTTGCGGGGCACCACTGTATATGTGTTTGCCATGTACACTTATGAACATTTAATTTATATATTTGAGACCTTGAATTCTTATAACACTTTGTTAACAGCACGATGCAACTCAGAAACATGCAGGCCATCCCCAAGTCACTTTAGGAGTCAGGAAACATACTGGAATGATGCACATCCCCCATACATAGCTTGCTGATTACAACTTTTCTTGTCACAGAACATGGACAATCTAAGTGAATGTGCTGGTTGTTTGGTGCAGGTGGCTTGCATATTCTTGTAAAATATGTCAAGTGTGAAGAGGCAGCTACCACCATATAGGATTAAAACAACAAGTCTTGTTCAACAGCAAGTCCAAATTAGTACATGGCGATCCTCTGTTATTTCCTACTGATATCCTGTTATGCTATAGCTGTAAAGGTCACATTTGCCAATATTTACCTTGTTATCTCTTATGTACATCTCTTGCCTTTGGTATTTGAACTTCTGTTTGCGTATTTGTACAGCAACTACCACTCGAGCCTCATGCGCAGCACTACGGGAAACATCACAGTACAAAACGTATGGGTTGGAAAATAGAATATTTGGGTTTTTACACAGAAATTTTAAACCCTATTCTGACCACCACCACCCAAAAAATATGGGGTTTTCAGTGCAATTATGCCCAGCTGGAAATCATTTCATTTACTTTTTTTCATTCAGAATAATTTAAAGTACAGTGAGAAATATATTCTGATCCCAGTTATACTTCTGGTTGCCGGTGCTGGTATGTTTTTCAGTTTGTTTATTTTTTTGTAATCATGTATAGGGGGGACTTAAACAGATTTCCAAAACTTCTGTTCCTACTGAATTTTGTTCTGATAGCCCAGATTATATGGCACGTGGTTGTGGAATGTCCATAGATGATTCTAAGAATCCCAATTATTTCAGGGGTTTTTTGTTTTTTCATTTGTTTTTTTGGCACGGTCTGCATGCATTCTAGCATTATGGTTGCAGCCAAGTCTAACCTTAGGATCACAAATAAGCTGAAAGACAGAAGGGTGGAATGGTAGCATTTCGTTGCACTGAGTCATTGTTTCTGTTATTCTTCAAGGTTGGCTCCAGCTGCCCTCAAGTTGCTTACAATTTGTGAAAAAGTGAAACTGTTTTCTGCATGCTAACAACAACAACAACAACAACAACAACAACAACAACAACAACAACAACAACAACAACAATTTATTATTTATACCCGGCCCATCTGGCTGGGTTTCCCCAGCCACTCTGGGTGGCTTCCAACAGAATATTAAAATACAATAGTCTATTAAATATTAAAAGCTTCTGTTATGTACTGAGTTGAATAGGATCCAAAAGGCAGCAGTCTGATTGGTCCTAGAACAATAGGATTCATAATGCAGCAGTCTGATTGGTCCTAGAACAATAGGGTCCAGAATGGTCTGCAGGAGCCACTCAATCCAGCTCCAGGTGGAAGTGAATCCGCAACCTGATTGGCCTACAGGAGAATCCCAGAATTAGCCAATCACGTGTGGCCCATTGTGTAAATAATGTATATAAAGCAGATATCTTGGGGGAACTTTCATTCCTCACTACTATGAGCTGAATAAAGAGCATGAAATCCACACTCGATTCCGAGTATATTTCAGCTTCCCTAAACAGGGCTGTCTTCAGATGTCTTCTAAAAGTCTGGTAGTTGTTTTTCTCTTTGACATCTCCATCTCTTCCCCATCACATAGCAAGGCAGCAGTTGTATGGCAGATCCACGACTGAATCTTCTTTTTTCATAGAAATAAAGCCATGGCAGGAGGCTGCCAATTTCTTTGGAGCACAGTTTTCCCATAGAGGAAAACAGCTGGAAGGAAATGTAACTGAGGGAAAGGGGTTAAGCACTCCTTCTGCCCACTACTCCAAAGAAGTTGGCTGCCCTCCACAGCTGTGTTTCATTGGGTGGGAGGAGGGTTTCAGTATATCCAATTCATGGATTTTCTATTTAATGTGTAGTGTAGCTCTTTGATTCATCCTAAGTATTCCAGACACTGAATTTAATTTTGCAAGAAATTTAGGACCTGTCTGTGTGAAAAGCTTACCATTTCTATGTGGGTGAATTTGCAGATATTAGGTGTGTATTAGGCTTTATGTGGGGGCATATTAGGCTTTATGTGGGGGCTGAATAACAAGGCAATTTGTGACAGTTTGGGGTTCTCCCCTCTCCCCTAAATCAAGGTGTGATGTCAGTACCCCTCCCAAAAAAACATCACAAAGCCACAAAACACTGTTTCACTATTTCTGCGCTCTCTGTTTTCCTATATAATACCTCTATATTTCCCTATGTCTGCAAGGCTGTCCATCTTACCTGCAGAGCACTGAAGAATTTTGGATTGTTTTTTAAGCATTGCAGCAGATATTTTTTTAAAATAAACTTAAATGCTTCATTTAAGGTTTTTAAAAAGTCCTACACTACTCTGCTTTTACAAAAATGAAACAAAAACTAGAGCTTTTCAGTATACTAGAAAAACGCAAATTGTAGGGTCTTGCAGACCTGTAAAGCCTCACAGGGACAACAACGAGAAAGAAAAGCCAGCATGAAGCTGAAAAGTGTTAAAATTGTACACAGCACTTACCTAATTATTTTAAGGTAAGGACGTGACAAATTCCAGCTCTCCTGCTCCCCAATAAAGGATTGGGAAAGAAAGTGAATCCCTTATATTTGTCCCACAAAAAAAGCCCTTGGACTAGTTTGTTTGCAATTTGGCAGGCTTAATCTACTCTGAAAGTGCTCTTGTGCCTGTAAATTTCATCCACTTTGGCCCAAAGGGGGAAAGTTATACCTGATACCTGATTTTTAGTCTTCTATTATAGTGAATGGAGGGAACAGAGAGCTTTGTTTTAAAACAGGAGTCAATTACATATCAAAGTAAGAGTGAACAGTGCTACTTTAGAAACAGATCGGATTTTTAAAAAATAATGCACAGACACAAATGCAAAGTGACTCCTTGTGCCCATGCACACTAGTAGCAGATATTTTTGGACAGAGCATGGAGGAAAACCACACTGCTATCTATAACTGAGAGGCATTAAATGTTCTCCGAAATCTCCTGTGAAGAACCTGCTTCTTCACTCCATTAGCTGCAGATGTGCAACAAGTAAATACAAATATCAAGTCTCAAAATACTTTTCAAATCATTGTTGTGTCACCAGAAACAGGTTTTTGCACTGCTATTAGAAACTGGCATGGCTGGCACTGGTTAGAAGTTCTCTTACATATTCTAGATGGTAAGAAAATAAGTTGGGTTATGACAACCAAAATGAAGGCCTTCTTAATTCCCATTGATTTCAATGGGCTACTTAATTGCATTTTCAAATCTCTCTTGTTGAAATCAGTGGGACTTAAGCATGCTTAATTTTGGCCGGATTATGCCTTTACTTTTTTTACGTATGTCTGTTAAGTTGTGCTTTTGGAGATCGTCGGCTCTGTCTTCAATAAAAAGGGGGGAAGAAAAGTGGAACTACTAATTTAGTTCCTTTAAAAGGCATCTATTTTCATACACATTAAATCCATCTGTCTCTGAAATGGAGGCCTTGCTTCAGTATGTAATTTGATAAAACACGAAAGAAAAGCCTTGGAGCCCTAAGCAGAAATAGGGAGAGAGAAGCTCTGAAGCTGAGTATGGTTTAAAAGAAAAAGAAAAAACAACTAACTGAATATTTGGAATATGCAAACTTTATAGTTTAAAAAAATCATCCACAACTGAGCTTGACTCAATCTGTCCTTTAGTCCTTGCAGATACCAAAACCAAGGAGGAAAAAAATGTGCAAAATAAACTGGCATGGAGTTGGCTATGGCAAATAATTGTTTCCAAATCACAGTGATGGTACACTCTTTGGGCCATCACAATGTTTTGCACCCATAGGAAATACTGGAGCATGACTCCTTTCTACATCCCTTGTTAAATCACATGGTGTGTTCCCACGTGGCAGAGCCAGTTCACTGATCTCAGACTTTTGGTATTGCTGTGTGTGGCACAGAAAATAGCAAGGCTGCAGTGGCTTCAGCGCTGCTAAATAATATCATTTAGGGGTTGCCAATGTTGTCCACTCCATAGAAGTGGAATCACCATTGTCACTCCTGCTCCCAATCTGCAGAGGATATAATGGGCAATAGTATAAAAAATGTCAAAATATCAAGGAGAATCAATAGGCTTGCACTCCTCCAGGTCTCATTCCTAACAAAAGTAATCAGTCAGGACAATCAATATGGTTTCCGGCCTGAAGCCAGATTGAAATGGGTCTAGTTCACCTGTTTCTTCCAACCATGCCTGAATTTTCAGGTTCTTCCATTTTTAAAAAATAGCATAAAGCCACCACAATCATTATAAACCAGAAGCAAAAGTGTGATCATTGCATACTGCACTTTAATGAATTGCATTCATCTCAGAACATTCACCCCAATGTATCACCTGCCTCTGGTTTATGTCACTCAAGCAATGTCTTGATTCAGCTTCAGAGTAGCCATATTCTTCACACTCATAAAACCAAATCAACTTTAACCTAGCAAGATACAAGTGCAGGAGATGGGAAGCTTCTGCTACGAGAGCTCTTTATTTTATTTTTTAAATAGTAATGGAGCATGTTATGTACTGAGCTGAATCCTAGAACAATAGGATCCAAAATGCAGCAGTCTGATTGGCCCGCAGGAGCCACCCGATCCAGCTCCAGGTGGAAGTGAATCAGCGACCTGATTGGCCTGCAGGAGCAGCCCGGAATTAGCCATTCACGCAGGGCCCATTGTGTAAATAATGTACATATAGCTAGATGTTTTGGGGGGAGTTTCATTCATTGCTACTATGAGCTGAATAAAGAGCATGAAATTCACACTCGACTCCGAGTATATTTCAAAGCAACTTGTTATAATTTATAGGTCTTAGCAAGTAGAGCGAAATATATGTTGCTGAGTGAGCAGATAACTTTTCTCCCACTTATCAGTCACTGGTTGCTCAGAGATGGTTTTTCAAGTGCAAACTATGTAAACAAAGAGGAGAAACCGACTTGGCCTTCTCTTTGCATTTCCCAATGACAACCCTGGTCTCCTCCACCTCTTAGACACAGTATGGTGCAAAAATACACTATAAGATTTGGATGTAAGAACCTCAAAGTCAAGGTGCTGTGCAGCTGTAAATCTCATTGGTGGTGGGGGGGGGCTGCTTCTTCCACACTAGCCCATTTCTCTGGAATCAGTCGTATTAATTCATTCAGTAATCACAGAAAATTCAGACCGCTGCAGCCAGTGTTTTCCTGTTGTTCTCTTGACTTTAAAGCCTGTTTTCTAGCCATTGCTCTGGCTTGAAATGTAATAATGCATGCACTGGCTAAACATGATTGATGCACACTGTGGGAGAAGTGGACTGTGGGGCTGGGGATGCCTTGCCATTTCCTGGCTGCATTGCCATGGCATGCCCTGCAATTGGGACCCATTACTTTTTAACAGCCGGGGGGGGGCAACAAGTGAGTAATTTCCTCTGTAATTTTAATTCCCTTTGTGTGCTCCATCACAAACATGGTCATAAAAATAACTTCTGAACCTTGCTTTTCCTTTGGTGCACTGATGCACAATTTCAGCTTTCAGGAAAGTCCTTAAACCTGCAATGTGGAAAAAATAGCAATTAAACAGGCATTAAAAGCAGCGTACCCTGCACTCAGTGGCTGTATTAAGTCCAGCAGAGATGGAGTCAGTAAAAGGGAATAAAAAGAAGGAAGCAGAAACTGCCACCCCCAAGGAGCAAAAGCTTGACGGTTGCTGAAATGCTTCTCAAACCAAGACAAGACCTTGAGCTCAGCACCTCCTCCTTCCTGCCCCCAAAAATTGGGAGGTGAAGGCACCTCAGGGCAGGTAGAGAAAAAGAGTGGCCACATGTATAACTCAGTCGACAGAGCATGAGACTCTTAATCCCAAGGTCATGGGTTCGAGCGCCATGTTGGGCAAAAAGATTACTGCATTACTGGGGGCTGGACTTAATGAGGACTTGTGGTGTCCCTTCCAACTCTACAATTCTAAAGATCTATGATTCTACATACTACTTTACAGAAAACAGTCCACTATTTAAAATGTGGTCCAATTAAGTCTGGTTTGAAGGTAAAGAACCCTGAGGGAAAGCAGGGGGACTGGAACTATCCATCAACATTTTAGCACCTGACAGGGATGGATAAATCTGTCCATGTCAGTTTCTCATTTTTTTCCCCAAGTCTCGGGTTCAGTTCACCACATTTGTACAGCATTGATTCAATGGAGCTTAAATGTGCCTAGGATGTGCAACCTTAAGGAAGGAAGGGCACACACACGCAAGCACAAATGTCCCCTTCTGCCACATCCACTGAAAGGGTATTATTAGGAACATAGGAAGCATAGGAAGAGAGCCAGCGTGGTGTAGTGCTTAAGAGCGATGGACTCGTAATCTGGTGAACCGGGTTTGCGTCCCCACTCCTCCTAAGTTTGTTCTTGGTATAAGCTTTCGTGTGCATGCACACTTCTTGAGATACCTGTCTGATGCAGTCAATATATATATCCCCACGACAGGGTGAGCTCCCGTGGCTTGGTCCCAGCTCCTGCCAACCTAGCAGTTTGAAAGCACATCAAAGTGCAAGTAGATAAATAGGTACAGCTCTGGCGGGAAGGTAAACAGTGTTCCCATGTGCTGCTCTGGTTCGCCAGAAGCCGTATAGTCATGCTGGCCACATGACCCAGAAGCTGTCTGCAGACAAACGCCGGCTCCCTCAGCCTATAGAGCGACATGAGTGCCACAACCCCAGAGTCGTCCGTGACGGGACCTGATGGTCAGAGGTACCTTTACCTATACACACACACACACACACACACACAAGCACCTTGGAGACCAACTAAGTTAGTTCTTGGTATAAGCTTTCGTGTGCATGCACACTTCTTCAGATACCTACCTGAATCATGGCTACCTACCTGAATCTATCACCTCACAGAGTGTTTGTTGTGGGGGAGGAAGGGAAAGGAGATTGTTAGTCACTTTGAGACTCCTTAAGGGGAGTGAAAGGCAGGATATCAAGTCCAAATTCTTCTTCTTCCTTAGACTGCAGCAGATTGTTGGTCCATCTACCTCAGTACTGTCTGTTACACTGACTGGTGGTGGTTCCCTGGAAAGCTCAAGGCAAATGCAGATTAAGGCTACAATATTTATTTTAGAGTATCAGATTGCTGTCTTAATAATTACAGTCTGAGGAGGAAAAAACAGCTCCACATGGCAAGAAATCAAGGGCGCAAAGTTTACTTCACTGATTGGAAAATCCTTCCATCATAGCAATCAGCTTCCTTCTCAAGGCACGAACATGACTTGCAATTATATTATATTATTTATTTGTACTTTTAGGCAGATTCATGACTGATGATTATAGTCAGAAAGCCATTTTTGCAGCTGGCCAGTTTTGGGTTTTGTTTTGCCCCAAGCAAAAATGACAATAGAAAATTTTGATTTTTAGAGATCGCCCAATAGTCTCCTGAACTAATTCTGACTCCATTTGGGCTCAGAGCTAATAGTCCCATTGCCTTGTGAAATATACTCAGAGTCCTGCAGTGATTTCATGCTCTTGATGGCAGCTTGTAAAACAGTGATTGACTTTCCCCTCCCCAACCTCAGGCTTTTATATACATTATTTACACAATGAGTCCCGTCTGATTGGCTGATTCTGCTTCCCTCCTGGAGCCTGATTGGTCTTCTCCTGCACGCCAATCAGTTGTTGCATTCTATGATCCTAGCAGCCTAATAGGCTGATTAACTTCCTGCTGGAGCCTGATTGGTCTTCTTCTCCAAGCCAATCAGTTGTTGCATTCTAGGATCCTACCTGCCTATTGTTCTAGGATCCAAGCTTAGTACATAACACCTTGATTGGTAGAAGGATCATATAATTGTAGAGTTGGAAGAGACCACGAGGGTCATCTAGTCTAACCCCCTGCAATGCAGGAATCATTTGCCCAACATGGGGCTCAAACCCACGACCCTAGGATCAGCAGTCTCATGCTTTACCAGCTGAGCTATCCCAGCTTCAAACACAGAATAGTCATGCTCTTACCAAGCATATTTTATTTAAACACCCTCCAAAGCATTTTCTCAGCGATTTTTTCCCAGCCAGACAATGCAGCATTTGTACATAAATATTAGAAATGCAGACAAAAGGAACTATCACTCAGAATTTATATTGCAAGTCCTAAGGTTTTGTGTGCTGTGCTGAGTTTGTAAGCTACAGTGTAATTTTTAATTGTGTTTTACCATGAGGCGGAAGCTACTTTTATTCTTTTAACAGTGTATACACACGGAAAAGAATTTCCTGCTATCCATTTATAGGCAGATTTACACTGGCAATAAATCAGTCGATGTTGATCTTGATTAGCAAAATGCTCTTTGCCTTGAATTATTCCCTGACATTTTGAAAAGCCAAACGTTCTTGTTTGGTTCTAAATGAGAAATTTAATCTGCTCAATTGGATTCAAGAATGTGATCCCATCACACTTTTTAACAGAAAAGTTATAATTAGGGAACATTCCCCTGAAGTGCATGATGAGCACAGTATTCAGCCAAAGAATCTCTGAGTCTTCATATCTTTTTAACAGCAGGTTTCTAGCCCTCATTGTTGAGCAAATAAGCTTAGGGCACTTCCAGATGACCCATTTTTTTAGCATTCTTCCTGATTTGTTTGCAGGGGAAATGAGACAGCCTTGGCTATTTAATGACCATTCAGTCTGATATGTTTGGGGGGAGGCTAGACATTGCACTGAAACAAGTATTATCTCACATTCTCCATTGCTTTTGCAAGTCACTTTCCTTCTTGCCAGAAGTATGCTGTTTTTGGCAAAGCTGATTTGTTGTGCCCAGCCTCCCAGTCAACTGCAGTTGCACAACCTGAATTTGCCGGTATGTGACAGAATCGCACATGAAAATAATGACAGTCTGGAAATGCCCTTAGAAGACTATGAGCAACGCTTGCAATAAAACATGCTTATAAAAATGGGCAACAATGAGTCTGTCCTAAATCCGCTTACTGAGTTGATGGCAGATGCAGGATTTTGAAGTAGAGAATTCCCATCCAGAACTCAGAGGCTAACCACACATGATGCTAAACAATTAACATTTTTGTCCAGCTCTTTTTAAAAACTAGCTGTTAATGTCCCGAATAGGATTGGGTCCACTGCAGATGAGAAGAAGTGGTTCACACTTTCATGCCACACTGCAGACCTAATGAAAATTCACCCTGGCTGTGATTTGGCTCCCATTATCTATCAAATCTGGGACGCGGGTGGTACTGTGGGTTAAACCACAGAGCCTAGGACTTGCTGATCAGAGGGTCGGCTGTTCGAATCCCCGCAACGGGATGAGCTCCCGTTGCTCGGTCCCTGCTCCTGCCCACCTAGCAGTTTGAAAGCACGTCAAAGTGCAAGTAGATAAATCGGTACCACTCTGGCGGGAAGGTAAACGGTGTTTCCGTGCGCTGCTCTGTTTCACCAGAAGCGGCTTAGTCATGCTGGCCGTATGACCCAGAAACTGTACACCGGCTCCCTCGGCCAATAAAGTGAGATGAGCACTGCAACCGCAGTCAGCCACGACTGGACCTAATGGTCAGGGGTTCCTTTACCTTTACCTTTATCTATCAAATATTTTTATATTACCAACTTCTTATTATTAATTGCCTCGTACATAAGTGTCTCAAGGCAATACACAATTTAAAAAGCAGCAAACAGTTAAAAACACCAAAAAGCAGATATATTTTTAAAACAAAACAATACAAAATAGATACCCATGGCAGAGATTCACCCACGCAGCTGGAAAGACCCAACAGAACATAAATGTCTTCAATTATTTCCAGAAAGTGCATATGGTGGGTGTTTGTCATATCACAACAGGAATGCTTGTTCCACAGAACAGGAGCATTGCTCTGCTCTGAGTTACCATGGAGTGGGCTTTTGAGATCTGAGATCTCTTACAGACCACAATGACCTCTCTCAAATAGCCTGGTCCTGAGCAGCACGGGGCCTAATAAGTTTTTAGTACCAAGACCTTGAACTTGGCCTGGTAGCCGATTAGCAGCCAGTGGAAATCCCACAAGCAAGGTGTTATGTGTTGTTGGCAGTAGTTTGCCCCCACAAGCGACCTTGTCACCATGTTCTGCACCAACAGCAGCCTGCAGACAGACCTCAAGGGTGGCCTCATATAGAGCGCATTTGCAGCAATCCAAACGTGGTGAAAGAAAACTCTGCATAAAACCACTGATACAATTGCATTAATGGAATGAATGCAGAGTACATCATGAATTAATAGATCTGATTGGTACATCAATGCAGCTAAATCACCCTGCAAGGAAATGCACCTCATTGCCTCAGGAAAGGTACAAGTGCATTTCACAACTGAGGCACTAGCCAAGTACAATACCACTTGGAAAACTCCCACGTGTATCGTCACAAAGCAAAACGACAACAGCCTAGCTCTTTTTTATTTAGTTATTTGATGTATGAAGCACTTCCCACGAGGCACACTAAACGATTTACAATACAGTGGTACCTTGGTTCTCAAATGCCTTGGTACTCAAACAACTTGGAACCCAAACACTGCAAACCCGGAAATAAATGTTTCGGTTTGCGAACTTTTTTTGGAAGCCGAACATGCTCTGTTTTGAGTGCCACGCTTCCGTTTTGAGTATTACGCTTCCGATTTGCGTGCCATGCTTCCGTTTTGAGTGTACGCTGAGGTCTGTCTGCTTTTACTATTTATTTTGCATTTTTGTTTCTGCAGCTCTCTTTCTTTTTGTTTTTCTGACTGTGTGGAGCCCAGTTCAGCTACTGATTGATTGATCGTGTGACTGCATTACATTGTTTATTGCTTTCAATTTATGGATCAGTGGTCTCATTAGATAGTAAAATTCATGTTAAATTGCTGCTTTGTTTTTAAAAGTCTGGAACAGATTAATCCATTTTGCATTACAGTGGTACCTCAGGTTAAGAACTTAATTCGTTCTGGAGATCCGTTCTTAACCTGAAACTGTTCTTAACCTGAAATAGCACTTTAACTAATGGGGCCTCCCGCTGCCGCTGTGCGATTTCTGTTCTCCTCCTGAAGCAAAGTTCTTAACCCAGGGTACTATTTCTGGGTTAGCGGAGTCTGTAACCTGAAGCGTCTGTAACCCGAGGTACCACTGTACTTTCTATGGGAAAGCGTGCCTTGGTTTTGGAATGCTTTGGTTTTGGAACGGACTTATAGAACGGATTAAGTTTGAGAACCAAGGTACCACTGTATAATAAAAACTTCATCACATTTGTATCCCATACAGTGGTACCTCGGTTTACAGACACTTCAGGTTATGCGTTTTCTGGTTGCGTACCGTGCCAAACCTGGAAGTACCAGAACGGGTTACTTCTGGGTTTCAGTGCTCGCGCATGCGCAGACATGGCGCTGCAGGTTGCGAACATGCCTCCCGCACAGATCACATTCGCAACCCGAGGTTCCACTGTATTTCCATCAAGCAATTCATGCACGAGGCAATGCCCTTTTCCACCTTACAAACTATATGTAGAGACATTTGGCTGCCCTCTCACCCCTGTTATGTGACAGACTCCTGTGGCTGCAGTGAAAATTATCTCCAAACCACCTGAGATCCTGAAAAGAACACATCCACGAACAATTTATTTCAACATTAGCAAGGAACAAAAGGAAAAGAGGGGAAAGGGGAAAGACCTAAACTGTTCATCATAATAAGAGAGATTCCTAACAAGCAAGAGCATTCTATATAATTAAGTTTTCATCTCACAAGTTAATTACAACGCTACACATCTCACAAGGGTTGGCAGTATTATGCTGCCCTCTAATTGAACATGTCTGGAAAATGTTCTTTATATATATATTAAAAACATAGCAAATGTGAAATAATAGTAATAACAAGCCACAGAACCCATTGTTGATTGCAGCAGGCAAAAGGTCCAGTCACCATTTTTAATACAATTGCCATGGCATGCTTTTCCTATTTGCATCCACATTCTGTGGCCTAACACATCTTCTGCTTCCACATGCACACACACATGCACACACCCTTTCCTTGTCTCTCTAATCCCCAGGTAAGCAACTCATTGTCAGCAGTGCATGCAGGAGCCAGGCCGTGTGACCAGTAGGACTCTGCAGGACTGGGGCCTTCCTAAGTTTGTTCTGAAGAGGCAAGGCATGGCCACACAGGTGAGGCCGATTGGTAACTCACAGCACCTGGTGACAAGAGCCGAGAAGGGATATAAGGTCAGCATTTCCTTTCGGCTCTTTGCCACAGCAACACGTTCCCTGCCTTGCTGCGTTTGGTTCCTTGCTTCTTGATCCTCAGACCCTTGACTTCATGACTCCTTGCTTCTTGATCCTCGGATCCCTGATTTTGTGACTCCTTGCTTCTTGATCCTCGGACCCTTGGCTCCGTGACTCCCGGCTCTCTGACCCTCGGACTCTTGGCTTCCTGACTACTGGCTTCTGGAATCCCGTTCCTGCTCTCACCCCGCCATCTTGCCCCCAGTCCTGATGTCCCCAGCCAGGACTTCGACTGCCCGTGAACCGGACCCTGACACTCATTTCAGGAGAGAGTGGTGGGCAAAGAACATCTCAGAGGCTCTTCTACCACCAACTGACGGGTCAAGAGGGTTGCAGGAGGGTGAAAAAGGCAAGTGATGAAGACCTCAGAGCTATCTCCTCGTGCACTTCTTCAGGGCCTTCTGTCATCTACACTGTGGAAAGAATCCTGCTATTTTTTCATATGTGTACCCTGAGAGGCAGATATAAGCAACACATCACATTAATATAACCCCTATACTTTTTTTTTGTTTTGTCTTCTACTTCTAAGTTGGCAACTGAAGGCTCAGCTCATTCAGTCATCTCTGGCAACAAATGAGGATACCAGCAGTCTCATGACCTGAATTGGTGCCTCCGTCTGAGTTGCAATATAGTCTGCACAATTGCTCAAAAGTGGCTTGAAAAAGCGCCACCATCGGCCAAACAATGGTGGCAATGGTTCCTGCAAATGGTGCATCTGTGGAACTCTGCACTGGTGAAAAATGTGTTCATGGCCCAATGGGTGACTGTATTCATGACACCCAGCTTTCAGGGTGTGGATCCTAAAACGAAGCCGAAGGACGGAAGCTACCAGAAAACCAACCAAATTTGCAAGGAAGCTGCACCAGAGATAATTCTTATTCTTTAAATTTGCGTACCTCCCTATACCCATAGGTCTCAGGGCAGTTCAACAACACAAAGTTGTGGCACAAAATACATAATACAGTGGCACCTCTGGTTATGTACTTAGTTCATTCTGGAGGTCTGTTCTTAACCTGAAACACTTCTTAACCTGAAGCACCACTTTAGTTAATGGGGCCTCCTGCTGCCGCCGCGTGATTTCTGTTCTCATTCTGAAGCAAAGTTCTTAACCTGAGGTACTATTTCTGGGTTAGCGGAGTCTGTAACCTGAAGCGTATGTAACCCGAGGTACCACTGTAAAAATAATTTTAAAAATTAACAGTACTTATGTATACATACTAATAAAAAATACACTCCCCAACAAAATCCCGCTGCCCACAAATTCAATAACCCAAATTAACATATAACATTTAAAAAACTATTTAAAACAACCCCCAAAAAATAAAATAGCACCCACCCAAGTTAAAACCCCATCCCCCATTAAAGCAATTTTAGCACAAAGGGGCTGCCCCATGTGTTCATCCCCATCATGCTCGTCCATTGGTCTGCATGAGCAAAGGGTTCAGCTGTTGCCTTCCTAATGATACATTGCCCCCCCAACTCTGCCTACCTTGCTCCCCAGCCCCCACAGCAAGAGGTGGGTTTGGCCTTTACAAAATGGGAGTGCTACAAAACCGGAATGTCAATAGACTTTGAAAAGATATCTAAGCATTAAAAAGGCAGCATGAAAAGAGGATGGATCAGTCAGTAGCAGGCATAAAGAGGCTGAAGCTATAAAGGAATCACGATAACACAGGCAAGAGAAAAGGGAAGCAGCCCGTGAGAGATCAAGAGGCCTCTGGGAAACAGGAGAAAGTGAGAAGAAAGATCAGAAGATTACAGGAAAAACAGTAAGCGCAGACCTGTTGGCTCTAGCTCATGATTGTTTATTTTTCTAATAAACACACTAACTCAAGGAAGCCTGGGGTTCACCAAAGACGACTGGAAATAATTAACCAGAAACGCTATATGAAAGACTCCTCCAGCTCCTTTATAAAGCACAGAAGCGCACACAGGCGTACAAGCACATAATGGACGGGCAGTCGATAGCTTCTTGGTTTTCTCATTCCGTTTACACACTGTCTATCGGACAACTTTACATCTGGCAAATACTGCGGCCGTATCAGTACTTCAAGGAGTGGAGGCAAAAGGGGGGAAGGAAGGAGGAAACACCCCCCTGTCTCCCCCCCTCTCCACTTCCAGTAGCAGTGTAAGCTTAAACTGATCTGAGCACTTTCACTGCAAACCGCGATAATGGCCCAAGGTCTGTAATCATGTCGAAATATCATCAGTCACATATGGGGGCAATGACTTAGCAGGCCACACAGCTATCTGACTCTGCTACCATTAAACCAACTTTAAATCATGGCGAAGCTCTGAAGAAATCCAGCCAGAGGCAAGAAATTAAACATTTAAAGATGATGGCTGAACTAGATCCTCAGCTGGCAATCAATGTGAATGGCCACTGCTAATTTGAATACGGTGGTGCAGATTTTTTAAATGTTAATCTCACATTTTAGTGCTCTCTCTCTCTTCAGAAAATCAACCTTGACTGAGTAAAAAAGAAGACTAATAAATCCTTTATTCTTCTGAGGTTGGCATGACTCCTCATTCTCCTTTCTTCATTTTATATTACATTTCAGTGTTACTGTTTGTGATGCAAGGGCATTTAAGGCAATATGTTTCCTTTTTTCTTAAATGGTTTAATGACTGGATTAGACATCAGAAGTTGGATTCTATGGAAAATCATATTAACAGAGTTGTTTAATATTTCTTAGAACTCTGCTTTTTCATACCACAAATAATTTTCTGCCTGAAATCAGACTTTGGGAGATGTATTAGTCAGAAACTGGTTGCTGACCACTTTATGGCAAGCCCTCTTAGATGTTCTACATGACCAGTGAATTTGCTTATTTGGAATGCCTAAGAAATGGAAATTACAGGGTATCCTTGTGCTAATTCCTTTATGAACACTGATCGGGCACAGATTAGCTGGTGACAAAAATATATTAAAGCAGGCACCATGCATGCTTCTCTGTGGAGCAATCCCACAATCAAGAGAGCACTGCTGAAAAGCTCCTTTCTTTTGTAGGCACCTACCATACCTCATTTAATAGTGGCACATAGAAAATGATATTTGCTGATATGGGAAGAGGGAATCCTTCAGATACCCAAAGCATAGGTCCCAAACCATGAAGAAAGTTGCTGTCTTTTAAAACAAGCACTTTGAATTGGGTCCAGATATAGACCAGGAACCAGTGAAGATGGCAAAGCAGCCTAATACGTTCAGGACATCAAGTCCTAGCTAGAAGCCTCAGAGCCGTATTCTGCTCCAACTCAATTTTCCAGGCTGTGTGGAAAGCAAATCCATTGACAACAGATTTCAGTAATCCAAACAGGTGATTAGCAGGACATGGATGACTGAAGAAGCCAGGATCTTTCTAAACACTGCTAGTGAAGACACCTAAGCTGGGAAAATGCTCTCCAAGCCACAGAGCCATTGATCAACCCCAAACTATGAATCTTTTGGGAGAGTACAGTCCCTCCAGAACAGGTTGAGAACCACTCTTCTTAGTAGATGAACCACTTATCACGTGTTATTGGAACCATGGATAGGCAGGGATGGCTTCACCCAATTCAGACAGTCTCTCCAGAAGGATACCATAGTTGATGGTATTGAAAGGTCCAGGATAATCATCTGTCTCTGTCCTGGCAAAAGTCATCACACTGAGTTACCACGGCACTTTCAGTGCCTAAACCCACCCTAAACCCCAATTAAAATGGATCAATGAGTGACTATTCTAATAGGTCCCTACCCTTACAGAGGGGAACAGTCACCACAAGTATAAATCTCAGCAGGAAGCGATCCAACCATGTCAAGTGAGAAGGTATTTCGTGACTCCCTGCTTCCTGACCCTTGGACCTCTGGCTTCTGGACTCTCATTCCTGCTCCCACCCCGCCATCTTGCCCCCGGTCCTGACGTCCTCAGCCGGGACTTTGATTGCCCATAGACCGGACCGTGACACATTCTGCCTATTATCATCACGGTAGGCATGAAGTCCTGAGTTGCCCTGGATATAGCAGCCTTGGCAGGAATGCTGGTGGTTCCTAAATTAATCGCCCTGGGAACCCTGAACCCCAAATCCAGTGCTACGTCCATCAGCTCAGGCAGAAAGATTCGTGCGCAGCGTGGTGGGTGGTAGGCCAGAAGAAACCTTAATCTGCTCCAGGAATGTAGTGCAAGATCCAAACACTCCAAGCTGGTCTTTCAACCGACATCTACTTCCCATCTGTTTGTGGATTTTGTTAATAGTGGCGCCTCAGCATTCTAGCTGCTTTTCTTCAAAATGAGTTTCTCACCAGAATGGGCAATGGAATGTGGATTCTTTGGAGTTTTTGTGGCTTACTGTCTTGTGAGCATCTCATCCTATCTGGCATGTGAATTTTGTTTATTGGATTGCATCCTATATACAGCATGTGAATCTGTGAATTCTGTTGATCAGACTGCTTCAAAACTGGATATTCCTAGTGGCTGTTTTGTCGTTGTTGTGGCTTGTTTGCATTTTGCTGAATGGCTCATTCTCTAACACAGACACTGGAACATGGGTATATATATTTTTTAAGGTTTATTAGCTCACTCTATCATTCCCAATTAGTCCTATGTGTGATGTGGATTTGGTTGATTGGATTGCCTCATAATCAGATATTCCAGCCTGTTTTTTCTATTAAAAAATCAAGGACAGGCAATAGAACACGGATGGTTTCAAAGTGTTGCTGCCTGTTGCATCATCCTCATCTGTGCAACTTGCAAATGTCTTTGACTGCACTGCCTTGGAATCAGTTGTTGTGGGCTGTTTCACCACAAAGCCACTTATTCTTTGGAATAGGTACCAGGGTATAAGTTGCAGCTGGGAAGTTTTATGTTTTGCTGCATCATTCCCATCTAGCCCTGTGGGGCACATGCACTGGGTTGATTTGGCTCTCCTGAACTGTAAGCTCCCTGGGAGCAGAGAGCTGTTTCTTTGGGTAGCAAATAAATATATGAATGAAAGTTCCTAGGAAGTGGATGATCTGAGCAGTTTTTTTCCGCAAGACCACTTACACCCTTGTACAAATTAATTGAAACAAACAGTGTACAAAACTCACATATACAGGTACAAAACTCACATATACGTACATTAGTAACGGATATGACCTCTGCTATTTTTAAGCAGCATTTGAACACGGTTTGGCATGGAGTCTACTAGTTTCGAACAGTCACTGTTGATTTTCGGATCCCTGTACCACACTTGAATCAGCGCCTAAATGAGCTTCTCCATAGTCGTACAGTCTACAGCACGGAGGCGACTTTTGCATATAGCCCACAAATTCTCAATGGGATTTACGTCTGGGGAATTCCCTGGCCAATCAAGTACCTGTATTTGCTGCTCTGTCATGAATTTCTTCACCACTTTTGATGTGTGACAGGGGGCTATGTCCTGCTGCAATATCCCAGTACCATCAGGACACCTCTTTTCCAGCTCTGGAATAACTCTTACTTAGAACCCCAATATATTATGGCGAGCACATCATTCCTTCTATTGGCTTCAGGCTTCCGACACCACAATGACCAACTGACTTTTTGTGTTTGTTCTGAGTACAGGATTACAAGTAATATAGAAGACATGCTTTGTTTCAATTAATTTGCACAATGGTGTATTACCCACAGTAGGCTGGCACTAGGACCATGTGTACATTAAATGCATACTGTATATCTCAGGACAGCATTCTCCAGATCCCATCAAGTTCCCCTTTAGTCATTTCAGTGTGGATAAATAACTGCAGCCAAAGATGCCATGTACATGATTGGTCATTGGCTAAATGATGCATTTAGCCTCAAATGCTTAACGTAAGTTGGCAAGCTCCGCTTCACCATTCACTGCAAAATTCCTTCCTGCCCTCCACAAGGAACCCATTTATCCCCTATAATTTCAGCCTTGAAAGGAAGACTGCCATGTACTGTAAAAATAGCCTAACCACTCTAATTATGGAGAGGGTTAAAACAAACAGCAAGCACACGGCATGCCACCATCTTCACAGGGCTCAAGCGACTGCTGTAATCTGAGACCACTTGAACCAAGTACGGGGCTTTTGAAATGCTTTTACATCCTGGTGGCCAAAGAATCTTCAGTGGCAGCAAGCAGTTTGGCTAGTGGACTGCAGTTTAGCACAGCAATATCTTCAGTGTCTCTTGCATTTGTGTGGATGCATTCAAATGTTACACATTCCGTGCACAAAAGAGGCTGTGGCAATAATCTGCTATTAATTCTGAAAAGCTGTGCATTTGTTCACTGTGCATTTGGAAACCCCTTAAGGTATCATAACCAAATTGTACATGGTAGTTCCTGAGATTAAGTCAGGGGCGGAGGAAGGTGGGGGGCAGTCCACCCTGGGTGTCATCACTGAGGGGGGTGGCATTCGGCACGCCACCCGCCCATGGCTCCTAAGCCTACCCCGAGCCGTTGGGGGAAGGGGCGGAGCTGCACTGCCTTGCCAGCGGCCTTCCCCCCTTCTCCCTTCGTTCTGACAGCTCGGGGGAGGCTTGGGAATCGTGGACGGGTGGTGCACCATTGCCCCCTGCTCCCGGGCTGCTTCCTGGGGGGGAAGCCTCTCCCGAGCTGTGAAAAGGATGAGGGAAGGGAGAAAGGCTGCTGGCAAAGCGGCGTGGCTCCCCACCCCTGCCCAGGAAGCAGCACCCTGGGATGCTCGCTCTATCCCCCTGGGATTCTCATCCCAGGCCATAGCCCCACCCCTGTGCACCCCTGGGTGCACAGCATGTGCACAGCTCCAGGTGCCGGAGCAGCTAGCTCCGCCTCTGGATTAAGGTGCAGTTTTTCATGATGTTTGGATAGAGTTCGATGCCATTTTGAATCAAGATGGCAGACCAAACTTTTCAACTGAACTGATTTTAGCAGACCAAACTTTTCGACTGCACTGATTTTAACCACCAATTTCAAAGCTGCGCTGAGTTTTTGTTTCTTAGAATTCCTGAGCAACACAGCGTACAAGGCTGCTGGTAGTAAAATCATGCACGGCTCTGCTAACTAAAACTGATGGTCCCAAGTGTAGCTGATTGGCTAAGCTGATTAAAGAAAACAGTTCTGGGTGTAAGAGCTGCACATACCTTCAATTTTAACTCAAGTGTGCCTCGCCTATTAGAAGTCCGGGAATCACCAGCCTAGATTCTGGTGCACTGTAGCTGAAGCAATGATGCCAAGAGCTGTCCCTTTGAAAGCACAAGCAAGGTCCTCTCAACAGTGTTACATTCAGAGTGGCCTTGCCTTCCTAGGGACAGCTCGATCAACATATGAGGAGCCCTTCATCAGATCAAGGGCCCATCGAGTTGATCGTTCTGTTTCCACACCTATGGAAAGCCAAAAAGCAGGCTATCCGGGTAATAGCACTTTCCCACTCATGTTCCCAAGGACAGGAATAGTCTTATCTCCCCTTAAATTTGTCTAATCACCAGGGGGCAGACCCAAGCAAGTCCCATTGGCTTGTTGGGCCCACCCCCTGGGGAATCCCTGGACCCAGGCCTGCCTGACAAAGGCCGATCTGTAGGCAGGTCTGCAGTCCTCCCCAGCCGACTGCCAGATCGCTGGCCAGTCCCATGGCCAGGCCGCAACACCTCCTGACCGTTTAAGGGAAGCGGACTTAAAGCCATCCAAATCAGCAGCCACAAGCACATCACATGGTACAAATTCCATCTGTCCTGCTCTCCTATCATGGGGAGAGAACATTAGGGAATATTAAGCAAACCTTTCCACCAGGAACATATGTAACCATATAGCAGGGGTAGCCAACTCCCAAGAGACTGCTATCTACTT
Organism: Podarcis bocagei; assembly: GCF_964188305.1. NCBI lineage: Eukaryota > Metazoa > Chordata > Lepidosauria > Squamata > Lacertidae > Podarcis > Podarcis bocagei. The sequence goes on from NC_138143.1 coordinate 29,899,436, forward strand.
TCAGAATTGAAATCTGGCAGTGATCTACTTTTGGGGGGAGGAGGAAAGACCCATTTTTCAGGGGTTAAGGTAAAGGCTTCTTGGGGGAGGGGAATTCTGCTTTGGGGGTGGGGAGCAAGGAAGGGGAAGTTGGGGTTAAGTCACTCACAAAAACATCGCTATGGATGAAAACAGCCACACAGAGGGAGTTCCATCTTCCCTTCCTGAGTTCAAACAAGAATGGAGGGCGGGGCGAGGGCAGGAGTCAGATTTAACGACGCAGACAAACAGGGCCAGAGATCAACTGCAATCTACCAAAATGTCGCGGGGATCTAACAGTAGATCGCGATCGACCTGTTGGACATCCCTGCCAAATAGGGATGCAAAATGTGTGCTTGAAGAAAAGGTCCTGCCAGTCGCAGCATGTGAGGTGGCGAAGTGCTCCTGCGCCATGCTCCCAGCTGCATTGGCGCTCCGGTCACCAGGAATGGGTGCAGCATCAGGAAGGGTGGCGGAAGAACATGGCTGGCAGCAGGGGAAGACAGAGATTGTGCCCACTGTTGCCACGCCAGTGCTTTCCTGGAGAGCCAGTGTGGTGTAGTGGTTAAGAGCGGTGGACTCGTAATCTGGTGAACCGGGTTCGCGTCTCCGCTCCTCCACATGCAGCTGCTGGGTGACCTTGGGCTAGTCACACTTCTCTAAAGTCTTTCAGCCCCAATCACCTCAGAGTGTTTGCTGTGGGGGAGGAAGGGAAAGGAGAATGTTAGCCTCTTTGAGACTCCTTCAGGTAGTGATAAAGTGGGATATCAAATCCAAACTCTTCTACTTTTTCTTCTTCCCCAATCTTTATGGCTGCCATGACCAGTCCGGTCCCAGCAGCTGCCAGCGCTTTGTGATCCACATACCTAGTGCAACAACAGCGCCCCACCTAGCACACCCATGGCTGTATCCTGCACTAGCACAGGGGCTCAGGGTGGATGAAGACATGTCTTTGGTGCACCCATGGCCAAATGGAGTAATGGATCTCCTCCCCCGCTTTCCTCATTTCTTAATAGGAGTGCCTATAGTTGCACTTCAGACAACAATGCTTAATATCCAAAAGTTAAACAGAATGTTGTGTTTCTCACCAGCAACTCTTTCTGAAAGCCTTTACATTTCTCCTTCCGAATGGTGGTTGCTCCTCCTTTCGCAGCCGGCGGGTTGAGCGTGCGGACGTGTTAGCTGTTGATGCAGAAGAAAATTGGCTAAATGGGGTTTGTAAAACAAAATACGTCACTCGAATGGAGCCCAACACCACAAACATGCACACTCTTAAATGCTGAGACAAAGACCTTGGCCCAAATCCACTTCTATTTTTCTTTGGGGGTGTTTTGTCATACCAAAGATAAAGCCCTTTCTATGTCTATTTTAGTGTTTGGAAAGCAGAGATGAATTCATAATTCCCTGGCAATTTCCTGAGGTACAGAAGTGCATAATTAAACCTAAGCACATTAGCCTCTAGCCTAACATACGATCCTTCTGGAAACTCCCTGTATCAGACACGAAACCCGTCCAACGCACATCACGCCAATCCTTTCTGAAGTGCCAAGTTGCTTTGGCTTCCTTCCTCGGTTTTTACCATTCACTACCAGCAGGTTTTCCCTAAACGTTTCCTTGAGTGTAGTGTTGTGAGATCCAGCCGTTTTCTCCTTGGCTGGATTCCTGGGCTTTTTGGCATCTTTGGAAGGCAAGCCACAGAACCTGCCGAACTTTGCTGTGTACGGAAGAGAGAGGGCATTCCATGCAAACACGTGAAAAGATGGGGAGTGGAATCTATTGAGGGGGTTCCAGCCCTGTGCAAGATACCAAGTGTGTGAACAGTACCGTTAAAGGCTCAGAAACAAGCATAAAAGCAAAAGACTCTTTTACGGGTCTGGAAACCAAGCATTAAGAACATGGGTAGGCAAACTAAGGCAAGGGGGCCAGATCCGGCCCAATTGCCTTCTCAATCCGGCCTGTGGACGGTCCGGGAATCAGCATGAGCAAAATGTATCCTTTAATTTAAAAAGCATTTCTGGGTTATTTGAGGGGCATGGCTGGTGTTTTTACATGAGTAGAATGTATGCTTTTATTGGAAATGCATCTCTGGGTTATTTGTGGGGCATAGGAATTCATTCATTTATTTATTTTTATTAATATAGTCTGGCCCCCCACAAGGTCTGAGGGACAGTGGACCGGGCCATGGCTGAAAAAGGTTGCTGACCCCTGCTAAGAGGAACACTTGAAGGAGCTAAGTATGCTTAGCCTGGAAAAGAGGAGACTGAGAGGAAATAGGATAGCCACCTTCAAATATCTGAAGGGTCGCCACATGGAAGTTGGAACAAGCTTGTTCTGGAGGGTAGGACTCGAAGCAATGGCTTCAAGTTACAAGAAAGGAGATTCTGAGTAGACATCAGGAAGAACTTTCGGACTGTAAGAGCCTTTCAACAGTGGAACGAACGGTCTTCCTCAGAAGGTGGTGGACTCTCCTTCCTTGGAGGCTTTTAAGCAGAGGTTGGTTGGCCATCTGTCGTGTATGATTTAGTTGATATTCCTGCATTGCAGGGGGTTGGACTAGAACAGATGACACTTTGGGTCCCTTCCACCTCTACAGGTCTATGGTTCTACGATTCGGATATTCTTGTTGGGCATAAGAACTATCCATGTGACCTTCTCAAATTGTCACAGGCATAGTTTCATCAGTTTATATAATGATATAACAATACTTGTGTGAAACAGCAAATATGCTCCTAACCTGCCAGGATTCTGCATGCAGTCCTGTTGACGGGATAAACGGACCCAGAGTTTTGGATATTGGAATAAAAGTTCACAATATACATACAGGTTTCTGAATACTATATAGCTTCTCCCAAAGCATACAAGATGCAGACAAGAGTACAGTCAAATTCCAAAGGACTGAGAATGAATTCAGGGATTAAGCTTGTATTATTCTGATTTTTTAATTTTTATTTTAGAAGTTTAAATAATAAATCTAAACTGGTGGGGCAGATTTGAGGACATCTTCTCCATTCAGCATAGAAATACAGTGGTACCTCGGGTTACATACGCTTCAGGTTATATACGCTTCAGGTTACAGACTCTGCTAACCCAGAAATAGTGCTTCAGGTTAAGAACTTTGCTTCAGGATGAGAACAGAAATCATGCTCCAGCGGCGCAGCAGCAGCGGGAGGCCCCATTAGCTAAAGTGGTACTTCAGGTTAAGAACAGTTTCAGGTTAAGTACGCACCTCCGGAACGAATTAAGTACTTAACCTGAGGTACTACTGTATCAGAGCAGCCATTCCACTAAGCTATGTTACTAGAACAGGAGAGAGGAAATAGCCAGTGCAATTCTGAAGCAGCACATCACTTTCAAGCGCTGAATCACTTTGAGTAAGGCTTACTCATTCCAAGATACTTTCCACATATACACACACAGAGAGAGATGCATGCACCGTATTCTATTACTAAGTCAATGGCTCCGAGTTGTTCCACTGTGCGTTAAAACAAAATATTGTTGTAACCTTTACTTGGGGTGGGGGCGGGGGTAGAAAAATAATCACTTTGTCTTTTATGGAGAGCACCATTTGGCAGAAGCAATTTGCGAAGTTGTTCTTGGTTATGCAAGAGCTCAGCTATGTGTGAAGAAAGTGATATTCAAGGAACATGGCAAGGCTCCAGTGCAAAAGTGTTTTAGCATATCATGAAGCAGAAACGATACCATTGTCTGGGTACAATTTGAAAAGATAATAGTCCCTGATTCGACTTCCAATCACGCAGAACTTTGACACCAATAGGCATCAATCTCATTGTCTTGATTCAACAAGTCTTTCCTAATGGCATATCCACAACTGCCCCCACCACCACCACAGCAGCTACTACTGCCCATCCCACCCAAAAACTGGACCCCCTAGCCTAGTCAATAAAAATAAATATATACATAAACAAAGGACCCGTTGACATGATGCTAACACAAACCCCTACACTAACACTATGCAACAAAACGAAAGAACAACACCCCAATTTCTCTCCCTCCCCTCTCTCCCCCCCATTGCAAACATGTCTCTCACTACATGTAAACAAACTGTGAAAAAGACTCTATGAATTGAAAGTGGAGACGAAAGATGCACTTTCTCCCATTTTTTTGTTTTCTAGCACAAGAAAATTGTCAATAAAAACAATTTTTTAAAAAGAAGGGAAAGTGACAAAAATAAAAATAAAAGTGGGAAGGGGCAGATTATGGCAGGCACGGCGGGGGGGGTGAGGGCAGTGTGGTGCCCAGGGGTAACCACATTAGTAATCCCAGATAATAATAATAATAATAATAATAATAATAATAATAATAATAATAATAATAATAATAATTTATTATTTATACCCCGCCCATCTGGCTGGGCCTCCCCAGCCACTCTGGGCGGCTTCCATAAAAACCAAAAATACAGTAAAATGTCACACGTTAAAAACTTCCCTGAACAGGGCTGCCTTAAGATGTCTCCTGAATGTCAGATAGTTGTTTATCGCTTTGACATCTGCTGGAAGGGTGTTCCACAGGGCGGGCGCCACTACCGAGAAGGCCCTCTGCCTGGTTCCCTGTATATACAATGGTACCTCGGGTTACATATGCTTCAGGTTACAGACTCCGCTAACCCAGAAATAGTGCTTCAGGTTAAGAACTTTGCTTCAGGATGAGAACAGAAATCGTGCTCTGGAGGCGCAGTGGCAGCAGGAGGCCCCTTTAGCTAAAGTGGTGCTTCAGGTTAAGAACAGTTTCAGGTTAAGAACGTAAGTACGTAACCAGAGGTACCACTGTAAGTCAATCCACATAGTGAGAATCACAGACTTGCAGAATTGAGAAGGAGCCAAGATTTATCTAGCCCAGGCTTCCTCAAACTTGGCCCTCCAGATGTTTTTGACCTACAACTCCCATGATCCCTAGCTAGCAGGACCAATGGTCAGGGATCATGGGAATTGTAGTCTCAAAACATCTGGAGGGCCGAGTTTGAGGAAGCCTGATCTAGCCCAATTCTCTTCAAGGCAGGAATGTGTGTGTCCTGTCAGCTGGCATACTGGTTGATGAAGACTGTGTAAGCAGCAACTACCACTTATGAGGACAAACATTAGGAATAGCACTAAGGGATGAGCTACATGTGACTCATCAACAAAGCCCAGACAGTTGCCTTTTGGAGGAAGAATTACAAGGGGGGGGGGTGGCCTTGCAAATATGGAAGCCCTCCTCCTCTCTGTCTGAACCTGTTCTGACCAATCTTCCCAAAACAGCATCAATCAGGAAATGGTGAGTTGCAGTTTGAACACATGCCAAGGAACTTACTTAAAAGACCATTCTTACACACAAAAATACGAACGAGCCAGTTCAGGTCAACTGTGCCTTTTGCCACAGACAAAACGGTATAACTCTGGCATAACGGCTTGCAAGTCAAGGTGATCTCGACTCCTTCTCCTTCCTCCACTTTGACATTCATTGCTTGTAATCTCGTTTGTGCTGTCATACCTTGAAAATGCTTCCATAAAATGCATTTTCTCAGAACAAAATGGTCACATGACTCATGGTGAATGTCATTTCTGAGCCCTTCTCCCCTTCCCTTCAGAAAAGAATGGAAGGTTTCTTTCATAAAACCCACCCTTTGGAAACTTGGATGTTGCCAGGGGGCGGGCGGGGGGACAGTTGCCTTCCCTTAAATCAAGTAAATAAATATATTCAAGTAAATAAAAATAACTAAAAGTAGAAATCGTAGAAAGATTTTGACAGATTTTTCTGAGCACTTGGGGTCAAAAGAAAGTAATTTAAAACAACCGTTGTGGAGACATTTCATTCCAAATTTATATATGGCTCTATATAACTCCCACTTCTGATTGTCTCACCTGGTACATGACTTTCATTATCTTCCTGCTTTGGGCACTATATTCCTGCCTGTACCCTACCTGCTATCCAACACTGAACCCATATCTTAACTATAACATCAGCTCCAGGCCCTTTTGACCCCAGTCTGCCTTTATAAGAATCAGACCCTAGCTACAAATTGCCACAAGATTTAGCCATAGGCCTAACACCTAGTTTGGGACATCCCATTCCATAATGATCATCTTATTGGGTTGCCCCAACACTCTGGACAGCTTCCACAATATATAAAAACATAATAAAACAATAAACATTTTTTTTAAAAAAAAACTTCTCTATACAGGATTGCCTTCAGACGGCTCAGAGGTTGGATAACTCCATACCCTCCAACATTTCTCCAATGAAAATAGGGACATCCTAAGGAAATTAGGGACATTCTGGGATCAAATCAGAAACTGGGACAGCTTCTCTAATTCAAGGATGTTCCTGGAAAATAGGGAGACTTGGAGGGTCTGGTAGACCCAGAATTCTGGAGAAATGTTTATATCTGGATGATTCCAGTTAAGTTGAGGGTTCATACCAGGGACTTCTGGGATGTGTGAATTATGACCTTCCATTAGATAAATTCTGTCTTATGACCTATGGGGCTTCGAAATGATACACACACACATACACACACACACACAAAATCACACATATGGAGCAGCACTGAACAGAAACGTTCGGAGATGTAATATTATTTGAACTGACCCTCAGAACGTATATGGGGTATGAGCCAAGTACAAAGACTTTAATCTAATTAAAAATAAGAATAATCTGCCTCTCTCAGGCAATGTTCCGACTGCTGGCCACTCTCCTCGGACTCCCCACACTGTTCTGGCTCATTTCTGATGTCACTGCAAGCGTCAACGCTTCTCAGCTTGGCAGAGGATGAAGCCAACAAAGTAAGCAAGAGCTCATTTCAAACATGATCCTGTCCCTCTGCGACTGTAGTGTGAGGAAAACCGGGCAGCCAGCAATTCTGTGCGTGGGGAAATGGGAAGGCATTTACGTTTAACTGGCACCTATAAGTTGGCTGCTCGGAGCATCCAGCTATTTGATTTGCTGTTTAATTTTTATATTAACAGAGAGGATTTAAGAGGGAATGGTTTTCACTTTGTCTGTTTCTAGTCAATCACAATGCATTCCTTCTTCCTTGCAGCAGTAAATCTGGCACTGAGATCATTGTTATAAATTGGTTTCTTTACACCCATTTTGCAAGGATCTATTGGCCTATCCTCCTACTCCTTATTTGCGCCAATGGTTGCCCCTACCCAGCCTCAAAACAGGCCTCCTTTTTGTGTCTTAAAAACAAGGAGGACATCAATACCTTAGAATCATGGTCATGTGGTATCCTGGTGGGATCTCCCTGGCTGTAACAGAAAACTGCTACATCAATTGCCGCTGAAGCTGTAAAGAAAACTGATATATGTCTAATCAGTTTTCTCTGGAACTGCAGATTTTTCTGACAGAGGCGCAGTCAAAAGTATGAGGCAAAACCTTGTTGAAAACAGTTACTCATACTGTATTGCAGCCTCTCCCTACATTGGAAAGTTCATCGCTAATAAATCAAAATAGCTTTCAATTAGACTTTCATTCACAGTAGGGCAAGATGTTTTGGGTTTTTTGCCCTTTTCACAGTTTTATTCTCTCTTCACTTTCTTGTGAATTGGGGCAAGCCTTTCAAGGTGATTAAGAATGGATCCTAAAGATGACCTCTTAGCCTTTCTGATGACTCCTGCTCCTATGGATATAACCAAATGTTGGACCACCAGTGACGGGCTGAACATTGGTTCTTGGTATAACAGAGTATGGTCAATAGCATTGGCTGAGAAACTAACAGGCCAAGTGAGAGCGGCAAAGGGCAAACACCTTTCATAACATATGGCAAATGTTTATTGAATGCATAAATTGTTCAGACTGTGGTAGGAATCCACCCAGCACTCATGGGAAAATGCGGCATGATCTCTTAGAGTAATCAAATGAAACTTCAACACATGGCATGATAAAAGTCTGTGATGTTATCAGGACAAGTTACTTGTCGAAACAATTGTTTTCTCAAAATCCATCTTCTAAAAAAAGAATGTAGACAAAGTAGCTTTTGCGAGAAATTTCACTTCCTAGGGCAAAACCATGGATGAATTTTCGTGAAAGATTTTACCAGCTGAAAAAAAAGCAGAAAGTCAAAGGCCCCTCCTTGGCAGTTTTTGGGGGGAGCTGTTAAGGCTGAATGAAATTCCGACTCTCCTCCCTATCCTATCCCCTCCCCTCCCCCCCCCAAAAAAAAATTATCGACCCTTTTGAAGTAAGTGGATTTGGGAAAAGCAATTTTTCATGGGGAGGGGGCTTACCATCGATGGCGGGGCAGTGGTGTTCCACCACACTTTAGATTTTTTTTAAAAAAAACAGGGCTCATCTTGACATCCAATTTCTGGTGGTTTTTATTCTCCTTACCACCACCCAAACAAAGAGTGCTCCAGACACGGCAATTCCAGGACCAAAATTCTAACAAATTTAATTAATAATAACAACAACACCAAGATTCTGTGCTTGTAGCAAATCACAGCGTACAAAGCAACCACTTCTATAGCATTTGTATGTCCAGTGCAAAAGTATATTGCTCGACGCTGCTTCTCTTCTTATGGTTCAAAAAAAGCCCCATGTATTTCTGCAGCTCTTCGACAACATGTTTGTCCTTTTATTATGCCTCTTAAATGAAGGGCTTGCGCAGAGAGACAGTGCCTTTGCTCCTTGATTACCCTGCACTTTCCTAGCCTCCCCTGGAGTCACAGGCCCAGTAATAATTCATGTAAATGACAGGTTTGTCCCTTGTGGTTTTATGCATCTCTCTGCATTTGTCTGGTTAGCATACACAAACTCTGACATTTCATTAGCTTTGTGGTGTCTTCCCCCTCCCTCTCCTCCCCTCCCCTGCTTGTTGCCTTTTATTACACTGCTGCGTTGAGCTGAATAAATAGCAAGCAGACCTGGAAATTCCCATCCTTCCTTCATTTCAGAAGGCGTTCCACATCTCAGCTGCCGCAGCGTATCCCGGCTGAGTGCATTTCTGACAATACTCTGGGACTCACCAGCACTTAAGGAAAAGCACCTGCTAAGAGAAGTAGCCTTTGGGAGCTATGAGTTCATGCATGATCATGGGTCCTGCTAGTTCCCCGTTTAATTATGACAGCCCTTTGTGTGAGAGAGGGAGGGAGGCAGGCAAGTGAAGACACTATCACATGTCCGCTCCCTCAAATCGCACTAGCACTGCCTGTTCCACTGGTGTCTTCACCCATGTTCAGGAACAGAATGTTCTTCACACGTGGAAGATAGGGTTCTTCCACACCTCCACTTGTCCCATGCCTACAAAGCAAGGGTGCGAGTGGTTTTCCGCTTGACCTGCAGTGTGGTGTAGTGGTTAAGAGCAGTAGACTCGTAATCTGGGGAACCGGGTTCACTTCCCTGCTCCTCCACATGCAGCTGCTGGCTGACCTTAGGCTAGTCACACTTCTCTGAAGTCTCTCAGCCTCACTCACCTCACAGAGTGTTTGTTGTGGGGGAGGAAGGGAAAGGAGAATGTGAACCGCTTTGAGACTCCTTCGGGTAGTGATAAAGCGGGATATCAAATCCAAACTCTTCTTCTTCTTCTTCTTCCTAGGCACAGGTTTGAGAAGTTCTCCTCTTGACCGAGGTCTTTTCCCCCCAGCTAGAACTCACCGGAACTCGGTTTCGTCACCTCTCAGATGGGCGGCATTGCCAGTCTAAGAGAACGAGGGAGGCGTTCATGGTGAGTTCCGGCACCTATTTTTCTAGAAAAATCGTACTGCCTTGACCCAGGGGCAGAGGAAGGGCGTGTGGGCCGCCCTGGGTGTCACCACTGAGGGGGGTGGCAAAATACTGGGTGGAACTCACCGCGGGGCCTGCAACGCACCCGAGCCAAACGTCTCTCCTGGGAGTGACGCGGTGGCTTGCGCGCCTGCGGGCTCTGCGCTGCCCCAAATGGTCCACCCACCGCCTCCCCCTCAGTTGTAGGGCGGCAGAGTGGGAGGAGGCCCCACAGAGCGTCCTGCACCAGCTTGCTCCACCCCGCAGGTGGCTGGCCCCACCCCTGGGTGCAGGGCACGCGTACCGCCCCAGGCGCCCAATTGGCTTGCTCCGCCACTGCTTGACCCACCCCTTTTGCAGGGAAAACCCACTCTTTTGTGATAGATCGGAACAAATGTCAATCTAGAAAACCCCCAGATTGCTGTTTGCTCTGATTTAGCACTAAAGAGTGCTTTTCCTCAAGGGGGACGAAAGGAAGTATAGATAAGCCCTTAATGTTGTTGTTGTTGTTTATTTTGGAGGGTTCTAATTTGTGTAAGTTATTAATTCGGCGTTTTAAAATAACCCTGCTTCTTAACACACTCTCTCTTTCTGCCCCTCCCCTCAGTCACTCATTTTAGCAGTTTAATTTTTACATTTTACAAGGTTTTTAATGGAGCAGTTGCATTTCACAAATATGGTGAGCTGCTCTGGAGACTCCAATCAAAGAGCGATAAGGAAACTATGAAGTAAATAAATTCAGGAAGCACAGTGACGAAACAGCACTTACAATGGTGGTGGTAGCAGCAAATATATCAGATGCTGCAAACTGGGGAGAAGATTTCTGGCTCAATCAATTTTTAAGTGGTTTAAAAGAATGTTATAATTGGGTGGGGGGAGAAGGGAAGAGAAAGGTTTCTTCAGTGTCTCCCTCCCTAAGCCAGGCCAAAGTTTCCTTGTACCTACGGGACCGCCTCTCCTGGTATGTCCCACAGAGGAACTTACGTCTTCAACTGAAAGCATCCTGAAGGTCCCAGGCCACAGAGAGGTTAGGTTGGCCTCAACTACAGCCAGGGCTTTTTCGGCTGTGGCTCCGATCTGGTGGAACGCTCTGTCACAAGAGACTAGGGCCCTGCAGGACTTGACATCAGAGCTGTTCCACCAGGCCTTTGGTCAGGGCGCAGCCTGACTCCCTCCTTTGGCAATCTCCACAGAACTTTAGCTTAATGGTTGCCATCAATTTGATTTTAATTAATTTTTATAATGAAATATTTTTAGAATGTTGTACTATTTTATTGTTGTTAGCCAGCCACCCTGAGCCCGGCTTCTGCTGGGGAGGGCAGTATATAAATAAAATTTATTATTATTATTTGGGAAGGAGATGCTAGGGGAACATTTAGGGGACTAGCCTAGTCCCTTAGTCTACTGACCACACACTGCTGTCTACAAGTAAATATGACATTCAGGCTGAGAAAGGCCTTGAAATGAGGAGAAGCATATTCAGATGGAATTGGCAAGTGTGCAGTTTTAAAATGTTCTAAAGTTAAATACACAAAGAAACTTTGAAAGATCAATTGCATTTAAAAATCAAGGATCCTGCCACATTTACATAATTTACAGCACAATCCTATACATGTCTGCTCAGAAGTCCCTTTGAAGATAGTGAACTAATTGGAGCTCGCTTCTGAGTGGGCATACATTTGGATTCCACCGCTAAAAATTGCATTAGTAATTATATTGTCGGGACAATCAAGGCTGTGCTAAAAATGTTTTTCATTGAAATCAATAGGATTTAAAAGTGGCTGGATTGTGTCCAATGGGAACAAATACTTGAGTAGGAAAACGGGACGTAAATGAGACAAAAAAAATGCTTTATTTTTCAGATCAAATGATCATCTCTAACACAATAAATTTGTCTGTTTCAAAGGCTGTTTCAAGTTTTAATTTCAACACTGCATTTAATTAGGTGGTGTTCTTTTCATAAACATTGCCACAGAATCTGAATGACTGAACAACAGGAATCAATTCTGCTTCCCAGACCATTGCAGACGTGTGTGTGTGTGTGTGTGTGTGTGTGTGTGTGTGTGTGTGTGTGTTTTATGAGACAGCTGGGAAATACTTTAGGGAAACACTTGTTGGAGAACAAACAAAAACAAAGAAATAAAAGGGAGAGCTTCAACGGCGAAAACAAAAACTGATTATTAGCATTAAAAAAATACGGTGGATAAGGAAACCAGATGCAATGGAAGACAAAGTCCTGTATTTTAAATACTTGTGTGGAAAAGGGAACTTGAGCATGCACAATTTTTCTCATGCTGACGTTACAAGCTGCACCTGCCATTCTTCACAGTTGTCAAAAATACAGGAACCCTGCCCTAATAATGTTCAACCGGGGATATATCAAGACTGCAAACTTACATTGGTTGTATGCCAGTCTAACCGGCTTTCCACAAACAGATCCTGGGAAAACTGCAATTTTGGAAGTGTGCTGAAAGTTCTCTTCTTCAGAGATCAGCGCATCACAGAACTCCTGTTGCTTGTGAAGAGGGGAAAAGTATTAACCCTGTTTAAGTTGTGGTTGCTCAGAAGTGCCCAGATAAGGCTCCCAACCACAGTCCTAGCCATTCAGAAAGGAAAAGCGGCCTAATGATTTGTTCCCATGGAAATAACTGCCATACTATTAATACTCTCTTTTCAAGTCAGAGAGTTTGCCCAGGTATTCCTCAGGGCAGCCTGCACCGATAGTCCTACTATCTCTGTTAGGAAACCCATAACAATACAGAATGTTAAACTGACAGCAAGCATTGTTAGTGCAGGGAGTTGATTAATTCTCATCAGGGTTCTGTTCAATTCATTTCAGCGATGAAGATAAAAAATGGCTGAAGTCTCTCGGTGAAAGGAGTTTAACTTATGGGAGTTCTGTCAGAAAAGTATTTATTGTCTGTTTAGCATAGCCAAATGCTGGGATTATTATAGGAATTAATCAAGGGAAGAAGCATGTTATTAAGTCATAATGCAATCGTTAACCCTTAGGGTAGCAACATGATATGACTGGCAAAAGGAGGCAGATTCTGGCTCTGGTTAGTGCATTTTATAAAAAAAACAAGACAAAAGGTAAATCACTTCATTCAAACATGCAGACAAAGATATAAAACATGGGCCTTCAAAGGAAGATTTATAAGAAATATCTCGGATATGGCAGAGGGAGGGAAGAAAGAAGATAAAGTGTATGCATTCTGAGATACCACTGATGTTGTTCCTTAGATTTTGAGTCTAACCTCGTAAGATCCAGTAACTCTTATCATTACCAGCAGTTTGATCTGGAAACAAAGATGACTCAGACTTTTTTTTCACTGGTCCTGCTAGCAATTTGGTAAAGTTCATAGGGCCGGTTTTAGGTCTGTTGAGGCCCTAAGCTACCGAAGGTAATGGTAATATGTCCAGCTGTCCTTTGTCAACAACAAACTGTCGCTGTTCTTTGTGTTGAATATATGCTATGTGGTAATTTATGGACCGAATAGGTATCTAAAGCCATTGGCACATGTTGCCATGCAACTAGTCCATGCAGAATGTCGGCACCTTATATATAGAAATGAGCAAATCAGTGGTATTTTAGGGAACAGGCTAGCAGGCGGGCCCATTGCTTACACCACAGGAGCCTACACAACACAAAACACTGTTACTGTATGTAGGTTTTATTTTATTTGTTTTTTATCTTATATTTTGGAAATGTACATCCAGTTATTTTTTCCCTTTAAATTTTTTGGGGGCCCCCAAGAGAGTGGGGCCCTAAGCTATAGCTTGTTTAGTTATATGTAAATATGTCACTGCTTCTCTCCATGCCTTACAAAGCATTACCGGCTGACTGAATACATATCAAGTTGCTGTTTATGGCACAGGAGCAGGTCCAACTGCCAGGCCAAGCAGTGACTATGCGCTACAGAAGAAAAGGTACTCCACACCTGCTCATGAGTATGCTTGTCAGTGCTTCACATACTCACGAAACATAGCATTAAAAAGAGGTTCTGAGGTTTTGCTCTGTCTCGGAGCAACTTGCTGCCCTTCCTTACCCGCTGAGCAGGTGAAATTCTTACTCCATTCGCAAAGGAAATTTCTCTTGGCAGATCGTGACAACAAAAATCTCTGCCAAAGCCTCCACTATAAAATGAAGCTGGCATGTTTTGGCTGTCAACCCAATGGGATAGCCAATGGGGTGTCAACGATGCTCTCTCACTGCACTGAGCACTTGAGCCCCATTGTCATCAGGGCATTAGTGCTTTTTGAATATGGTTCTATTCTTACAAGAGTGTTGAGCTATCAGGCTGATCTGATAAAGTCCCATTCACTTAGATTTAGGGATTCTGGATCACTCCCTCCTTTAAAAGCATTTCTTAGAAATCCAGATCAGTGTTCCAAATCTACCCAGGCAGCATCCCATGACTGATTGATAATGAATTGTAAACTATAAGGTAGATGCGTACAAAGCTCATTTTTCTTCTTGACTTTTCGAACCTTGTTGGAAAGGTTTAATTTAGGCTATGTTGCAAGCTTCCATAGCTTCATACAACTGTGTCTTCCATTGTATTATATGTGGGGATTTTAATTGATGTGAATTGCTTTGATACAGTTGTCTGAAAAGGAGGGTGAAATATAATAAATGGATAAATGGTGAATAGTGAATAATGTGATCAATGGATTCTCATGCAGAAGTCATGGCCACTATATTAACTAACATATTCAGCAAGTGAAACCTTTGTAATGACTTAATGCAATTTTTGAAACAGCCTCTAATTTCAAGAAATTTCAATGCTGAAGCTTAAATTTAAGCGGTTCTGAAATGTGAAGCTGGATCCTAATAATGTCGAGTAAGACACTAACACCATTGATTTCTTTTAAAGCGTTTATTAATTTTCCAATAAGAACATCTAATCAACATATCAAATCAAATCCAATAAAAATAAAAAACTAAAATAAAAAGTCCAATTGTCTTCCAAATTATACTCTTAATTTTTTTACTTCCCACGGTCTGACTTCCAAAGCGTTTTCAACATCATAGTCCACTGATTTCAATAGGATTCAATAGGATTTACTCACAGCAAAGAACATTTTGGACTGCATCCTTATATCTCAGCTTTCAAAAACCACCACGATGGAACTGAATAGCTGATAAAACATTATTTCAAAATAGACTTAAAAGCGCCAGTGCTTTCCAGACTGTTTTCACTACACAAGAGACATGGTGAATGTCATAGTGTAGTTGTGTTTTAAAATCCATTCAAGATGAATCAATGGCTCATCAAAGTGCACATTCTTGAGATCTACTCATCTCTCTCTCTCTACCTTAGGCCATTTCCACATGCCATGCTGATTGATCTGAATTTCCCAATCTGTTCAATAAGAATGGCTACTTTGCAAAACTTGCTGAAGCATGGAAACTGTTTCCCCATGGGCGAGATCAAATAGGTTGTGTGGCGAGTTCCCGCCCCCCACCAGGATAAATAAAGACACGAGACACCACAGTTTAAGGTTAAATGGGCGAATTAGGCCACAACTTTATTGAATTCAGGAATGAGAGGCATTGGCTTAGGCATTGGTCCTAACGACTATCCGGCTCCAGCCCATTTGCTGGAGACACGGGGAAGGGTTAACACTATATCGGGGGAGTCTCCCGCTGAGGCACGTCGACTAGGAGCTCCCCCGGGTCACCGCTCGGGGGTGTGCCTTTGGCCCACACCTCCATAGGCTTCGGACAGGGCCACGCCCCCCGGAGTCCTTTAACGGACCACCCTTCGCTCACTGGGGGGAGGTGATGGCGTTCCTCCCCCCACACACATCCTCTTAACCCCTTCTTACCAATGCCTACCGCCAATGCCGAAGAGTTGTGACGAGTTGCTACGAGGTAGGCGAAAAACCAAATGGCTGTAAATTGCCAATTGGGAAAAATTCCTACCATGCCCCATGCGGCGACAAACCGAAGTCCATAGCAAAGTCAGAGACCTACCTAAAGCCTACCTAAAGGGAGGGAGGGTGGGAAAACATGGGGGCTAGCCGGCGAAAAGAGGGCGAGCCCCCTCTGCGCCGGCCCTAAATAGGGCAGGCCATGCCCCCCAGCCAGCCGATTGGCTGACTGGGGGGGCAGACACGGCTGGGATTCCCCTGCTCTCGTGGGGGCTGAAACCAGCCCCAGCTCACGTGAGGGGTGGGTGTGAAGCCCGCAACTCCACCTCCTGGGCAGGCCGGAAGTGGCTATTTTACCAACTGATTGTGCTTTTTCCCTCTGCCCCAATTGATCAAGGGTACACCTTATTTTCTAATCAGTGTTCCTGGCAAATCATTGTCACCTTCTGCCTGTTTTGCCTTTTGAGTAGATTACATTAATTTATGTTAAATTACATTTCTCTGCGCTTCTTCAGATTTCAGCCTCCTCCTCCTGAGCCTCTACACTTTAAATCTCACGAGTGAAGGGTGGCTACATCTTGACTCTAGTGCACATTAAGGGAAATGACTCCACAAGGATATAAAACACCAGACCACTGTTTTCCCCTTTTATCTCCTTCATAACCATCGGATAGTAAACATTTCGGAATGTGACTGTGTTGCAGTGCTTCTATAATACATGCAACCAGATGTATCCACTGTGAGTTGAAGCATTGTAGTGGGCAGTTTTTATTAAAACAAAACAAAAAAAGCAAAAACACTTGTGATTGGCTCACTTGCACACCCTGCTAAAAAAAAATAAAACATAAACCCAGGTTAGGCCTGAATGCAGAGTAGCATGCAAGGAGGCAGAGAAAAGCTTTCAGCAATATATAATGGTCATATGAAGTAGGAATTGGCAGAGAAAGTGTTAAATAGGCAGAAATATTCTCTCTTTTTTAAACTGTGAAATACTGGAACTTAAGTGGTCATCATTTATCTGGTAGGAGGAAGGTGTTCAGGTGATAAGGTACCACATTATTGTCCTACATCCTGGATGTGAATGTCATCGGATGGAAGGCATATATCTTCAGTGCTGCGCTCAGTAACATAGGACCAGCTTTAAAAGATGCTCATTTATGAAAAATATTATTTGATGTACTGCTTCCAGATGAGGAAGTTGGGAAAGGGCAGACTTTTAGCATGGCACAATACCTTTTGGTCAGGATGGCTAGGCTGCCTGCAAGCTCTCATCTCATTCACCTACCCTAGAAGTCTGTCTTAGGTCTTTATCTTGTGTTTGAATGTCACCAACTGCAATCGTTTTCCCAGCTGTGTGTCACTGGTGAGCTAAGGCTTCAGGTTTCCCATCTTTGTTTGATGCACCTGAGCAAATCCTTTAGAACGGCTTGGTACATGTTAGATGTGCCAACGTGGTCCACCAGTTGTTTGTGTTTTGCCCGCTTGCCTCCTTTCTAACCGGTTTCTCATTAGGGGGGAGCTCCACATTTATTTCATGATGTTCTTCTGTTCTATTCTTCTCTGCTCTTTGAAGTGCTCTTGTGTTGGGGGGGGGGAATCCACAATATAAATAAAATGATGGCACTCGTTATTAGCATGACAAAAGACATTTTGTTCCAATTATGTTTGCCTTCTCTCTCTCTCTCTCTGTCACCCTGCCTCAGCTCCTCCACTTGGAACAATAAGAATCGCGGGTAAACAAACAAAGGGACCATTTCGAAAACTTGAGAACATTACCGTGAAAAGTGGGGAGCTATATAGAAGTCGTCTTCTGTCTGATATTATTATGCAGGGGTGTTCTTGCTGGCACCAAAAAGCAATTCCATTGAAGTTAACAGTCTACTCCAGTGTTAACTTTACATGTGCAGGTTGCTCAAAATACTCTGTACTGCAGTGCTCCTTACAGGGCCCATAATGTTTGAAGTCTGCTCAGAGCAGCAGTTAAATCAATAGAAGCAAACCAAACCATAAGCACAAGTGGAATCAGTTAACTGAAACAGAAGACATTGCTTTATGGTAGCAAATTCTAATAGCAGGGGAGGCGAACCTGTGGACCTCTGGATGTTGCCGAACTACAACCCTCAGCTCTTAGGACATGGGTGGCGCTGTGGTCTGAACCACTGAGCCACTTGGGCCTGCCGATCAGAAGGTCGGCAGTTCGAATCCCCGCGACGGAGTGAGCTCCCGTTTCTCTGTCCCGGCTCCTGCCAACCTAGCAGTTCGAAAGCACACCAGTGCAAGTAGATAAATAGGTATCGCTGTGGCAGGAAGGTTAAACAGTGTTTCCGTGCACTCTGGTTTCCATCATGGTCTTCCGTTGCACCAGAAGCAGTTTAGCCATGCTGGCCACATGACCTGGAAAGCTGTCTGTGGACAAACGCCGGCTCCCTCGGCCTGAAAGTGAGATGAGTGCCACAACCCCATAGTGGCCTTTGACTGGACTTAACCACCCAGGGGTCCTTTACCTTTTTAATTTTTAATTTTTCCCCTTTACAATCCTCATCAACACCAGCCAGCATGGCCAAAGATCAAGTTGGGGTTCAGAATATATGGAGGGCCACAGGACAGCCACCCCAGTCTTATATATGGAATCTGATATAAGGCCCAATGAGAGGGCAGATTGGAAATCTCTGAAGACTGGAAATCTCTGAAGGATATCACCAGTTTAAATTCTTCAAAGTTCCCTGTGATCAAGCAACTTATTGGGTCACAGTACTTAGGAATATCACAGGTAGATTCTGATCTTATTATTCAACATTAAGAGCTAACTTTCTTTCTACTAACAGCTGCATACAGTGCTGTTTTTCTAGAACACCTCCCTCATTCTCCTAGAATGGCAATGACACTGAGTTCTGCCTGGAAAAAAAAACCCTGGCTACACATTTGGCGATAGCATATTTTTTTGGAATTCCAGCCTTGAGGTATGGTTCTACAATACCTTGGACGTGGCTATTTCAGAGTGAATAACTGGGCAAAGGATAGCAAAGGGTGTTATAAAGAGAGACACCTTTGATGAAACCTGCTCCCCCTTCTTTTCTTATGTAAGGGAAGTAGATAGCAAATTTCTCCCACCAATTTCACAAACGTTTCTGCGGAGAGCCTATATTGACCATTAATGCCCTAAGATTATGTAAAATGGTGTTGCAATCTTAATGCTACGTTTATTTTTTCCACAGACTGTTTTAATAAAATAAAATAAAATAAAAGTTTCCTGCAATCAAGTAACGTGTTAGGTCACAGCACTTAATAATATCACAGGTAGAGTTTAACGTAGTCTTAAAGAGGCACAGCAACCAACTCTTCTTGCTCCGTTGTCATCTACGGTACTTTCTTCCGCGCTGCTCTGAGTGAGTGGCAGAGATGCAGTTTTAAAATGCAAAAACAGAGAAATAATGAGGTGAACTGTCATTCCTCATCTATCAAAGTCAAGGATTGCTTTAAAGTAGCAATGTGTTTGGAGGAGTTGAAAAAGAAATCTGACACTTAGTGTTATTGTCTTTAAATGTATCAGTAAGATTTATGGCCAGGATCCAAAATAGTGGGGAGGGGCATAGATCACAGAAAAGTGGTAAATCACATGCCTTGCATGCAGCCTGTGCCAAGTTTGATTCCCAGCATCCCATATCAAAAGGATCAGATAACAATTGCGGGAAAGGTGCTTGTCCGAAATCCAGAAAAGCTGCCACCAATCAATATTGGGCTAGATTGCAAATCTTTTTATTTATTTTTTTATTTTACACTCTCACCAGAAGTTTTATTGAAAACTTTAAATACTTTGCAGGCATGTTACACGACTTCCCAGTTGGGAACCTGCACAATATGAACCAATGGAGAGTTTGATGCAGAACAATTCCCCCCTCAGCCACAGACTCATTAGTGCACTTCAGCCAGCTTCTCAGCCTTTGCCACAGCTTCCACAATAGGCCCCACCAAGTAGAAAGCCTGCTCAGGGAAGTGGTCATACTGTCCTGCCAGGATTGCTTGGAAGCCCTTGATGGTTTCCTTTAGGGGTACCAGCTTGCCTGATTGGCCAGTGAAAATGTCAGCAACCTGGATGGGCTGGGACAGAAACCTCTGAATTTTACGGGCACGAGCCACGGTAAGCTAATCCTCTTCAGACAACTCATCCATACCCAAAATAGCAATAATGTCCTAGAGGGACTTGTTGTTGTTGTTTAGTCGTTTAGTCATGTCCAACTCTTCGTGACCCCATGGACCAGAGCACGCCAGGCACTCCTGTCTTCCACTGCCTCCCGCAGTTTGGTCAAACTCATGCTGGTAGCTTCGAGAACACTGTCCAACCATCTCGTCCTCTGTCGTCCCCTTCTCCTTGTGCCCTCCATCTTTCCCAACATCAGGGTCTTTTCCAGGGAGTCTTCTCTTCTCATGAGGTGGCCAAAGTATTGGAGCCTCAGCTTCACGATCTGTCCTTCCAGTGAGCACTCAGGGCTGACTTCCTTAAGAATTGATACGTTTGATCTTCTTGCAGTCCATGGGACTCTCAAGAGTCTCCTCCAGCAACATAATTCAAAAGCATCAATTCTTCGGCGATCAGCCTTCTTTATCGTCCAGCTCTCACTTCCATACATCACTACTGGGGAAACCATGGCTTTAACTATACAGACCTTTGTTGGCAAGGTGATGTCTCTGCTTTTTAAGATGCTGTCTAGGTTTGTCATTGCTTTTCTCCCAAAAAGCAGGCGTCTTTTAATTTCGTGGCTGCTGTCACCATCTGTAAAATCTTTTGCACCCCATGGGCCACATCATAATGCTCCTGCCCCACGATATTGGGATCCATGATACGAGAGGTGGAATCTAGAGAATCCACAGCTGGGTAAATGCCCAATTTAGCAATGGCACGAGACAACACAGTGGTGGCAGCCAAGTGGCAAATGTAGTCGCAGGGGCTGGATCAGTTAAGTCATCAGCTGGTACGTAAATCGCCTGCGCGGATGTGATAGATCCCTTCCGAGTTGTTGTGATTCTCTCTTGCATGGTACCCATATCAGTTGCTAGAGTAGGCTGGTACCCCACAGCTGAGGGAATTGCAATTTAACGCTTCTGGAGAAGGGCAGGTAATGTCTATAAATATTATCAGCATAAGATGGTTTTCTGTGTTGCAGGCACTGAAGGCCTTGTGTTCATGAATAGCAGTCTCCTATGCAACAAAGAAAGTGAGGTCACAGGGAACCAGGCAGAGGACCTTCTTGGTAGTGGCACCTGCCCTGTGGAATGCCCTCCCATCAGATGTCAAAGAAATAACCATCTATCGGACTTTTAGAAGACATCTGAAGGCAGCCCTGTTTAGGGAAGCTTTTAATATTTCGTGAATCATTGTATTCTAATATTCTGCTGGAAGCCGCCAGCCAGATGGGCGAGGTATTATTATTATTATTATTATTATTATTATTATTATTATTATTATTATTATTATTATTTAATTATTAGTGTGTTGTCCGAAAAAACTGGGAGGTATGGGCATTTGTGAGCCAATTGCACAATCCTCTCTCTCTCTCTCTCTCTCTCTCTCTCTCACACACACACACACACGGATCTGTTTGCAAAATAATGCCTTCCTGAGGACAAAATCTAGGACCAGCTCTTAAAGAAAGTCATATAAGAATTGTTCTCAAAATTATTTCATGACCTTGACAGCCACTGTCCTTGTAGTCAGAGTGGGAAATGGCCTAACATCACACACATAGACTGAAATTGTTCCTTGGATAAAATTGGTATCAGTCACCTTGACACTGAATTTTTTTATTATTATTTATTAATTTATTTATTTGCTATCTGCTAGTCTGTTTGCTGTTTTGTCTGGCGCTCAGATTAAATTAATGCCATTTATCTTCAAATAAATCTAGTCATTGTTTCTTTAATTCTATTGAGAATAAATCCCATGGTTTTAAGGCAAATCATTGTAATTTATGATATTGGTTAGAACTTGCATTCTTAACAATAAGCCCACACAGAGAGGGAGTGTCTGACAAAAATAAAACAAGCAAAGATGCAACCCCTTAACCTTTTCTGATATACTTCCCTGTTTATAAATACGAAACCAATTTATTCGCTCTTTCTCTCTCTCTCCTGTCAAGGGCATTACTCAACAATTTAGATTGTTGAGAAAAGATACAGAGATGCAATAAATCACTGCTTTATTTGTCTACATGTTCATCCCTGAAAAGTACAATGAACACAGTACACATTGTTACATACTGCAAAGCCTTCCCAAAACATGTTGCACCAGGTTTTCATGAAGAAATATTGTTTTACCCTCACAGCTTACCACTTAATGTGCACAACAGATTTTTTCCCCCTTTATCCCTTAGTTTCTGTTTACACTTCCTGCTTTTTAGTTTCCCATGAAAGCAGTGTGACACAATAGCAGGAAGAAATGAGTGGTGGTCAAGATTTTCACTGCTACCAATAGGATTTCTGTTCAGTCATTTGCTTCTCTGGTGACAGAGGCTTAGGAAAGATCTGTAAGTGTCAAGTAAGAGAAACATTCTCACTAAAGTAAAGAGTAGGTGAAATATTGGCCAGTGGATCTAATACTGGAGACAGACAGGATACATTTTGGGAGAGCTGAAAGGAGTGGGAGCATATTCTTTAAAATATGTATGTTGTGTATACATTTTTCCAGTGAAAATGGTTAATCAGAAAATTCACATTTTTAAAATTCTGGCCTTTGATACCTGAGACATGTGTTTCAGGACTCAGCCATTCTTGTGAAGGCAATATGTCTTTAACTGTTTTTAATTCTGAACTTTAAATTGTTGTAACCGGTCCTGGCACCTGCTGATGAAGGATAAGTTATAGCAGCAGTAGTAATATTTGTTTGCGGTGTTTTCTGGCACTTCAAAAAAAAAACGTGCAAAACCTACTTGACCAAAGATGACAATAGAATGCAAGAAATCAAGTGTGTTTATCTTGGAAGTCCTGTACTCATTGGGATCAAATCTATATCACAGATCAACACTCCTATAGTACAATCCTATATATCAAGGACGTCCAACTCCCAAGAGACTGCGATCTACTCACAGGGGGGGAAACTGGCAGTGATCTGGGGGGTTCAGGTCAAAGTTGTTGAGCTTGCTTTAGGGGAGGGAAGTCAAAGCTGTTGACCTTTTCTTAGAGGGGTAGGTCCAAAATGCTGGGTTTTCTTTAGGGGAAATAGGTAAAAGTCTCTCAACAAAAAATTGATCATGGAGAAAAAAGCCTCATGGCGAAAACTTCCATCTTCCGTTTTTGTTAGCATGCACGAATGGAGGACGGGGTGAAGACGGATCCTCCCCCCCCCCCCCGCAAAGGAAAAAGAGCCCGCAATCGACCGTGATCAGTTCAAAGCTCCTGGAGATTGACCAGTTCATCGCTGTCAACCAGTTGGACATCCCTGCTATATATGTTTACAGTGGTACCTCGGGTTACATATGCTTCAGGTTACAGACTCCGCTAACCCAGAAATAGTGCTTCAGGTTAAGAACTTTGCTTCAGGATGAGAACAGAAATCGTGCTCCGGCAGCAGGAGGCCCCATTAGCCAAAGTGGTGCTTCAGGTTAAGAACAGTTTCAGGTTAAGAACGGACCTCCGGAACAAATTAAGTATACTTAACCCGAGGTACCACTGTAATTAGAAGAACATTCCACTGAGTTCAATGGGGATTCCTGCCAGGTATAGGACTGTAGGCCTAAAAACTAATATCTGTCACCAGCCTACTTTGACTTAGCACTGCTGAAATTAAGCTGGACAGAGGAAAGGAAGTTCTCAAACACATTTGCCTTACATTACTTACATCTTGATTTTAAAATTTGTGCTTTTTCTTTATCAATGATAAATCCCGAGCTTGAACGTTTCAGGGGAAATACAGTTATAAAAAGTGAATTTAAGTACAGTTCTATGAATGTTTTCGATAGTTGGTCAAAATTCTCAATTATGAATGTTGACAGTACAAGGACACTTCTAGCTCAATATATGACATTCTGAGGGAAAGAATAAATGATTCAAGTTTCTGGGGAATTATAATCATCTAATGTTTATGATAGGGACGCAGGTTGTGCTGTGGGTAAAACCTCAGGGCCTAGGACTTGCCGATCGTAAGGTTGGCGGTTCGAATCCCCGCGGCGGGGTGAGCTCCCGTCGTTCGGTCCCGGCTCCTGCCAACCTAGCAGTTCAAAAGCAACCCTAAGTGCAAGTAGATAAATAGGGACCGCTTTATAGTGGGAAGGTAAACGGTGTTTCCGTGTGCTGCGCTGGTGCTGGCTCGCCAGATGCCGCTTAGTCACGCTGGCCACGTGACCCGGAAGTGTCTTCGGACAGCGCCGGCTCCCGGCCTCTTGAGCAAGATGAGCACGCAACCCTAGAGTCGGTCACGACTGGCCTTCGGGCAGGGGTGCCTTTACCTTTAATGTTTATGATGCCCTAAGTCCCTCTGTCTGATGACTATAACTACAGTAATAACCTTGGGCAGAAATGTCTGCCCTATACCAGGTAAGATGAAGTGGAGCTTCTGGAGGGTTGAAGATTGAGTCTTTGAGCCAAACTATTGGGTTCAGATACATCATCTGAAACACAGTGATGTTCACTACACTATTTTTTATCATTAGGCATTATTCTCTCTCCTTTTTCAAGCTGTTTTTGTATTGCTTTGGATCATTTTCAAAGGAATTGGCCCAACAGTTGAAATGAAATAGAACCCTAAGGAACTTTGACAGCGGGGCAGGATTTTCTATGGAAATTTCAGCTGCAGTATAATTCTACAGGCAGGTTCCACACCTTCCTACTTTTCAGAAATACCAATGGGCACCACCCATCCAATGCCTGCTCTCCCCATAGCAGCTCACCTGACGCCGTCCTTACATACCTTTAGGCACCAGGCAAAAAGCCTTTGGCTAATGAAACAATCTAATGAAACTATCTATGGCCTTTAAAATTCTGGGAGGGGTAATTGTTTCTGTCTGTTATCATGGTGTGCATTTTTGTGTTTTTATATTGTAAGCTGGCCTGTGATCATTGGATGAAGGGTGATACAGAAATATAATAAACAAACAGACAGACAAACAAACAAAAATAATACAAAATAGTTTTTTTCTAGAAAAATAGGTCCCAGTACTCACCATGAAATTGTTACAGTAAGTGCCACACATTTTTAATAACAAAAAAAGAGAGGTGCCGGTACTGTGCACCCTTAAGTACCCCCTTAAAAAAAAGCACTGGTAATAATAATGATTATTGTCAGATGGCTGTTGCGGTTGCTCGAGAGTAACCAGGCAGGACTCCAAACCTGTGTTTTACAGGTTTTTATTTTGGTGCAAACTATTTACAGTGAAGAGCCCCAAAGCTCATGTCTGGCTCAATCACTAGCAGAATCCAGGAGTGGTCCTTTTTTGGACCTCCCCCAACATAAGAGTTTCGTTGTCCCCAACTTTTTCCTTCCCTCTTTGCGCCTTAGGCTACTGTGCAGGATGGGTGATGGCAAGGGCCTGTTTCCCTCCTGTCCGCCTTGCCCAGGAGTGGTGTTAAGGCTCCCACAAGCATCCTCTGGTCCTTGCACCTCTTCCCCACTAGAGGTGGGGCTTTCCTCCTCCCCAGAAGAGGAACTGCTTCACGAGATTTTCGGAGGCTCCCTGTAACACAACTCCCCTTCTATTCCTCGCCTCTGAGCCGATGGCAGTTCCCCGACAATTATGTTAAGAAGTTTTAAGCCAACCGGCTCCAGCAGAGGGGAATTGTTGTTGTTGTTTAGTCGTTTAGTCATGTCCAACTCTTCGTGACCCCATGGACCAGAGCACGCCAGGCACTTCTGTCTTCCACTGCCTCCCGCAGTTTGGTCAGACTCATGTTTGTAGCTTTGAGAACACTGTCCAACCATCTCATCCTCTGTCGTCCCCTTCTCCTTGTGCCCTCCATCTTTCCCAACATCAGGGTCTTTTCCAGGGAGTCTTCTCTTCTCATGAGGTGGCCAAAGTATTGGAGCCTCAGCTTCAGGATCTGTCCTTCCAGTGAGCACTCAGGGCTGATTTCCTTAAGAATGGAGAGGTTTGATCTTCTTGCAGTCCAAGCGACTCTCAAGAGTCTCCTCCAGCACCATAATTCAAAAGCATCAATTCTTCAGCGATCAGCCTTCTATATGTCCAGCTCTCACTTCCATACATCACTACTGGGAAAACCATAGCTTTTACTATATGGACCTTAGTAAGTCTATTTTCCCCTGCCTCTTTTGCAGGAGCAGTAGAATCTATGGTGAAATTTTAGGAGGTGAGAAGTGAGGGTGGCTATATGCTTACCTTAATTATTTACATCCAAGGGGAGTGGGTGCAATCAGTTTATATATCTTTTAATTGTGCCACTCTCCAGCACTCCGTATCCTTCCCCAGCTCAAATTCCCGTCAGGGAACATTACATCAGCATGTTCTTTCACAGGCGTGCCAGGAAGTATGGGTAAGCCAAGGGGTGGCACATAAATGATTGTGTGTGTTTAAAAAAAGAAAAAGAAAGCAAGAACACCCACACAGCTGTCCAGATTTCCTGGTATGTTCATGGGATGATGTCATGGCCTAAGGTCCTCCACTGGGCATTCCAGGAAGTGCCTTCAAGGAGCCTTGCCAACCAGGAAGGCTGAAGAGCTCCAGGGAGCCATGCAAAGGAGGAAAGACGAGGAGGAGGGGATGAAAAAGCAAAACATGAACACTCACACCCCTTGGGCACCATGTAAGCACAGACAATACTGGATCTTCAAATTTTGCTGCAGGCTTGTGTCGTTGTCCCCTCTGCTACTGCCGTCTCCACCACCAAGAGAAGGAGATTCCTGCATTGCAGGGGTTTGGATTAGATGATTATAGGGGTCCCTTCCAGCTCTATATTAATAATAATAATAAATTTTTTTTATACCCCGCCCTCCCCGGCCAGAACCGGGCTCAGGGCAGCTAACACCAGTAAAATCACAATAAAAACATAATAGGGGAAAAAACACCAATTTAAAATACAGGTTAAAATGCAGTTTAAAATGCAGCCTCATTTTAAAAGTAGCCCATAAATCAAAACCATAAGGGGAGGGAAACAGAAGCGTCAGACTGAGTCCAAACCAAAGGCCAGGTGGAACAGCTCTGTCTTGCAGGCCCTGCGGAAAGATGTCAAGTCCCGCAGGGCCCTAGTCTCTTGTGACAGAGCATTCCACCAAGTCGGGGCCAGTACTGAAAAGGCCCTGGCCCTAGTTGAGACCAATCTAACCACCTTGAGACCGGGACCTCCAAAGTGTTGTCATTTGTGGACCTTAAGGTCCTCCGCGGGGCATACCAGGAGAGGTGGTCTCATAAGGTACGTGGGTCCTAGGCCGCATTCATGATTCCATGATCACCTTAACCTGCCACCTCCCTTAACCTGCAACCCAGGGCACGTGCCCCTCTGCCCCCAACCTCTTCAAGTCAGGGTCTGGGCACCCATTCTCCCCCTACCCTTCCAGGTTTTGCTGATCATGAATGCCTCCTTCATGGTGCTATGGTGATGGGGAGGAAGTTTATGGAGACAGAATCATGGACCATGATGGTTATGTTATACCTTTGCTGTCCGATGCAGCATACCTCTAAATGCCAAACTACTGAGAATAGGGAGAGTGCTCTCTTGCACAGGTCCTGCTTTCGGGCATCCCATTGTCATCTGCTGGACCACCATGAGAACAAGTTGCTAAGCTAGGCCTGGCCTGATCCATCAGCCTATCCCTATGTTCTCACAGATACAGGTGAAATGGCCCTCAAGAAGGATATCATCCATGTGTGATCTGGTCTCATCTTCCTTTCTTCTAGGGTTGCCACCTTTGTTCTGGCAAAATACAGCATAGGGGGGGAGGGGCATTTTGGCGAAAATTCATTACATTCTATTGCAGCCTCACAGGATGGCCCCTCTGGAATTTGTCATGCACACACACATACAAACACATGAATTTATAAATATTGCTGTGCTTGGCTACCAAGAGCTTAAACACATGATCTTTCACACATCCTCTCAAACACATACATTTGGAGAAGGTCCCTAACTTGGCAGAGAGAGAGAGAGAGAGAGAGGGAAGACCTGAAATACAGGACACAACTGCATCAATACAGAATGTAACATTTTACATGGAAATAAAGGACAATCCTGTATTATAAAAAAGGTAAAGGTAAAGGGCCCCTAGATGGTTAAGCTCAGTCAAAGGCAACTATGGGGTTGCGGCACTCATCTCACTTTCAGGCCAAGGGAGCCGGCGTTTGTCCACAGACAGCTTTCCGGGACATGTGGCCAGCAGAACTAAACTGCGTCTGGTGCAACGGAACACAGTGACAGAAGCCAGAGCACACGGAAACTCCATTTACCTTCCCGCCACAGAGGTACCTATTTATCTACTTGCACTGCTGTGCTTTTGAACTGCTAGGTTGACAGGAGCCATGGGAGCTCACACTGTCGTGATTCGAACCTCCGACCTTCTGATCAGCAAGCCCAAGTGGCTCAGGAGTTTAGACCACAATGCCACCCTTTTAATCCTATATTATACGGGATAGGTGGCAACCCTACGTTCCTTCCCAACGTGCTTCTTTTTTTAGCTATACATGTCATTAGCTCTCTTCTACTCCGAATGAAGGGACGTGGGTGGCGCTGTGGGTTAAACCACAGAGCCTAGGACTTGCTGATCAGAAGGTTGGTGGTTCAAATCCCCGCAACGGGGTGAGCTCCCATTGCTCAGTCCCAGCTCCTGCCAACCTAGCAGTTCGAAAGCACGTCAAAGTGCAAGTAGATAAATAGGTACCACTCTGGCGGAAAGGTAAACAGCATTTCCGTGCGCTGCTCTGGTTCGCCAGAAGCGGCTTAGTCATGCTGGCCACATGACCAGCTGTACGCCGGCTCCCTCGGCCAATAAAGCGAGATGAGCACCACAACCCATGACTGGACTTAATGGCCAGGGGTCCCTTTACCTTTACTTTTTACTCTGATTGAAAAGATATTTCATATCCCACTTTTCACACCTTCCTTTCAGCTTTCTGCTGCACCTGAACATTAGGCAGTCCACACACAGAGCTGAGACTGGAGCATGCACCAGGAGACTACTTTTTTGCTGTCAAGATTACTCAGCGGAGAGGGTTGTGTGTCCTCTGAGTGTGTGAAGTGAGCAGGGCAACATCCTTTGCAGAAAGCAGGTGGCAAAGCCCTCTGGGGGTCACAACTCTGCCACCTTCTCAGTATGACTCACCCAACAAATGCTCACATTAAGAAATCTGCCTGCTGCTTTTATTTTTTATTTTTTTTTAATGGCAAGCAATTAGACTTAAAGACTGGAAAATCCCTCGCCAGGCTGGACAGAGCAGCTCAGTTACAAAGCTCCCTGGTAATCCTGCTACAAAGTGATTATTGAAGGATCTTTTTGCCAAATGCCATTTCACACTCCTGCGATGATGATGACTCTCTCGCCTTCCCTTGCCAATCCAGCAAGTTGTTTCCCTTGAATATAAACATTTATTGCGGGCTTTTTAATTACAAAGCCATGTCAGAGGCCCGGGGAAAACTTGTTTATCTGTCTGAGAATCGCCAGTGGAGCAGAAAGATCTGTGCTGTTGGTACACACGGCCTGCTAAAAGGCATGGCTTGTTGCTCCAAAGTGAGGATAATTCCACGTGAAATGAGATGGGAACTGAGCCTGGGCTATAAGTAGCACATGACAATAATAAACAGTATTTAACCCAGTGCCAGGTCATTTGATTTTTTTATTGCTTCGCACATAGCAGCACCTACAGAAAGAAAGAATTTATAGCTGTTTAGTGCTGACAGCAAGTACATGGAGAGAAAATGCCTACGTGACAGTTCAACCAATAGGCAGTAAGGTGCTTCCCCTCCCACAATGAACTTGAGTAATTAAGGCTGCAGTTGTACACCCAGGTACGTAACCAAAAAAAAACCCCTTGAACTCAGTTGAATTTACTTCAGAGTAGACTGTAATGCCATAATATCCTGCACATTTTACTATATAACCTGCCTCAGGTCCACATGATAGAAAAGGGCAGGGCAGAAATGTTTATAATTATGTTATAGATATAGATAAACCCTCGAAATTAATAAAAGTCAGGGTTTTGATTAATTGAGATATGGAACTGGGCAGAGCTGTGCCAGACAGGGAATTCAGGGAATTTCTGGGCTGCTTATGCAAACCAGCCTGGCCAAGCTAGGGCCATTAATAATAATAATAATAATAATGGAATAATAAATTATTATTTATACCCCGCCCATCTGGCTGGGCCTCCCCAGCCACTCTGGGTGGCTCCCAACAGCATTAAAAACAAAACAAAACATTAAACATTAAACCTCCCCTTAATAAAATGTCTTCTAAAAGTCAGATGGTTGTTTATTTCCTTGACATCTGGTGGGAGGGCGTTCCACAGGGTGGGCGCCACTCCCAAGAAGGCCCTGTGCCTGGTTTCCTGTAGCTTCACTTCTCGCAAGGAGGGAACTGCCAGAAGGCCCTGGTGCTGGACCTCAGTGTCCGGGCTAAACAATGGGGGTGGAGACAAGGGAGGTACAATAATGGGGCATGGAGGAGAGGAATCTTTTAGCCTGGGGGGTGAGATGTTACCAAGGAGATGGGGTGTTTGTTTGAGGGGGCAGGAAAAAGGAGCTTTGGAAGCAGGCATTCCTGGGATGAAGGAGGAGGAAGAAAGGGCTGAGCTCCATCTTTGGTGAGAGGGAGGGAAGGTTAACCGCAATGCTGAGGGCCATTGAGTAAAAGCTAAACTTCCTCCATGCAGACTAAAAGTGTAAATAGGTGAATAAGCCCTGTCTCTTAAAGCACAACCGTCTCCGCCATGTCTTCTGTTCTCCAAAGGGGCACAGACCCTGTGTGGATACCTGTGGCCCCATGCGCTTGGGCCACTGCTTGGCGGGTAGAGGGGCAAGCACTGGGCTTCTGTAACAATTATAGTGGTACCTCGGGTTACAAACACCTCAGGTTACAAACACTTCGGGTTACGGACTCCACTAACCCAGAAGTAGTGCCTCAAGTTAAGAACTTTACCTCAGGATGAGAACAGAAATCGTGCGGTGGCAGCGGGAGGCCCCATTAGCTACAGTGGTACCTCAGGCTAAGAACAGTTTCAGGTTAAGAATGGACCCCCAGAGCGAATTAAGTTTGTAACCAGAGGTACCTCTGTATTATAACAGAGGTGTTGCAAGTGCGTCGGTTTTTAAGGCTTCATCAAAAGCAATTTCAATTTAATAACACGCATTATCATTAGTAATAACAAACATTATTATAATGCTTTTCTGAAGACTAGATGACGCGCTTGCCACAGCTCTGTTCTTGCTTGTGTCTCCCGCACATGATGGCATTTGCTCCTAGGAAACGCTATGCAGAATTACATCGTCTGCCCAGGGTGAGGCATTCAGACAATCCATTTGCTAGCGACGCACAGAGAGAGCGGGAGAGATGTCATAATAATTGGTTCTAACAGGGGCACAAGTGAAGGGGAAAATGCACTTATCGAACGCTTCATGCACTGTGATCGTTCCGGAGTTTAGCATTTTTGCTCCATCATTGTGGATGAATGCATCTTTGTCAAACAGGTATTCAGATGCGTTTGGCTTGCGCCAGTATCTTTTACCCTCATTTCATATTCTCTAGCTCAGCTCCATGCTTATTTGATGCCTGACATCGCGTTTCTGCTGAGATGTTTCCTTCTTTCGGTTTATTCGGGTGGCGTGAAACATCAGCGTATCCTTCTCTGCGTTTCTGGAGGGCAGCAAGTTCTCTGCCTCAGCCAAGGAAATCATTTCTCCTCTTCCAGGGCGCCACCCAGGAATCTTCAGCAATTGGAAGCACCTCGCTGAAGGATTCCCATGCCAAGTTAGAGTGCCAGTCTTGTAACGCATTTGATTCCTCTCCACCCCCTGCCTGGTCTTTCTTGTTTGCTTTCATTCATGTCGATAGAAATCCGTCCTTCAAAGCATTTGCATGTTTTATAATGAATGCCTCTGATGCAAATGCCAGGAAAAGTATTATGGTCTGCTATTTTTGCAACTTGTTATTTACCTTCCAGCCAGGCTCGCTGCACTCTTCTTTTGTTTGTTATAAAGCCCCACGTGGTTTTTGGACGGATAAGTGGGGGTTTTTTTGGAGGAGTGCAGCACATTATATCGCTGGATTTTTTTGTCTACAAAGTGATTGCGTTTCTCACACACACACACACGGCATGCCTTGCTTTCCCTTTCCTTCAGAGATGCCATGCAATTCCACTGCATTTTAGGAACGCACGAAGTTCCTTATACAGAGTCAGGCCATTGTTTACATGGAGTGGTAGTGATTCTCTGGGGTTTCAGAAGGGATCTGTCCCAGCCCTCCTTATAGATGCTGGAGATTGGGACCTTCTCCTTTCAAGGCAGGTGCATCATAGATAAAAAGCATAGACTCACACATGATGGCCAGCTTCTATTTTGACTTGAAATGTTCGTTTTGGGCTTCTCAGAAGTACATAAAGGCAAAAAGTGGGCAGGGGGATTGTTGGCCCACAATGGCACCCACCTAAGAGGTGCCAGAACTGCGCTCCAGTGCACTCCAGCTGGAAAAAAGCACTGCTTGAGTTGTCTTGAGATGAGAGATTGGGGTGATTGGAAGTCATGGTGGAATTTGTTATGTATGCATCTAAATCTTTATTTGGTAATATGTATTGATTTTGGGTTGTTTTTGTTGACTGTTTCTTTTTAATAAAAAAATTAAAAAGCACTGCTTAGAAGGATATCCCAGTACCTTGGTTGCCGAATGCCTTGGAACTCGTACGTTTTGGCTCCCAAACAATTGAAAACTGGAAGTGAGTGTTCTGGTTTTTGAACGATTTTTGAAGCTGAACGTCTGGCTTGGCTTCTGCGGCTTCCAGTTGGCTGCAGGATTCTCCTGCAGGCAATCGGAAGCCGCACCTTGGTTTTCAAACAGTTCCGGGAGTCAAAGAGACACCTGGAATGCATTCTGTTCAAGAACCAAGGTACGACTGTGTGTTCAATGAGCTTTATTCATTGAACCTAAGATTCTGATCCTATGCACACTTACCTGGGGGTAAGCCCCACTGACCGCAGTGATGTTTTCTTCCAAGGAAACATTGGACAGTGATGTGGTGTTTTTATTCCCTTCAGAGCCTGAACTTAATTTTACAGACTCTCTTCCAGATTCCACAATCCAGACTGCAAGTTTTGGCAGACCCAAATTGTTTTATTCTAGGTTCTGCCAAAAGTTACCGGAATGGAACCCAGAGGTGCTGCCTATCCCTCATTTAGCTGACCTGCTGATTCTGCCTTGGGACAAATCACATCACTTTGAATTTGTCTGTTTAAACTAGGCTATTAATTCTGAAGCTCACAGGCTGCAATTTGGACTGCATCCAAATGGATAGCTGCCCAGGAGGAATGCCACTGATTTAGATAATAAAGTTGAAAGGAAAAATAATGTTTTTGAACTCATGTATTTACCTCCTTGGAGAAACCTTTTTGAGCTCAGTTAAAGTATAATCTGAATAGTTAGGAAGGGCCCGCCTGCTAGTTATAATTTGTGGATATGCAGTTTAGGATCTCAGGCCTTTGTAAATTCACCCACCCGTGCAGAGTTTATTTTTTGCATTAAAAGTTTTAATTCTTTTATGTTTGCTATACGTAGAACTAGAAGTTCAGACGAAACGTTCTGTGGCATAGCACAAGAAAAATACAGATAAAATGTAGAAAACAATAGATGTTCAATTCATGAATGGGAAAAATACCAAATGAAAATGAATAATTGTAATTGTTTATGCAATTACTATCAATGGAGATTACATATACAGAGCATTTTTAAGAATCCGTTAATCAGGAGAAGAGGAGAGAAAATGAGAAGCGCAAGGAATAGATCATAGAGCATGGTTTTAGCATTGCTTCAGTAAAATATTTGGAAGAAACCAGTTCCTCAGGGAGAATAACATGATTTCACCCAAGTCTGGTGGTATATTCTAGTTCACCCATAGCATACTTTTGCTTATGCAATGATGTGATAACTGAACAAATTAACTCTAGCCACAGCACAAAATTTGACCGTCAAAAAGCAGCTCGTGTTGAACTAAAGCATGGGAGAAGTTCTGTGAGGAAAGGTCTGTTCTCAGGATGAGAGTCAGTTACAGGCCAACAATAGAAAATTGTGCAACATACCCAGCTGCGGTCGCAGATGGGTCCCTATCTAACCAAGTCACAAGTTTCATTTCCATAGCCCAGAACTGAACTTTTCTTCTGAAACCGGGGTCTTTCCACATCAAATTGCCAAAGCCTTTTCAGCATTAGCATTCTAGATACTACTTACTTACAGTAGGCTGACAAAGTACCAGGGCAGACACCAGAAGGAGTCTGCTGGGGGCAGACTCTTCCAAGCGTTTCCAATCATTGTACATACCAACAAGTTTAGGGAGAATTTCACTGCTATGGGCAGTGAAAATTCAGTTATAGGGTTAGTCTTCCACTCATATTCCATTTAATGTAGTACAGGAGCAAGGTACTTCCTTACAGTCAAGAATATTTATGATCATGTGTGTATCGATGTCTAAGTTGTTTGGGGAGAGTTGCTGTAACAATGATGACCAATCATTTCAAATGAATTTAATAGGGATGAGACATTCCATAAGCCCACCCTGCCATAACTGTTATTGGAGCCCCAAGACGCTTGAAGGTTGTCTGAAGAGGTGCAGGCTATATTTTATATGCTTGATCCTTGCCATCCTGACTAATAACATCTAGCTAGGGGAAAATCATAGAATTGTGGAGTTGTAAGGGGCCCTGGTGGTGCTGTGGGTTAAATGACAGAGCCTAGGGTTTGCCGATCAGAATGCTGGCGGTTCAAATCCCCTTGTTGGGGTGAGCTCCCGTTGCTTGGTCCCAGCTTCTGCCAACCTAGCAGTTTGAAAGCATATCAAAGTGCAAGTAGATAAATAGGTACCGCTCCGGCAGGAAGGTAAATGGTGTTTCCATGTGCTGCTGCTCTGGTTCGCCAGAAGCGGCTTAGTCATGCTGGCCACATGACCCAGAAGCTGTATGCTGGCTCCCTCGGCCAATAAAGCGAGATGAGCGCCACAACCCCAGAGTTAGTCATGACTGGACCTAGTGGTCAGGGGTCGCTTTACCTTTACTAAGGGACCCTGAGGATCATCTAATCCAACCCCCTGCAATTCAGGACTTTGCAGCTGTCCCATATGGGGATCGAACCTGCAAAAATGATCATTTGGGTCCAGAAAGTGATACATGGAGGCAACAGCTTGGAGCAGAGAGATTTTAGCAGGGAATTGGCATGGAAATCCAATCTGGATGGGGAATATATTAGAGTCCACACTAGCTTTCTCTTTAAAATAAAAATGGACAGTTTAAGCACACTTTTTTTTAAAAAAGCATTAATGATGTGCCCCCGTAGCTAATTATTTAATTTGTGACATTGTCGCCCCATAGTAGACTGGTTATTTTTCCAATCATTTAGTATCTTCTGGGCCACAAGTTAATTCTTAAAGGGAAGTCAGTAATAGGGCCTAATCTGAGTCAGTATAGTGGTACCTCGGGTTAAGAACTTAATTCGTTCCGAGGTTTGTTCTTAACCTGAAACTGTTCTTAACCTGAGACACCACTTTAGCTAATGAGGCCTCCTGCTGTGGCTGTGCTGCCGCCACGCAATTTCTGTTCTCATCCTGAAACAAGGTTCTTAACCCAAGGTATTATTTCTGGGTTAGCAGAGTCTATAACCTGAAGCATCTGTAACCTGAAGCGTCTGTAACCTGAGGTACCACTATAAGTCTTTCTTGCTGAGTTATCACCCTTGACCCGACTATACGGCAAGCTATTGGTCTGCCTGGAAACATGGGAGAGAGAAGAGGGAAATAGCTCGTGAGCTACGTGTTGAATAAATGTGTGGGTCAGATAAGAGCGAGAGTCTCTCTACAGAAGTCAATGGCCCATTGCTCCTCATTCTGGAGTTCCATTTTCACTTACTATTGTTAGTTCCTTGGAACGAAAATGAAATGTGAGATATTCTGCCTCGTGGCTCCTATATTTAGTAGCTTTGGGTGACAAAGTGCTCAAAGTGACAAAGCCTGTCCCCTGGGGTTTGAGGGGGGAGAATGCAGGGAGGGAGACATGTGAATTCTTTACCTGCCTAGGCTTTTCTTTAATAATAATTTAAAAAGTGATTGAAGTGGCTTTAGGCTGCCCAACAGTGATGCACCATCTGTCCCAGAAGTCTGTCCTAAGATAATCACTTTTGCATTTAATGATTTCCACTTTTATTGTTGTAATACTGCAAACTGCTTCAACCTTCCTTTGGCATGCTGCTCACACGCCAATCTTACAAGAGTCCATCATTTATCAACACTATTGTTCAGTGACACGTTTCTTACTGGTAGTTTCTTATGATGCCTTCCCAACATACGGAATCTGGTGACGCAGGCAACAGTTTGAAACATATATTCCGATTTTCATGTATGCGACAACGGCCGCGAGAGTTCTCGTAACACAAGGATGAAAGACTGAAGAAACCCCAACTAAAGAATCATGGCAAGAAAAATTGATGGACCATGCAGAACTGGCAAAACTGACATACAAGCTACGGGACAAGGATAACTGTGACTTTAAAGATGAATGGGAATCCTTTACAAAGTATGTGAAGACACAACAAAACGAACTGGACTCCTTGGCTGGTTTTGAATAAACATTCACAAACTTTTTATTGATAATAATCAGCTAAATAGTTGGCGGATTTATACAACTGTATAACATGCAGAAATCAGCATTTTTAGAGAAAGACTGGAACTGAGGGAAGTCGGGGGGTGGAATGGGTGGGTTCTGTGGGGGGAAAGAGGGGGAGGGAGGAAAAATGGGGGGGAATAAGGATGATATGTTTCTGGATAATGTTTTGTTTCAATTTTGAATAAAAGTTATTTTAAATAATAAAAAAGAAACATATATTCCCCTCACATTTCCTCAGGAAGCTGACAGGTGCCAATGGTGGTTTCTTTTTGGTGCCAACTGAGTCAGCCAAGCCTCAGCTAAGAAAGGCTGTGATTCTGCAACGTGCGTTATGTAAATCACTCCTTTCCATGTTGATATCCACCCCCCTCCCCTTACTTCTTTAGGATATGTGAGCAACAAACAAGTCCTTATTTCAGGTAAAGTAGCCAGGTACAGTAGCAAAGGTGACTTCCAAGACCGTTATTTCTTCAGATCCATTTGAAAATTCCTCTAAGATTGCAAAATTCCCATTGCAAAACTTCACAGTGTCTAAATGCTTTCATAATCGGTCAACGCAACGTTTTGAAATTGAAGCTTTTTAAAAAGAAAGAGCCAGGAAGTGCCGGTTTAAAGTTAGCTCTGATCAGCACTGGAGACAATGGTGTAATGTAATAGGAAGGGCTGGCCTATGATAAGTTAAGATTTATGCATCATGGAGCAAAAGGACAACCCGCGTGTTCAATAAGTCCCATTCCCTCTTCCTCTGGCAAGACTGGGGGCGTTTATTCTGGAAGCTAAAGGCAAAGAGGATCCATTCAAATGACTGAGGTAATTTCCTGATATGAACATGAGGCAGATAAATAAAGCAAAAAATTATAATAGTTCTGGACTTTACAGTGGAACCTTGGTTCCCAAACTTAATCCATTCCAAAAGTCTGTTCCAAAACCAAAGTGTTCTAAAACCAAGGCATGCTTTCCCATAGAAAGTAATGAAAAATGGATTAATCCGTTCCAGACTTTTAAAAACAACCCCTAAAACAGCAATTTAACATGAATTTTGCTATCTAATGAAACCATTGGTCCCTAAAATGAAAGCAATAATCAATGTATTGTACTATAAGATAAATAAGACAGTATTGTAGATGATAATTTTTTTTTCCCTTACGTGCACTGATGATAGTCATTGTTTGGATGGAGGGCTTTTATCCATTTCTGCAGTCACACAATCAATCAACCAGTAGCTGAACTGTGTTCCACACAGTCACAAAACAACTCACAAAAATGAAGTCACAAGCCACATTCACAAGTCAGTCCCATAAAATGAAGAACGAGTCACAGTAAAAAAAAAAAAAATGAAAAAGCCACACAAACAAAAACGCAAAAAAGGAAAAACAAAAGCTCCAAATATCACCTCTGTGTTGCGTTGGTGCTCGGGACTCCATAGCCGACAGACTCAACAGGAAGCCTCTGATTAGCAGCGGAGGACTAAATTTACAAACAGAACACATTCAACAGGCAGCGGAACATGTTCAGCTTCCAAGGCAAAGTTCACAAACCGGAACACCTACTTCTGGGTTTGCAGCGTTCTGTTTCCAAGTTGTTCATAAACTAAGCTGCTCTAAAACCAAGGTACCACTGTACTAGAAATGCTGTTCTATCAAATCAAATCAAATACCTTTATTGGCATCACAGTATAAAACATTTCAAGTCCCTGGGATGATTAAAAGGACAAGGGTGAAGCTGTCGAGGGTCATAAGGTCACACTGTGATCATGTGCACTTAGATATTCTGCTTCATAGAATCATAGAATCATAGAGCTGGAATAGACCACAAGGGCCATCGAGTCCAACCCCCTGCCAAGCAGGAAACACCATCAGAGCACTCCTGACATATGGTTGTCAAGCCTCTGCTTAAAGACCTCCAAAGAAGGAGACTCCACCACACTCCTTGGCAGCAAATTCCACTGTCGAACAGCTCTTACTGTCAGGAAGTTCTTCCTAATGTTTAGGTGGAATCTTCCCTAATCTTCCCTAATCTCAACCTGTCATGTTTCCCAAAAGGATGGTTCGCTGTTGAACCCTTTCAGGTAAAATTGTGGCTAAAAAGGAAGCTACTAAAGCAGTGATATCTTTGTCCCGATCTGTCAGGAGAAACCTCATTTGACTTCTTCTCGGAGTTATGGTCCAGAGGTCCAACATCTTGCTCAATGCTGTTCTGTCACAATCAATGAGAACTCAATGAGAATTAAACAAAATAATTTTGTGGTTTTTTTAAAAAAATAAAAAATCCTACCACTCTGTAGCTTTATAAAGTTTCTATTTCTGTCATGTGTTTGACTCATGTCACATGGTAAATCTTGGCCAACTGCAAACTCTGACGAACTGGAGACAATATTAAATGTGGAATACCAAGCAGGTGAATTCAGAGACTTTTGCAAGATCCATAAACATGAATCTGAGCATTTAGTTACTATAGAGGCAGAAAAGAAAGGGGAAGAAATACAGCATTTTTTGTTATTGGGGAGTATATAGACTTAGTATATGTTAGTAAATTAACAACTAAAAGCACAAGGCAGATTTCAAGCACATAAGAATTTGCTCCTTGAGCTCAGGTCAAGGTTAGTCCAGATTTCTATCTCCTCAAATGGATAGCCAGTTTACAAGCTGATCACCCTCAGCTGTGAAACATCTCCACACACCCAGCATCTCAGACAGATATATTATCTGATACCAAGCCAATTGGGAGCTTCTCAGGGCAATGTGAATGTATGATTATGGTTATTTACAGTAGTAGCATTGTTTGATTCTGAATGTGGAATTTAGGTTTTTGGGAGGGTTTATGATCCAGCAGTTGCTTCTGCTAATAGAAAGAGAGGAGATATGTTATCATTCACCCTTCCCCCTGCATGCCCTCCCCCATGTCACTTTCCACTCCATTTTGGATGAGACAATGAGTGGGGCACTGGGAACGGCAAGGTGAGGGGGAGATAATAAGAAATCATTGACATTCATTGACTTCCACCCATTAACAGACTGTATAAAAAGTTGAGATGGCTTGTCCCAAACTCAAATGAGTGTGATGTTCTGCATCTTTGCTGAATATCACCTGCCGGTCATGCCATTCGCAGATCAGCTGTTCAAGTTAAGTAGCCAATTAAGAATCTCAAGATTGCTGGTGGCTACAGATTTTGCAGTCTTTTTTGGGAGTCCTACAAGGGATCCAAGTAAAAGTAATAGAATTTGCATGGCACAGCCTCTTTGTTCCTGTCTCTTTGTCACACTCTGGCATGTCAAAGAAACTGAGTCCAGGACAGGGCTGTGCCCATAAAGCATGGAGCTAGGCAGGCAGAGACAGGCTTGGTTCTGCTGAGTTCTACTGGGCACGGGTGGCGCTGTGGTCTAAACCACTGAGTCTCTTAGGCTCACTGATCAGAAGGTCGGCGGTTTGAATTCATGCAACAGGGTGAGCTCCCGTTGCTCTGTCCCAGCTCCTGCTAACTTAGCAGTTCACGCCAGTGCAAGTAGATAAATAGGTACCACTGTGGCGGGAAGGTAAACGGCGTTTCCATGTGCTCGTTTCTGTCACAGTGTTCCGTTGTGCCAGAAGTGGTTTAGTCCTGCTGGCCACATGACCCGGAAAGCTGTCCATGGACAAACGTCAGCTCCCTCAGCCTGAAGCGAGATGAGCACCACAACCCCATAGTCGCCTTTGACTGGACTTAACCATCAAGGAGTCCTTTACCTAGCTTTTACTGGGCAAAAGAAACTGACTGCAATGTGGGTCAAAACCAGCTGAGGCTAATCCGTGTCTGAGGAAGTGGACAGCTCTTCTACTTTCTCCAATCGACTTGCAAATGATCATATGAACAGACA
This sequence comes from Podarcis bocagei, assembly GCF_964188305.1. Lineage (NCBI taxonomy): Eukaryota > Metazoa > Chordata > Lepidosauria > Squamata > Lacertidae > Podarcis > Podarcis bocagei. The sequence goes on from NC_138143.1 coordinate 29,939,665, forward strand.
CCAAATGTCAAGACTGCTGAAGGAAGGAGTGTCCCACAAACCAGACACAAGAGTCATGAAAGGCAGCAGGTATCGTATCTGCCCCAGTGGTGTTCCCAAATACACTCTTATTTTTTTCCTATATAAGGAAGGCGTTTATGCACTTGGGAAGGCAACAGGGGTGGAGGCGAGAGGGAGATAATCTTTACCCTGACCCTAATATTGCATTACTTCCTCCACCGCTCCAGTCCATCAAAACAAAAGAGAACTTCATTAGAACATGTACTAATTTGTTTTTCACTTCTGCCTTTTCCTTCTTTGACTCTCCCAAGCTGATTGACTCAGAAGGCAACGATCTGGATATAAGAAAATGTGCTATATTATCCTATATACGCTAGACTCTTGGATTAGGATAGATCATAACAAAACAAGAAATGTGTTTAACTGTGAGCAAAAATGGCCACCCTGGCTGGAGCAATTTTTCATGCAAACAAGCCCACACATCACTTCCCTCACAGGCCAGAAAGCAGAGCTTGGCATCTAGTCACTCCAGATGCTTGGCAAAGATTGGACTCCCCCCCCCCATAAACTCCTCTCAGTGGGGGGTATGTGACACTCCTATGCACATAACAAAATACCCTTTGCTGTCCAACATCTGTCCAATGAACCCACTCATTCTGGCAGGGCAAGGCTCTTAAGCAGCTGTTGCTCTAGGCAGAAAGTCTGCTTGCCATCCCGGCACTCGTGAGAGGGCAAGCTGAAGCTCTGCCAGTGGGTTTATGCATCTTTAGTCCCTGAGCTTCAAAACAATCCCACCCTGAACAGGCTGGTGCCCAAGCTGCATAATCAGTTGTGCTTTCTTATGTTAAACCTCATGATAAAGGTAAAGGTAAAGGGACCCCTGACCATTAGGTCCAGTCGTGACCGACTCTGGGGTTGCGGCGCTCATCTCGCTTTACTGGCCAAGGGAGCCGGCGTACAGGTTCCAGGTCATGTGGCCAGCATGACTAAGCCGCTTCTGGTGAACCAGAGCAGCAGCGCATGGAAACACCATTTACCTTCCTGCCGGAGCGGTACCTATTTATCTACTTGCACTTTGACATGCTTTCGAACTGCTAGGTTGGCAGGAGCAGGGACTGAGCAACGGGAGCTCACCCCGTCGCGGGGATTCGAACCGCCAACCTTCTGATCGGCAAGTCCTAGACTCTGTGGTTTAACCCACAGCGCCACCCGCGTCCCTTCAAAACTCATGATACCTGGACCTATTTTTTAAAAAAACTATTCTACAACTTGATGGACAGCATAGGAGAGTAATACAGTGTGTTTCTTTTTATCTTTATACCAGTTGCTGGAAACTGCTGGAGGGATGACTTCTCTTGTGTTCGAATTCTGCTTGCAGGTTTGCCACAGGCACCTGTGAGAACTGGATGCCTGGACTAGGTGGGCCATTGGCCTGATCCTGCAGACTCTTCTCATGTTCTTGTCTTCTCTCTCTCTCTCACACACCCACACCTCTCCCTCCTGACTCTGGAGGCACCTCAGTATCCCCCCACTTTCTCCCCCAATTGTCTCCATTTCCACGATGCTGACTGGTGCCTACGTGAGTCATAGTCCCAAATATCTGTGAGGGATACCAAATTGGCGAAAGCTGGTGTAAAGTAATAATACGCCGTTTCCAAAAATTACCATGCAGTATTATAATACAGTGGTACCTCGGGTTAAGAACTTAATTCGTTCTGGAGGTCCGTTCTTAACCTGAAACTGTTCTTAACCTGAAGCACCACTTTAGCTAATGGGGCCTCCTGCTGCCACCGGGCCACTGCTGCACGATTTCTGTTCTCATCCTGAAGCAAAGTTCTTAACCTGAAGCAATATTTCTGGGTTAGCGGAGTCTGTAACCTGAAGCATATGTAACCCGAGGTACTGTAATGAATTGAAGCATCGTTGCAGTGAAGCCTGTTTTTCACCCAGGGGAGGTTGTGGACTCTCCTTCCTTGGAGGTTTTTAAGCAGAGGTTGGGTGGTCATTTGTCATGGATGCTTTAGCTGAGATTCATGCCTTGCATGGGGTTGGACTAGATGACCCTCGCGGTCCCTCACAACTTTATGGTTCTATGATTCTATGATGAGTGTGCACATGCAGATGGAAGCCGACCCACTGCCCCTGACATGGAACACCATAATCTGTTGGCTGACTACAACACTGGCAAATTATAGAAATATACCCTGTAGGAGCCACATCTAATACACATTGAGAGTAATAACTAATTGCCTTCACTAATAATAAAAAGTGACCTGGCTTCAGGGGTTCTTTTGCCATTCGATCTGTGGCAGCAGAGTTTAGGACAACAACAAACACCGCCGGGCATTTGGAGCTGCCCAAGTCCTTCTCGCTCCCTTCCCGCGCGCTTTTGCGCAGGGGCAGCCCCGAGCTGCGGAGCTTTTAAGGGTTTCTAATCCTGGAAGGCCGTGTGACATCACCCCACTTCTTGTCGGCTGATGTTTCGTACAAGCCTCGCATTTCCTTCGCCTTTTCCAAGCCACCAATTACTGCAGCGGGCTGGTGTTTATAGAGAGCGCTGGTCTCTCTCCCTCCCTCCCTGCTCTTTTCCACTGATGCTTTTCTGGCCGCTATCCCGCCCAGGCCGCCTTCCCCAAGACGCGCTCGGTGCCAAGGGTTAAGCCGGACCAGGCTATTAGAAAGGAATCTGGGAGGTGGGGCGCGCGCAAAAGCCAAGCAACCGGCAGGAAAACTCTCTCCCTCTCTCCCCCCCTCCTTTTTTTCATTGACTTCAGCACCATGTGATCAGGAAGCCTGGCCTTTTTCCACTTCCCCTCCCGACTAAAGGGAAACATTGTGTAGCTTTCGCTGCCGTGCCGCTGGTGGGATGGGCTTGCGCGGCGTTACGTAGGCGGATAAAAATAACCAGCATATTTAAGGCCGGCTGTGGAATCCCAGCACACGCAGTGCGCGCCTGGTCAGCTCGGAGCGCAGCAGCGGGTCCTGCTCCAGCGGACGCACACACACAAACACACACCCTGCAAAGAGCAGAGCTTATGATGCAATTGTGAAACCCTTCAGACGTGTTTGGCAGGCAGCACTCTTTCAACAGCCCCCTGGGAAGGAAATCGAGAATACTGTTTTTCATCTTCTTCTCCCCCTAAGAACGCAGCCGTGCGCTCCAAACGAGGGCTCGTGCAAAGGAGACTGTTTTGCAAAGATTTATAAACCTTGCCTGTAAAAAAAAAAAAAAAAGATGTTCGGAAGGAATTGCTCAATACGCAGAGCTTTTGGCGGCGGGGGTGGGGGGGGTGGGAGCGGGAATCAGAATCTCAGCTCCTCTCTCCATTATCATACATATAGATAGCTATATTGTTCTGGGTCGGCATCAATGAACAGGTGTCCCAAGGCGATGAGGATGGAGGGATGTGTTTCCAAGTGATTTTTCCCCCTCCTGCTCCAGCGGACGCACACACACACACACGGACAGAATTGCAAGAAAGGGAGATGTAATGTTTTGTATTAGTGTTAATCTTGGGATTGGGTGCCAATCGGAAAACATACAGAGGAAGTTTCTTCTGCCCTTTTGGAATGCCAGGGGGAGGCACCAGTTTCTTGACCCAGGCACCTGCAGCGATACAAATGGTGCCACACTTCATGATTGATTGAAGGGGGGTTTTTTTTATAGGGTAATTATACGGACCAGTCAGTGGCTCTGTCAGTGAGTGCTTGCTGTTGAAGATAAGCAAGAGTGGCTTGATCTGTGCGAAGATGGGCAATAACTGGGAACCCCTTTGTGCTGTTCTGGGCATTCTAAGGAAACATACATACAATAAATCAATTGATAAATTATACAAGTGTGTGTATCTACGTGTGTGTATACCCACACACAAACTTTAAATTCATTTCTTTCGCTACTCTTTGGATGTGCAGAAAACTGGACCGATACAGGAAATATTTGCATGGGAGGAAGTACCCCACCATGCTGTTTCAATTGTCACATTAGGGGGCTTGTTCATAAATCCATCTGGCACAGAGGGCTCCCGTTGAGAGTCAACTTCTTTCTTACAAACAGAGAACAGTGAGCTTTAAGAAATGGTATTCTTCCCTGTCCGCAAGGAAGGATTCTAAGATTAAAACAGCAGACTTGAGCTATAATGCATATCAATTAATGCTTAGGTCTGCAAGGTTGCTGGGGGGTGGGCAAAGTCTATCACTCACAAGGTTTATTCGCACTTCTAGAGAAACACTTCAGGGATATATATGCCCTGTCTTGGAAACACTAGTGAGAGCCAGTGGCTAGATGCTGCTTGTTTCTCCAGGAATGGGCTCATCCTGCAACCACAGGGCGTCACTTGTAGTTCTGTCTTGTAACTGTGCCAGCAGTGTGTAGAGATATGGAGTTGTGTGTAGGGTCTAATGTCAGTCTCTGCCCCTCTGCCGTGATATTTCTACAGTTGCTCTGGAAGCTCTTGATGGCGACCTGCCCTCTCGAGAAACACCACTGGTCAGACGGCTGAATGTTACCTGAGTTCCCACCTGTAGCAAGATGGTTCTCTTGCAGTGCTGAATATGACAAGGGAACTGCTGGACCAGACGAAGGGCCTTGCTTTCTAATCTCACAGTGGTCAACCAGCTACTGGGAGTAGGGTTCAGTCTCTGCTCCATTCACTGGATGATCCAGTCATCTCACTGTAGCTGAAGTTGGTCACAGCCAAACACCATCTCTTTAAAGCACTTTCAAAGCACACAGCTGCTGACAAAAGAATCTTGGGAAATGTAGTTTGTTAAAGGTGCTGGTGGAAATGGCAGCTCTGTGAGGGGTGAACTACAATTCCCAGGGTTGTTGTTGTTTTTATTGAACTCTATTGGAAACTTGTACATATGCTTATAAAGGTGGCCAGCATGACTAAACCGCTTCTGGCACAACAGGACACTGTGACGGAAACCAGAGCTCCCGGAAACGCCATTTACCTTCCTGCCACAGCGGTATCTATTTTTCTACTTGCACTGGTGTGCTTTCAAACTGCTAGGTTAGCAGGAGCTGGGACAGAGCAACGGGAGCTCACCATGTCACAGGGATTCGAACTGCCAACCTTCTGATTGGCAAGTCCAAGAGGCCCAGTGGTTTAGACTACAGCGCCACCCGCGTCCCTTAGGTTTTTTTATATAAAACTCTGAAGCAGGAGAGTGAGGCAGAGCAAGGTGGGGAAAGCTCAATATCCTGATGATACACACAGTCCTCCCGTAATGTATATATGCATTTATATAAAGTGTAGATTATAGAAATGGTCAGAGAGAGAGAAAGCAAATTATAACTTGATATGAACTTGAGATAACTTGCCACAGGGCACTGAAACATAGATCAAAGTATTTTGAGACACTTTACAGTAGGGGGCAGATACTGGGTGTTGATGTCACTGCATTTTTCGAAAACCAGCGAGGGGATATCTAGAGGGGAAGGATAAAATCCTTTCGAAAGACAGTGAACCCAAGTAGTGTAAGACTAGGAGACGGAAGACCAGGGTTTGAATTCCCACTCAGCCATGAAGCTCACCTTGGGCCAGTCCTGTCTCTCAGCCTAGCCTACCTCCCTGTGTTGTTGTGAGGATAAAATGGGGAGGGGAGAGCCATAATAACAACAATAACAATTTATATGCCGCCCATCTGACTGAGTTGCTCCAACGACTCAGCTTCCAACAAATTAAAAACATTGAGCACAGTAAAACATCGATAATAAAAATTTCCCTAACCATCTTGAGCTCCTTGGAGGAAAAGTGCTATATAAATGTAATAAAGCAACGGGGAAGTGAACAGGTAAATAATTTTAGTGTCTGAATCCTTTGTTTCCACGTATCCCATGTTCTGAAAAAATCACATTTTCCTCCAACTGAGGAAGTTGTAGATGATCTGTTTCAACCGTCCTTGGTTTTGAAACAGGCCTCGTGGTCATAGGATTCCCCTAGATGAGGTGTCAGGCATGACCTTTAAAATCCCTCTTTGTCAAGGGCTTTACCCTTGTGGTGGTGAAATACTTCGCGCTTCACAAAACTGACTCCCCATGTAGAGAGACACCCACGTAGCCTGGCTTACTGGCGGCAGCAGCCCCTCCAGGATGAAGTATGTGCAGGCCTACACAGGAGTAGAAGCATGTTCAGCCCTTCTTCAGTGGAAGCAAGTGTTTGCTTGAATCCTGTCAACAATGCACAATCTTGCAAACAACTTCCTGCCCGAAAACGGTGCATGTATTTTGGAAGACCTATGGCATATTGTGTTATGATTCAACAGGACATTCTTTGGCTATCCAAAAGGACAGCTTGTATTTGTTTGCGTCTAGGAATATCTGTGCTGTGATTTTTGGCCTACAATATTCTGGAGGAAATGGAGATGTGTAGCGACGAAGATGCATACTTGGGGCTCCTCGTTTTCAGCCATTCAGAGGCAGGAAGGAGGCAGCTTTAGAGCAAAGCTGTGTGGGAAACGCTTTCCTGCATACATTCTGGCAGCCATGGGCTGGATTCTGACCAGAGTTTTTATTAAAACAGCCTCATAAGTTGCGGCGGTGCTCAAGAAAAAAAGAATACAATAACTGATCGAATGTTAATGACTTCAATCTGTTTCCACTGTGAGATTCCCACCCCCTTTTTATAAGAAAGAAGGGGGAAATGAGAGTTGAGTATTCTCAGCTGCCTCAGACAGAGCTGCTATAGATGTTGGGAGAGTTGGTACTTGAGAGTAAACAAGCCAGCAGCGTTTGTGCTTGTTCACACATTTTAATTCAGCCCATGCTACGTTCCTATGAACTAGATTGGGATGAAACAATACAGTCTCAAGATTACTTAGAAGGGATTTGTGAAGGCACCTAGAAGTCCATATTCCGTAGAGCAATTTGTTGTTGTTTAGTCGTTTAGTCATGTCCGACTCTTCACGACCCCATGGACCAGAGCACACCAGGCACTCCTGTCTTCCACTGCCTCCCGCAGTTTGGTCAAACTCATGCTGGTAGCTTCGAGAACACTGTCCAACCATCTCGTCCTCTGTCGTCCCCTTCTCCTTGTGCCCTCCATCTTTCCCAACATCAGGGTCTTTCCCAGGGAGTCTTCTCTTCCCATGAGGTGGCCAAAGTATTGGAGTCTCAGCTTCAGGATCTGTCCTTCCAGTGAGCACTCAGGGCTGAGTTCCTTAAGAATGGATAGGTTTGATCTTCTTGCAGTCCATGGGACTCTCAAGAGTCTCCTCCAGCACCATAATTCAAAAGAATCAATTCTTCGGCAATCAGCCTTCTTTATGGTCCAGAGCAATAGCCACCCATAAACCAGGGTGCCATGTCATAGCCATGTTTTTCTCTGCCCCTGAAAGGCAAAACACATCTGCATGTGTCCCACGCAGACAGCAGGTTTGCAAAGATAATCACAGGGTTTATAGGGGCGTGGGGGTAGATGGATACTTAATTGTGCCAGTTGTTTCATAATTAAAGCAGCTGGACATCCAATAGGAGGGGGGCAGGACATAAAGCATAATTGTAGATGACAAGCAAATTGAATCGATAGCAATGAACTGTATCTATGTTGTAAAGCACACATGCAGATCTAGTGTTGCGGATAAGTCTCCCCAACACAGAATGCCCACATCTGGAAGGCAGCAAAATCCACAAAAGATAAAGGGAACCATTTCACACATTCCCTAATGAATATACAACTTGCTCTCTGATTATATATTTATTGGATTTGACAGTCTAATCAAGCAAGCAAGCTTCAAAGCACTGCAACCTGCATTGGTAAAAGCTGATGTACTGTTTCGGCAATTTTTATAACTACGAAGGTACACAACAGTATACCAATAAAAAATTAAAAATCATATTATAAATCAGTATTATGTCTCCCTAATTGGCATTATTGGGAAGGGCTGCCCGGCATGACTTAAAAAAAATAATACATCTTTTAATTGGCTTACATTAGATTGTGACATTGTACTACAGCTCTAAAAATTGGGTGTCAAAAAACCTTTCCTGTTGCTTTCATTCCTGAGTAGGAGTTCTGGTTTACTTTTATTTATTTTATCCTGTTTCCGTGCCGCCTGATAACCAGGTTTCCAGGGCAGCTTACAATTACAGAGCGGCATTGCTTGCTGTCTTGCTATATGTATAAGCTCTGATCCTATGCATGTTTAAGGACTTGGTGAGTCGTACATCTGAATAAATATGTATGGAGTAGATGTATTTGTGAGGGGATCTCCCTTTCTGTTATTCAAAACCCGTACTTGCCTTTTTCTACTGCATTAATAAACTGGCTGAGACTGAGGTGACTTGTAGGTCAGCAACATCTGCAGGGTACCATGTTGGCTACTGCTGCTCTGTTGTGTGCCTTTGGTTACTACTACTACAAATAAGAATAAGAATAAGAAATTTATATGCCACCCATGTGAATGGGTTGCCCCAGCCACTCTGGGCAACTTCTAGCAAATTTTTTGTTTTGTTTTGTTGTTGTTTTAACATCTTTATTGAAAGTTCAAAAAGTACATAATTATATGTGCACTAAACATGGTGAGACGTAAATAAAAGAGAGAGAAAGAAAAAGAGAAACAGAACCAGTGTAGAAAGGAAAATAAAGGGGGGAGGGGGAAACCCCCAAACTGTATAATTTAGAAGGTTGTTATTGTACTTCACCAGATCTTAAGAATGTATTCCAAATATCACTGAGTTTGTCCATGGCAAGTGGGCATTTATATGCAAGTTGTTCATATGTTGCGAGCTCGTATAAGTCTTCAATCCAATTGTAGAAGCTTCCAGTAAATTATAAAACCACAGCAAGACATCACACGTTAAAAGATTTCCCTATGCAGGGCTGCCTTCAGACGTCTTCTAAATGTCAGATAGTTGTTTATTTCTTTGACATCTGACAGGAGGGCGTTCCACAGGGCGGGTGCCACCACCAAGAAGGCCCTCTGTCTGGTTCTCTGTAGCATCAGTTCTCACAGAGAGGGAACTACCAGAAGACCCTCAGAATTGGATCTCCATGTCCAGGCTGAATGATGGAGGTGGGTGCACTCCTTCAGGTATACGACCCCCAAGTAAGACTGCTAATGAAATCCATTGAGCAATTTACATATACTTATCAATTCCTCTCTGCGCTGCTTTGAAGCTCTGCCTCTCCATATTAGTTTTCTGCTGTTGCCCTCTTTTTCTCCTGATGATTTATACATTTATACCCCAGCTTCAAGGTGGTGTCAATGTTTCTCCCCCTCATTTAATCCCCACAATCCTGTGAGGCAGGGACTGGCCCAAAGTCACCCAGTGAGCTTCAGGGCTGAGTGGGGATTCAAACCCCAGTCTCCCAGGTCTTAGTCCAGTGCTCTAACCACTACACCACTGTAGCTCCCCAATGCACAGAATTAGTGCAGAATTTGGGTCACCTTAGCACAGAAGGTTTAGTTACTTTTTTTAGCCACAGCCATTCGTACAGCTGTCCCCTAACTTCACCAGTCAAACAATGAGTGCTTAGCATTTGTTTCTAACCCCCCTCCCTTTTATTTAGAAAAATGTGTTCTGTGTCGTCAATGCAATTTAGTTTTACCCAAATGCAAACCATTACATGTCTGCACAAGTTACTTTTTTATGCTTTGTAGTCAGCAAATTACAATAATAAAAGTCATGCCAGTGTTGAGTCTTTTGCGGACTGGATCCTTAAACGACAACAACAACAAAAATCAGCTTCTTAATTTTATGGAGTCGCAAAAAAAAATAAAAAGACTCTAGATCTCAAAGGTTCCTTCAGACGTTGACAGCAATTAACCGTCTATAAACAGAACCATGTGGAAGAGTCTGATGAGGATGATGTCAGCGCTGGCAGTATCCTTCCAGAACTACAAAGTCCTTGTGAGTGATGGTTGGATTTGGTAATTATGCAGATATGATCCTCATTGAAGTCAATGGGAAGGACTTTATTTCCTTGGGCTTCAGTTGGAATTGTGGGTGGCTTGGATCAAATTCTGGCAAGAATTGCATGCCATTCATAGGCCACACACAAGCCCAGAGACGGATACAGTTCTGTGATTGTTAGGGCATCTCGGCACCACACATTTACACACAGTAACTGCTAAGATGTGACTAATCCACACCTAAAATCCATCTGCTCCTATGTTCTGCTGCAATGCATGCTGTACTTCTTTTTCACCGGGGATAAGGACACTATGAGTCTTCAGGTTGTCTGCGGCTCTCTTCATCCCTGAACATTGGCCAAACTGGCTGGAACTTTTGCTTCGAACAAAGAACCAGCAGCAACATGTTGCAGTGTGGAACGATCTGATTCAGAGTTTAAAAAATTCAAAAAACATTTATCCAAACGTTACAATGCAGTTACAATACAATATACTTTCAATCAATATATCCCCTCCACAGACACCTCTGTGATGATGGTAGCATTAAAATATCCTGTTCTTCTTCAATAAAAGAGAAAGGGGGGACCAGAGGAAAAGGGGGATTATTCAGAGTTGTTGTTTTTAGATTACTTTGTCCTTTTTCAGAAAAGTGAAATTCAAAGCAACCCACATAAATGTTGTTGTTCTTGACTTCCATCTGTCTTAAGACACAATGGAGTGCATCTCTGGGGGGGGGTCAAACCGCTGCATTAGCAGCACCTAAATGACCTACTCAGGGCACAAGCCTGGGCAGAGTATATGGAGGACTTGGGTTGCCTAGGTCAGTGTTCCCCAACCTTGGGCCTCCAGCGGTTTTTGGACTACAACTCCCATCATCCCTCGCTAGCAAGATCAGTGGTCAAGGATGATGGGAATTGTAGTCCAAAAACAGCTGGAGGCCCAAGGTTGGGGAACACTGGCCTAGGTGACAAGACCCCCCTCTCGGTCTCATTGTTCTAGTCCAAAGGAAAGCACAGCAATACATTGGGCACCAGCTTGGCTACAGAAGTTAGTATCCAAACAAACCCCTGTGTTGCAAAGAGAATGTCAACAATGTCTTGGCAACATGATGACCATATACATACATAATAGACAATCTTTATAGAATTCCTTCAAATCATAAAAAGGACAAAATGAAATCTTTAGTCTCAAAGTCTCTGAAAATCTTTAAATGAAGTGAGATACCAAGCTTTGTCCCGTGGAAGACAAGCTGTGACTACATTATTACATGAGCACTGTTCCACAGCATTTGATATTTTCATTTATATACATTCATTTGAAATAAGATGGGTTTGTGAAGCATTCTATATCCACCCACCACGCTGATGAAGAATTCTACGGAACAGTAGTCAATATCCGGAACTACTGTTCAGCGTTGGACATCATTGTTGAATACACAAAGCTTCACAGCTTGTCTTCAACCGTACAAAGTTTGGTACCTCACTTCCTTTAAAGATTTTCAGAGACGTTGTTGGCTACAGAAGTTGCCAGAAGGAGACACCACCCAACCGTCCTTTGGGACTCCACTCAGGTTTTGTGTAGGATTTACTCCTCATCCTTCTTCTGAAGATATCCCACAAGGCAGGAGGTTTAGGATCAGAGCTTCCCTTCTCCTAGATGGGCTACCTTCCCAGGTTGACAAGTCTCATCTGCCCTTCACTTCACTCTTCATCATGTGCATAACCAGCCTTCTTGAGCGTTGGACCCACTATTGGTCTCGCCCGTTCACAGGAACTTAGGAAGGTACCTTAAATCCAGTCAAATTGTAATAGGTCAGTATACACAGGCTGGCAGCTGGCACTCCATAAGTCTTCCTCAGCCCTACTACAAGACCCCAGGAGTTGAAACTGGGATATTTTGCATGAAAAAGCATGGGCTCTGCCTCTGAGCTAAGAGTTATCCCCTAACAAACTGCATATGCTGGATCAAGTTACTAGTGTAAGAGAATTATACATATTTCCCTTGTAAAAACATGACTATAGCTTTGTGCTCCCAAAGTAACAAGCATGCCAGGTAAAACTGAGACACCTGTCTATCTATTTCTGCAGCAAAGCCAGAGAAGCCCAGTAAAAATAATGAAGTTTTTCAATGCAGAAATAAGTGCATTGAAATAAGTGATCATTTGTCGATGGGGGGCATGGAGGGGGGGAGAGAGAAGCTGTGAGCTTCCATATGAATAAATTTACATGCAGGAAAGATCTCCTTGAAACCAATAAGACTGAAATGTGACGGATTTGGACTTTTTCCATGCACCAGATTACTCGTGTGCATAATTGCTTGCAGGAATTGGTCTTCTGGAAGGACTTTAAAAATACACTTGGTAAATTAAAAGCACAACTCTAATTGGAAGTTAGTATATAGTTACTCCCAATACGGCATTCTTCTAAACGTTTGAAAATTCGTATTTATATTAAGATGGACACTGCATATAAAGGCTGCCAGACAGTAAATGGGAACCATCAAATGAGTGACTTGGTGCCTTCTCCCCAAAACACTATATCCAATAAGCATCAACCACATTAATAATCTGAAGCTTTTTTCGAGCTGCTTTCCTTTAGCTTGCAGAAACAGACCACTCTTTGGCACTAAAGTACATGTTTTTTCTCAACGATTTATCTTTAAAAACTACAGTATAGACCATCCACTTTCCAGTATATAGGATGATACATCAGGTTTGTGAAGAACCGAGTTAGATAATTAAAGCAGACAGTAAACCAACAAGTGCTTTTAGGAAGACCATCTAGTCAGGCTCTTTAAAAAATTAATGATGGTTGCGTTTTACTCGTCATCTTTAATGGTGAAAATAAAATAAAATAAACCATAGGAAAGGCATATCCGCTGCACAAGTTGCAGAGTTTTCACTGAAAATGTCAAAACAATTACCAAGAATAGTCTTTCACATTTCAAATCCATGTGTTTGCTACTGTACTTTCAACAGCCTGTTCGATTGTTGGGAAAGCACGCTTTTAGATAAGTAAGCAATGACAGACCACTTCTTTTTCTTTCTTTCTTTTTAGGAAAAGGCTTTATGGTGGATGCTTTAGATCATACTGAACAGCTGCAAAAAACCTGTTTGTTGTGTGCAACATTTCTTTTCCTTGCCTTCCTTGAGCAATGTCTTATTATTGTGTCTTTTCTGTCTTACCCATGGAACACCCAGGTAGTCACTACAGATGAGGCTGTGTATCCGAGCTCTTTTGAATTATGGTGCTGGAGGAGACTCTTGAGAGTCCCATGGACTGCAAGAAGATCAAACCTCTCCATTCTGAAGGAAATCAGCCCTGAGTGCTCACTGGAAGGACAGATCCTGAAGCTGAGGCTCCAATACTTTGGCCACCTCATGAGAAGAGAAGACTCCCTGGAAAAGACCCTGATGTTGGGAAAGATGGAGGGCACAAGGAGAAGGGGACGACAGAGGACGAGATGGTTGGACAGTGTTCTCGAAGCTACCAGCATGAGTTTGACCAAACTGCTGGAGGCAGTGGAAGAGAGAAGTGCCTGGCATGCTCTGGTCCATGGGGTCATGAAGAGTCGGACATGACTAAACGACTAAACAACAACAACAATCTGAGCTCACCGCTCGCAGTGTTACAATTCCCAGGAACACTTAACAAACTGCAGCGCCCGTAATCATTACAACCTCATATTGTTTTCTGTTTGAATTTATCTTTTTTTTATTGTAAAGGAAGTCCATTGCAATCGACTGCAATGTAATATTACATATATTTGATAAGATGCAGTTTTAATTTTCATTTTAATTTGGTTTTCGTTTATATTGTTGTTATTGCAAACTGCCTTAAGAGCCTGGTTGGTTAGAAGATGGTTTATATACATTCAGAAATGAATGGAACAAAATGAAATCAGTGCCATTAATGTCTAGCATGGGTTTCTAGCCCTGTGTTCCTAGCACCACATGCCTCATGGCACAATCCTAACCACATCTACTCAGAAGTACCGTAAGTCTTACTGAATTCAATGAGTCTTACGATCTGGTAAATGAGAATTAGCTGTGACTTGCTTGTCCAATGGACGTCAACAGAACAGACATTATTCGTTTAATACTCAGGCCTCTGTCAGGTTTTTAAGCAAGTGAGTATGGCTGCTAAGCTTGAACCCTTTATGTCACGAGGAGGACCTAACAGTCCAACTATTGTTTTCTAGCATTAAGACCAAGTGGCGATCAGCCTTGGATAATATGGAAATACAGAGATGTTTGCTTTTTGTAAAAGAGCAAATGAAGAACTTGTTGAACATAGCTTGCTCATTGTAGAAAGCTGCCCTAGGTTAGGAGACGATCCTCCCCGTGGCTGCTTCGATAAGGTCCTGTTTATCAGATATTTGTGATTTCTGGCGGGTCTTAGGTGGAGTCTCACCTTAAGACCGCTACCAGAGGCAACTAGGCTAGAGTCTCATCAAAATTTGGGGAGAATCTCCCAGTCTTTCTTCAGTGGAGCAATCTATGGTTACCCATAGCAATAGTTATAAGCATTCTGGAGCAAGCGCACTGCAGTTTTTGTATGGTGAGTATGCTGTTAATGCACATAGTGTTATATACTGAAGTTCTCACCCTGGGCCAGCAGGGGGATACTGTAGATAGTTATGCAAATGAAGGATCGAAAAGTGACGTTCAGTGATTGGATAGTTTTAGAACGTTGCAACAGTTACAATTGTTCTATAGCTCTATATAAGCAGGCTGACTGAGCTCCTCAGTTAGTTCTGTTCCAGCTTACAAAATAAAGAGCTGCTTTGGAGAAATCGCTGTGTCGTCTGCTATGTCAACCCACAACTTAACACATAGCACGTTGCAGCATGTGGGGGGATGGGTGGGAAAAGGTGGGTCTTCAATTTGAAAAGATTTCATTCTAAAATGGCACCCATGTAGGTGCTCTGTGGTGGAACTGTGTGGGTAGAGTTCTCATCGTAAGGTTTGTGACATGGAAATTAATCTTTCCTGACATTTAAATTTGCCTCTTACTTTGGGTGAAATAACTTTGCATCAATGTGCCCAATGTAACAGAAAACACAGCATTTTCATGGTGACTTGATCTATCTATCTATTTTTAATTAACCCTAGAAGTGCCAGAGACAGTAGAATACATGTATATCTCTCCAGGATTTGGTTCTGCACTATTGTAGTCATCCGGCAGTAACCAATGAGATTACTTACCTAATAATATCATAAGAAGAATTTGGCCCAAATGTCTCATTGAGTGGCAGCCAAAGGAAAAAATTCTTCTGATATCTTGGGACCGTATCTTGTTGCAATTATTGGCAGGTCTCACCATGACATTTTGGCAATATTCTTTTTCTATCTTGTTGAAGCAAAAGCAAAGATGTTTTTATGTAACCCAGTGGAGTTGTTCATGCCTCTTCTGTGAATTTTGAAACTTTTGTTATTTGAACTATTATTTCCTTTCTTCCCTTAGTTTTATACACAATAATATTCACATTAAGACTACCTTTAATTAAAACTCTCAAACATTTAATTCTGCTAAACATGAGTTTTGGATGATAAAATAAGGAATGATCAGAAGGTATACTGAAGGAAAACGAATGCTAAAACCCCAAAATATATTGTCTTGTTCCATTTAGGCCCCAGGATTTTACTAGGCGTGCTTTTTGTCGTGCATTTCTCACAGGATATTCACTTATGATAACTTTTTTCTGCTTCTAAATCTTAAGTTCCCTTTCCACAGTGTCCTTAGACTATTTACATAAAATTCCAGGTGTTTTCAGTGCAAACACTGCAGTCAGATATATGTTCATGCTATTTTATCATAGATTAGAGCCAGTCGAAACATAAGACCATATAGAAGAATCTACCAAATTGTGGTTCTGTTGTGGTATTTAACACAGAATTCTGAATATACTCAGCATTCAGCCATGATGCCACAGATAGAGGAAACCCAATTTAGGGAGGATATTGGAGGGTTTGAATATCCAGAATACCATGGGAGTTATATTCTGCACCCCTTCAAAGAACTCTAAATGACTGTACCCTGGAACAATTGGTCACAGAACCAACCAGAGAGGCAACAACCTCTTGACTTAACATCAAGTGGTGCCCAGGACTTGGGGCAAGTTGTAAGTGTTGTTGAACCAACTGGGAGCAATGGGAATAGTGCTATTAAATATAAAGACAAATGGCCAACTGCTAAGAAAATCCAGCAGCCACATTTGACCTCAAAAGAGGAAACTTCCCCAAAGTGAGAGAATTGGTAAAAAGGAACTTGAAAGGCAAAGTTGAGAGGGTCAAATCACTGCGCTCATTTTGAAACATGTCTTTTACACAAGAGCTCCTATGACTGAGAGGCAAGGATATTCTGTTTTCCAAAGTTCATGTTTACTTCTGGATTTCACTATTTCCTGAGTTGTTGCAGCTTGCCACAGAAATAATGTATACTTTAGGAGTATAACTTTTTAATACACCAGCTCAGCCCAGACATTATATCAGTTCAGCTATACTCCTTAAATATTCCCCCTTATTAAGTAGCAAAACAAGAAAGAGGGTTTTCAGCAGTCCATAAAAGAGATATCAATAATTGTTCTGATAAACCATTTTAAAGTCTCTCCTTTTCCATTGTAAAAACAGAAGGACAATACAGAAGTATTAATAAGTGTCAGAGCTGCTTGAAGATCCTAGCTCACAGAGGATCACGCTAGCCAGCGATCATTAAGTAAAAGTCTTTATTGAATTACAGTTTCCATTCTCACGCTGCTGCGCGCAAACTCTACGTCTAGTAGCTAGATCGGCGAAGCTCCGTCTGAGTCTCCGCCCCGTGAGCACCAACTTAATATCCTAGCCTTGCTCCACCTTTTCCGCCTGACTGTCCTCCTCTGGGTCCCTCTACCCCCCGGGGCCTCCTCCTTCCGGGATTCTTCTGACGCTGACCCGGACCCTCCTGCCTCCTTGCGCCGGGCTTTAGGACCTGGTTCCCTTTCGGGGCTGCTTACTGCGCCGCCTTCCTCTGCATTTGAACTTGGCGCGCGCGCCCAACCTTCCACCTTCCTCTTAACCGTTTCTTCGCTCCCCGATGGAGGTGTGGCCACTCCTGACTCATGCCCTCCCTCCTGTGGTGAGCTGCCAGCGCTTCCCCCCTGGCTCCCTTCCTCTTCCCTGCTTCCTGGCGGTGACGCTGGTCCCGATTTCCAGCTGCTTCCCCCTGAGTCCCTTCTGGCTCTATCTTCCTGGGGTGCCCCCCTTGACTCCCCCCTTGCCCTGGCCACTGGTGCTCCTTTCTGTGAATCCTCTGATTCACTGGAAAGACTAGGAGATCTCGGGTCGTCGTCATCACTCATCTTTTCTTCTGCCTCCTCCCCTTCGCTCTCTGTTTCCTCCCTTGCCCGTGCCTCTGCTCCTAAACCCCTGACATCCATCCCCCCCTCGAAGCCCCCCATTCCCCCCTCCCCTCCTTCCGGTGCTGGAGCTGGGGGCTGCTGTTGCAAAGGGACGAACGTCGGATATCGGTCGCTTCCCGTGGCGGGCCTCCATCTGAAGTCTTCCGGTTCTTCCTCCCTGCTCTCGTCGACGACGGTCACCTCCGCTTCCATCTCTGTGCCGCCGTGCTCGAAACCAGGGTCGTCCCCGAAAATGTCCATGTCCGTCTCTCCCTCACTTCCTCCTGTCGGCGTTGCTCGTCCTGAGCATTCCAGCCACTTTCTGCGGAACTGCTCCTCTGGCCTATCGTCCCACCAATACGAGGGTTCTGAGGCGGATCCCGAGGGTGACCCCTCCGGGGAACGGACGTCTCGTGTTGGTTCCTCGTCCGAGTCGAACCCCCGGAACGTGCTGGCCGAAAGCGTGGGCGTGAAAAGCCAGTCGTCGAAAAAGTCTGCTGGCATAGGTCTATGTGGGAAGAGGGCATGAAACTCGTCTTTGAGCAGAGGTTCGTCTAAGGCGTAGCCCGGCACCCAGCTGTTCGCACTGGCCGGGGTGCCCTCCTTGGCGAGAAAGTATTCTACCCCCTCTTCCCCCCATCTGGAGTCCAAAATCTCCGTGACTTCGTTGATGCGCTCCTTCTGTGCCACTCCCGCGTGCCCTGTTCTGTCTCTGGCCGGACTCGGCGCCGTTCCGGGTTCCTGGAACCTGTGCGGTGCCTTGTAGGGAGTGAGCACCGATCTGTGGAATACCGGATGCATCCTGGAACCCTCCGGAAGTGCCAGTCTGAAAGCTACCGGGTTGACCTGCTCTTCGACTTGGTAGGGCCCCAGTTGCTTATGCCCTAGTTTCTTCTTGGCCAACGACCTGGCCGGCACTGCGTGGGCTGCTAACCAAACCCAGTCTCCCACGTGGAGCTCTTCTCCAACCCTTCTGTGCTTGTCTGCTTGTACCTTGTATGCGTGCTTGGCCAGCTCCAGGTGGCGCCTCAGCTGATCGTGGACTTCCTGCAGCTCCGACGCGAACGCCTCTGCTGTCTGCGGCTCCCCCTCCCCCATTCTTTCCAGTCCCGGGAAGGTTCTGGGGTGCCTCCCGTTGTTGGCGAAGAACGGCGTGACCCCCGTGGACACGTGCGTCGTGTTGTTGTAGGCGAACTCGGCAAGCGGCAGGTAATCCACCCACGTCGCAGGCTGTTGATTTGCATAACATCTCAGGTACTGCTGCATGATGGCATTGACCCGCTCCGCTTGCCCGTTGGTCTGCGGGTGTCTCGCCGACGCCAGGTTGATCTTGACGTTCAGGAAGCCCATCAGCTTCTGCCAGAAATTCGAGATGAACTGCCGCCCCCGGTCGGACAGAATAGACCGTGGCAGACCGTGAACCTTGAACACGTGGTCTATGAACAGTTTGGCGGTTTGCTCCGCCGTGGCCACCTTAGCACACGGAATGAAATGGGCCATCTTGGAAAACAGGTCCACCACCACCAGCACTGCCGTCTTGCCCCTTGAGCTGGGCAGATCCGTGACAAAGTCCAGGGCCACCCTTTCCCAAGGTTCGACCGGAGTTTGCAGCGGTTCCAACAGTCCGGCCGGCGGTTTGTGCACTGGTTTGGCCCTCTGGCAGGTGTCACACCTCGCCACGTAGTCTGCGACCTCCCCTCTCATTCCAGGCCACCAGAAATCCCTGGCTACTAATTCCACCGTCTTCTCCTTGCCAAAGTGCCCGGCCGTGGGCGCGTCGTGCAGCTGCTGCAGCACCTTGGCTCGAAGTTCGTCTCCCGGCACGTAGATGGCCCCTTTACGGATGAGCAATCCATCTCTTAGCAGGAAACCGTCGGCCGCTGCCTTGCCCCTTTGCACCTCTGCCATCTTTGCTCGTGCGAAGGAGTCCCCCTGCAACGCTCGTCGCACCGCCTCTAGGTCCACGGTCGCCGCGGCGCACGCCCACACTGTCGGTGCGAAGATGTGCATGGCGGCCGCTGGTGTTGCGTCCTCCAGATACTGTGGCTTACGGGAGAGAGCGTCTGCCATGATGTTGGTGTCCCCCGGGACATACTCTATTCGGAAGTCGAAGTTCGCAAAGAACTCAGCCCAACGTATCTGCCTCTGATTCAGGAACTGTGCCGTGCGCCAGTGCTCTAGATTCTTGTGGTCCGTGCAAACCTGCACCGTGTGCTTGGCGCCGATCAGAAAGTGCCTCCACGCCTTGAACGCTGCGTGAATGGCCAGCAACTCCCTGTCCCATATGGTGTAGTTCTGCTCGGACTTGCTGAGCTTCCTGGAGTAAAACGCTCCCGGTCGCCACACCCCCTGCGGGTCTTTCTGCAGCAGGACCGCCCCCACGGCTCTGTCCGAAGCGTCTGTCTCCACCCTCATCGGCTTGCTGGGGTTGACATGAAGCAGCTGCTCTTCCGACGCGAAGAGACGCTTGAGTGCCTGAAAGGACTGCTCCGCCTGCTCTGTCCAAATGAACTTCTTTTTCTTGGAGCTAAGCGTGTCAGTGATGGCCGCCGTCTGCATCGCGAAGCCCTTGATAAACTTGCGATAGAAGTTCGCAAAGCCGACAAACCGTTGGACCTCCTTCCGGTTGCGCGGGCTCTTCCAATCCAACACCGCTCGAACCTTGGCGCTGTCCATGGCGAGCCCCTTGTCAGACAGCTTGTAGCCCAGAAAATCCACCTCCGGCACGTCAAATTGGCACTTCTCCAGCTTGGCGTAGAGCCTATGTTGCTTTAGCCTGCTCAGCACTTCCTTGACGTGTTTGTCATGCTCCTGCTGCGACTCCGAAAAGATCAGGATGTCATCTAAGAAACAGACGCACGTCTTGTAGAGAAGTCCCGCCAACACGTGATGCATAAATGCTTGAAAAACGTGGGAGCCATTTTGCAATCCAAAAGGCATAACTCTATATTCGTAGGTCCCCAGTGGCGTGAACATGGCTGTCTTCCACTCATCACCCTCCCGCATGCGAATGAGGTTGTACGCCCCCCGCAGGTCCAACTTGGTGAACACTCTGCCCTTCCGTACCTTTGCGAGGAGGTCGTCAATTCGGGGCATGGGGAAGTCCGATGGCCTAGTCACACTGTTCAAAATCCTGTAATCCACTACGAGTCTCTTTTGGGGCGTGTCCCGCTTCTTAACAAAGAATACGGGACTGCCCCCCACTGCCTTGGACTCCCGGATGAAGCCGCGCTGCAAATTATGATCAATGAACTCCTTGAGTTCTTGCAGTTCGTCCTCTGACATGGAATACAGTCTCCCTTTAGGCAGCGCCGCCCCCGGCAGCAGGTCAATTTTGCAGTCATATGGTCTGTGAGGGGGTAGCCTGTCTGCCTCCTTCTCGCAGAAAACTTCCAAAAATTCAGCGTACTTGTGGGGAATCGCTTGCAGCGTGCCTAGCAGCAGCTGTGACTCCTCTTCCTCTCCTTCCTGCCTGGGCACGATGCAGTGTTCAGCACAAAAAGAAGAGCCGAAGGTCAGCTGCCTCTGGTACCAAGCCATCGTTGGGCTGTGCTTGTCCAGCCAACTCATGCCCAATACAACGGGCGTGTCAGATAGTTGAGTGACGTTGAAGCTGATGATTTCTCTGTGATTCCCAAGTCGCATCACCATTGGTGGCGTCTGCTTCACCACTTGCCCCCCGAGCAGCTCCCTGCCATCCACCGTGACAACCTGCAGGGGCAGTGTGGCCGGCAGCAACTGCACAGCGTGCCTGTCGACAAAGTCCTGCCCTATAAAGTCCGCATTGCTGCCTGAGTCAATGGTGATTGGCACGTCTATGGTGATTCCATTGGGCAGCTGGAGAGATGCTGTGAGCCTCACTACTGGTTTGGGCGGGAGGGGGTTCACGGGCTGTAAAATCTCTGGGGACTGCGTCACTAACACGTCTGGCTGGGCCCCAGTGCCTCTTCCTCCAGCCAGACTGCGTCGTTTCCCTGCTGTGGTCCTCCTTGCTGCGTTGCTGCAGTCACCATTGCTGAGGCTGCAGTGAGCTTGTGGGGCCTCTGGGGACACTCTTTTGCCATATGCCCTGGTTCCTCACAGACGTAACACTTCCTGTTCCCTCTAGGAGGCTTCGCTTTCACTGCTGCCGGTGCTAGGGCTCTGGTTGCTGACTGAGCCCTTGCACCTCCAACCTCCATAGGTTCGGCTCCTCCTCCTGGCGGAGGCGTGGATTGCGCCCGCGCTGCTTCTCTGGGAAGGAAGGAGGGGCCCCCGGCTGGTTCGCGCCCTCCACGCCCTTCGTCCTTGCTCCACGGACGTCCTTCCAGCCTCACCCCCACTGCCAGTGCCCTCTGAACGACCTCCTGGGTGGTTCGGGGTCTCTCCCCCCTCGCGATCTCATCTTTAATCGAGTTGTGCAGCCCCTCCCAAAAGAGGTCTCTTACAGGAGCCGAATCTCTGTCCCATTCCAGGGCACTGACCAAGGCGAAAAAGCGGGCATGATACTGCCTGACGCTGGCCCTCCCTTGTCTCAGCCCATGCACCTCCTTCCGTGCAAGATCCACGTCAATACTTGATAAAAAGCACCCATCCATCGCTTTAATAAAGGCATCCGCATTCTGGAGCGCCGGATCCTTATCTCTCCATAAATTGCGTAGCCATGCTTTCGCATCCCCATGCAGATGGGACATGATGAACCCCACTCTCTCTTGTTCATCTCTAAAGTCTTTATGCAGCAGTTGCAGTGCGCACAGTACATCGGCTCTAAAGTTGGGATACTGTTGCAGGTTCCCATCGAAGTGAGAGACCAGCCCGCCTGTCCGTCTCGCCAACCCAATTCCCTCCTGCCGGGGTGTCTGCTTTGTCAGCACGTCTAACCTGACCTGGAGATCCCTGCAGGCGGCAGCTGCCTCCTCCTCTCTCTTCCTGGATGCGAGAACCTCGGCGTTCAGTTGTGCCACTGCTTTTCTGAGGTCCTCTATCTGCTGCTCAGCCGTCATGTCGTCTGCCGTTCGTGAGCTCGCTAGTAGGCACCTGTTTCTCTCCCCTCCTCGAGGCTGTAGATGCCCACAATGGTGAGACGGAGCTTACTGTCAGAGCTGCTTGAAGATCCTAGCTCACAGAGGATCACGCTAGCCAGCGATCATTAAGTAAAAGTCTTTATTGAATTACAGTTTCCATTCTCACGCTGCTGCGCGCAAACTCTACGTCTAGTAGCTAGATCGGCGAAGCTCCGTCTGAGTCTCCGCCCCGTGAGCACCAACTTAATATCCTAGCCTTGCTCCACCTTTTCCGCCTGACTGTCCTCCTCTGGGTCCCTCTACCCCCCGGGGCCTCCTCCTTCCGGGATTCTTCTGACGCTGACCCGGACCCTCCTGCCTCCTTGCGCCGGGCTTTAGGACCTGGTTCCCTTTCGGGGCTGCTTACTGCGCCGCCTTCCTCTGCATTTGAACTTGGCGCGCGCGCCCAACCTTCCACCTTCCTCTTAACCGTTTCTTCGCTCCCCGATGGAGGTGTGGCCACTCCTGACTCATGCCCTCCCTCCTGTGGTGAGCTGCCAGCGCTTCCCCCCTGGCTCCCTTCCTCTTCCCTGCTTCCTGGCGGTGACGCTGGTCCCGATTTCCAGCTGCTTCCCCCCGAGTCCCTTCTGGCTCTATCTTCCTGGGGTGCCCCCCTTGACTCCCCCCTTGCCCTGGCCACTGGTGCTCCTTTCTGTGAATCCTCTGATTCACTGGAAAGACTAGGAGATCTCGGGTCGTCGTCATCACTCATCTTTTCTTCTGCCTCCTCCCCTTCGCTCTCTGTTTCCTCCCTTGCCCGTGCCTCTGCTCCTAAACCCCTGACAATAAGTAATCCATAAACTGAATTACCAGCATCAAACTAAATTAAGCCTCCACAACAGCATAGTAGTTTCTAGGCAACCCAGATTATGTAACAGGAATCTATCACACCGGAAATTCTAAGTAATATTTTAGAACAGCAAACTGCCCACTCAATCAGATTAAGAAATGCTTTGATCAGTCACATCAATGGTTCATCTAGTCCAGCATTTTGTTTGCAGCTATAGCTTCCCGTGGAAACTGACAATCAGGCCTTCGCCCTGCTGTTTGCTCCCACATTCTGGTACTCTGGTACCTATCGTGGCTAATAGGTGCTGATAGAAGCTGTCTTCCATGAGTGGGATTGTTTTAGGATGTTAAACCACAGTGTGATTTGTACCGAAAAGCTCTCCTGAACGGCAGACAGCTATAAGGACATGTGAAGAGTTCACCATATGGATTGGTACCATGAAAATTCTCCATAAGCTGCGCCAACAACGCATAGAAAAGAATTGCACCGGGGCCAGCCCATCTATGAGGCAGACTGAGGCAGCTGCCTCAGGCGGTGAAATCCAAGGTCCCTCTGTTACTGAAGAAGCAAAGAAAAGTGGCCATTTCCAGGGTTTGGAGAGATCACGTGAGAATCCCGCAGGGTGATCTCATAAGGTTCTTGCTAGATCTTGCCAGGACCTGGAAGCCGCAGCAGCACAATTTGGGAAAGGAAGGCTTCGGCAGGGGTGGCAAGGAGGGTTGGTGGCACATGGAAGCATGAACACCGGGCAGCACCTTCGCATTTCGCCACAGGTGGCGAAGTGGGCTGGGCCGCCCCTGGTTCGCGCTACTGTGAAGACTACTTTTGCAATTCTGCTGATTCATATGGTGAGCCTGTGTGCGCATTATGGCAGATTTGTGCAGTCTCTGCCACATAGGAAGAGGTTTGGCACCAATCCTGTCTCTTCCTTAGCCTTTATACTCCTTGAATAAGAATGGAAGTCTCTCGTTTGAGGCAAAGACTGTCCCTGCTGCGTCTTTACTTAGCTAAACTGGAGTTGCTCATATATATTACCTCAGGGAACACATCTCTCTCCCCCCCCCCCTTTTTCACTCCCGGAATCTTAATGTGACTTTCTCTTTTCTGTTCCTCTTTCACCTAGCCTTCCTATCGCCCGATCTTTTTTTAGCTCGTTCCATTTTACTGCTGTGGGGAAGCTAATTCAAACAAGCGAGTGTGCACTTACTTTGTTTAAAAGCAATGTGGTTTGTGGTCATTCTGATCTTTGTGAATGCCACATTTATAGGACAACTACTGAGAAATCTGCGTCCCCCACGCTTACAAGTTTAGCCCTGGCCTGACAGTTAATTTGTTCCAATTGAATGTCACCACGGTGCTCTGTCATTGTAAATTCCGTCAGAATGAAACCTCAGTG
Source organism: Podarcis bocagei (assembly GCF_964188305.1). Taxonomy (NCBI): domain Eukaryota; kingdom Metazoa; phylum Chordata; class Lepidosauria; order Squamata; family Lacertidae; genus Podarcis; species Podarcis bocagei. The sequence continues at coordinate 29,964,125 of NC_138143.1, forward strand.
TACTTTGTTCAAAGTAGTCCTATCGACTTCCATGGGATGGATTTGGAGTAATGGGCTTGAGGCTCCCAGGACATAAACTGGCCCCATTCCATTGAGGTTTCTGAACATATGTTATTAATCTTGACTTTTATTTCACAGTAGTTTGTGAAGGCCACAAAATAAGATCCAAATTAGTACATTTTAGCAGTCTAAAAATACATATTGTGATCATATATGTATTGTGACTATCCATATATGCATTGTGACTATCCAAATAACAGCTTCAACAAGCCTTTGAAATACTGCAAAAATACAAAAAGAATACCCTCAAGGTCAATGGCAAAATCTTACCTTGTGGTATCAAAAGTTGCCTAACCATGTCCAAAAAATATAGTTCTTACTAGGAGAGCTAGATGTGCACAGCTTTGCTGCACTGTGTTATATCTAGGCAGAGTTAACACAAAACACACAGTTAATCTGAAGTTTCAGATAATGTAGTTCTGGCTACAGAGATTGCATTTAACTTCTAATCTTCAAATATCCACTTGCTGAACAATGTGGTTGTTTGGAGCTGTGCCACTGGGAGGGTCTCTGTTGGTTCAGCCTGACAGGAAGTGTGCATAGTCAAGCCAGAGTTAACACAGGCACACCTGGACTGGAGTGGCAATGACCCAGCCCAACCTCAACTGCTGAATAAGGGAGAGAAGAGAACAGCGAGAGGCTGGAGGAAGCAGCAGATCTGGGAGCAGAGAGCAGCCGAGCTATGAAGGATGTGGCCGTTGCATGCTCAAAAGCTTTGGAGCTTGTCCTCAGCAGTGGCATCTCCTTAGAGAGCCCTGCCATCCCATTCAAAGGGATGATACAGTGGTACCTCAGGTTAAAAACTTAATTCGTTCCAGAGGTCTGTTCTTAAACTGAAACCATTCTTAACCTGAGGTACCACTTTAGCTAATGGGCCTCCCGCTGCTGCTGCCATTCCGCCGCCACATGATTTCTGTTCTCATCCTGAGGTAAAGTTCTTAACTTGAGGTACTACTTCCAGGTTAGCGGAGTCTGTAACCCAAAGTGTCTGTAACCCAAGGTGTCTGTAACCCGAGGTACCACTGTACTGAAAAGGGCCACAGCCTGGACTCTCAAAAAGGGAAAAGGGAATCCATTCCATTCTGACTCATTAACACTGTAGAAGCTGGACATCCTTTAAATACACACACACACACACACACACTTTTCAAATTTATACATTTCACTAATTTTACAATCATTTTAACATTTCAAAACTTGACTTCCTTCCCCCTCTTTCTGCGGTTCCTTAAATTTATTTTTAATGTCTTCTGAATATCCAAATTAACCTAATTCAATCAATTATTCATCTTCTTTAAATATATACTCTTATGAAACTGCAGGTTATTACTATAATCTTGCCAGTGTTCTTATCTGTTTACAATTTGTTTGTAAATATTCAATAAACCATTTCCATTCTTTTACAAAAAGTTTGTTATCTTGATTTCTTATTCTTCTGGTAAGTTTCGCAATTTCTGCATTTTCCATGAAATATGAAGCTGGACATCCCTGTGGTCTGGGAAAGCACCTTTTCTGAGACAATCCATTTCTGCATAACAATGATATTGTAAGATCTCGGTGGTCATCACCAACTGAACAATATTTAAATGTGAAGATGAACTTTAAGGTTCCGAATCCATCAGAGCATGTCTCCTGGACTGAGGTGCATGTATTGTAAAAATGCAAAGTTCACGGGCTTTACTTGAGAGTTAGGGAGTGACTGTTACAAAAGTCCCTTAATGCTTTAAATAAGGCTGGGCTCAGCACTCAGATCGTTGATGGAATTCCCTCAATTCATTGCTATCAGGTTCACTACACATGTGAAAAGCTGAACTCCCCTTTTATTTATCCCAGGTCTCATCCCCTACTCATTTGCCTACTCCATGCGGCAAAAAAGGTGATCGCTTGTCTAGCTCATGGATGGGAGAAACGTTGTTTGAGATTCTGCAGCATGGAAGTTGTATATCAGTTTACGCAAGAATGAAGATGTCAGACAATAAACATACTGGTCAGTGGAGCCGAGGAAGCAAAATGTTACCAACAAAAGCAGGCTTCTTTTCCTTCCTTTTCCGTTAATTTATTGTTTCTCAGTTACAGGTGAAATGAACTAACATTACACACAATCAAAGAACTAAACATCCAAAGATCTGCCTGCCACACTCCTCAGGTAAGTAAAGAAGGAACCACAAAATGAATTTATGCATTAAGAAAACAAGCCATAAAAATATCATTGCAGCCATATACTGCAGAATGTAGGAGGGACTAGCCTTTTTATTTGTAAACTGAATGAGGAGACACCATTCTGCAGGCATTGTATCTTGCTTCTTTTCTCCCCTCGCAGCATGTTGTTTTTGTGTCAGTTTCTCAGTGAGTGCTACCTCCCAGATCGTGTTGTAATCCAAGCCTGTATTGGAAGCAGTCAATGTCCCTTCAGTGCTAGGACTTGCAATGTGGGCAAGAATTGACCATGCAGACTCCAGCATCTTTGCACAAGTTTTCAATGGTTTGTGATTAGTTCCATCCTTCTACATACCCTGAGATTGTTGCAGCTGAGATTCCATTAGGTAAAGGTAAAGGGATCCCTGACTGTTAGGTCCAGTCGCAGACGACTCTGGGTTTGCGGCGCTCACCTCGCTTTACTGGCCGAGGGAGCCGGCGTACAGCTTCTGGGTCATGTGGCCAGCATGACTAAGCTGCTTCTGACGAACCAGAGCAGCGCATGGAAACGCTATTTACCTTCCTGCTGGAGCGGAACCTATTTATCTACTTGCACTGGCATGCTTTTGAACTGCTAGGTTGGCTGGAGCAGGGACCGCGCAAAGGGAGGAATCCCCATCGAGGGGATTCGAACCGCCAACCTTCTGATCAGCAAGCCCAAGAAGCTCTGTGGTTTAACCCACAGCGCCACCCGTGCTGAATTAATTAATTCCATTAATTCTTAGTTAAAATTTAAAATGCACACTCTCCCCTTCTAAGTGAGAGTTTTCCTTCAACAAGGAGAGGGGGTTTTTTTGTTCTGTTTTTTAAATCCTTTTAAAACAACCTCAGGCACCTCTCCAAAGCATTAATTTCCTGGAGCATACACAAGGAAAGACCACACTTTGGCAGTTTCTGAAAATGGGTCTCAAGGAAAGAATAACTATGATGTTTTATCCTTCTTTTTTGGTGGATTTCTGCCATGTTTGGATATAAGATCAGTCCTCCCTGCGTTATTTCCTTCCACAAGCCAGCCCAACACCTCATCCCACATTTGGAAAGCCTTTATCGAAAATCAGGAAGGGCAGATTTTTCAGATTCTTGTCATGTTGGGTGTGGCTGAACATGAAGATTTAGCAGCGGGGAGGAGCAATTTCGGGGAATATGAGCCTATTAGAAAAGGGGGGGGGACGAAAGATTCTTCCTGCTCTGTAGTCTAAAGTCATGTGGACAAAGAGAAATAGACAAGGACTAAGCAGATATAAGAGTGTAAGCAGGCCTCCTATAGTGCAGAATCCCAAATAGTGGCTCCATTAGGTGCAAACTTTGGAGCCAAATTCCAGTGTGCTGCAGCCTGGGTGGGGCGATGATGATGGAGCAAGGAGCAGTTTATAAAGGGTAACAGCAATCCAGAAGCATTCTGGAGAAATGAACCAGCCGGGCTGGAAATAGACACTCCTAGCCACTAAGGTCACCCAGCATCAGGTGTCAGAAGATCTCACCCACCACAGTAGGTAGCCAGGAATGGATAAGACAAGGAAAGTTCTTACCAATGCTTTTTATTCAGGATTCACAGAGAGAGGCTTAGAAATGCAGCCTCTTGGAGTAATGGTGTTGCTCCGAGTGAAACCCCACCCCTCAGTCTCTCCTATTTTGTGTCATTACTACGGTGGCTGAGCTGTGACTCTCGCCTCTGAGCTCTCTACTCTCCTACTTTCAATGCCTGCCAGGTTCTGGGAAGGGGGGGGTCTGGAGTGCTTTCTAAAGACACTGTGTCCATCAGCTGCCCCCCCCCCGGTGCTTCTTCTTCCTCCTCTCCCATTATTTCCCAGCTTTCCCCCAAATCAGCCTCTGAGCTGTAACCTTCCTCAAACTCCTGTTGTAATCTGTCCTTGGTATGCCTCCCCCCCCCCTTCTCAGTTTGATTCCCTGGCACCATATTTGTATAAATTAACTAACACTGGAGAGCCAGTGTGGTGTAGTGGTTAAGAGCGGTAGTCTCGTAATCTGGGGAACCGGGTTCGCTTCCCCGCTCCTCCACATGCAGCTGCTGGGTGACCTTGGGCCAGTCACACTTCTTTGAAGTCTCTCAGCCCCACTCACCTCACAGAGTGTTTGTTGTGAGGGAAGGGAAGGGAAAGGAGAATGTTAGCCGCTTTGAGACTCCTTAGGGTAGTGATAAAGCGGGATATCAAATCCAAACTCTTCTTCTTCTTCTTCTTAACTATCCCAAAATACAGACGTGCCTTCACACAGGGCAGATTGGATGTGATGCCATCTGCTGTACTTGAGGGCAGATACCAAAAGATTCCAACTGAGAAGCGACTCTGCCCCTGTGGAGATGGCAATTTGGAAACAGTGGCTCATGTTCTCCTGTCTTGTCCCCTTTATAAAGATCTGAGGAATGAGATCATCACTCCACTCTTACTCACCATCCCAGGCCGCCCATCTGTGGCCACATTGTTCTTTCTTTTATCAGATCAAAATGATCAGACAACAGCAAAGGTTGCTAGGTTTATCGAGGGTGCAATGAGATTAAGGACCACTATCTGAATGATAATCTTGGTCATCTGATTCTCCTTTTTACCCTTTCTTGTCTTTTTAATTCTATATATTGCTTGTTTTATGTTGCTATGGCCGTTGGCTAATGCGAATAAAGTTTATCTATCCTGTTGTAATTCTGAACTGTCTCCTTCTTCTTTGGAAGGGTCAGGCTAGGAAAGCAGTCTCCACCTTTCCTCCTCTGGCCAGTCCCTGACACCCGATCTTCCAGTGACAATGTACAAACCCCACACTGCCTCCCAAGCTATAAACCTGTCCCTCCCCAGGGAGTTCACCCCAATAAAGACCAGGCCATCTTCCCACTTCCCAGATTCAAGAACTGGGAATACAAAACTCCTTTGTCTTTTCAGGTTTCAATTTACAGGCCCATCTCCAAGCACTGTTCTGGTACCTCAGCTGCTTCTCCCAATTCAGATGGAAGAGAGAGATAGAGGTAAATGTCATTCATATTTCCGGCACATCATTCCCAATCTCCTGTGACAATTAATAAAGACACACTTTCTAAATGAAAGCGAATTGCTGTTTTGGGGTCACTGGCTTCACCATTTGTGGAACTGACTGTATGTTCCCTAAGTATATTTATTCAAAAGGAAGTCCAACTGAAGTTGAAGAAAAAAAATTCCCTAGTAAGTGGCCTTCGGGTTGCAGACCATGCAAGATGATTTCAAGTTTACATTTTGATTTTAGTTTTTTTCCACAGCTACACCTTAAGGCTGGCCAGTGTTCTCTGGACGTCTGCATCATGCTAAAAAATCATCCCCCCACCCCCCGTTTTATTCACACTGAATTACATTTGATGTGCTAACTTCCTGCTCATCTAGATACCGCATAAGCATCTGCCCAATTTGATTAGCAGGATTATGTGAAAAGCAGATCGTGCTAGAAATTACTAGTACGCATAATATAATGCCAGAGAGATTATGCATGCTTATGTATACACAAGCACACATGTGTACGTTCATATCTGTGAGGCAGAAATGTGAATTATTCATTTATTTGAATTAGGGCAGCCCTGCTCAGTGTGTAACCCAGAAAGACAAATGCAGCTCACGAGCCAATTACCAAGGAAGATTTAGTTCTCCTGAACTGCAGCAGAATCTGTTTCACGCAGTATGTGGAGTTGTTTATTTTACTGAGTTTTACTGGCAGGGCTCATGCCTGTTGCATTCTTCTCAAGCCACCGGCCACCTCGAGGGCAGCATGAGAAGGACACAACAGCTCACGGTGCCCTGCCAGTCTTGTGGGCTGGCAAGGTGTCGTGAAGAATGCATCCTCCCCAAAAACTGTGCCCGAGGTGACCCCCCAACCCCCCCCCCACCCTCTGCCTGTTGGCCCTAAAGTGTGGAGAATAAGATTCCTCTTCCACAAACGAGACAAAGAACAGCTGTACTTCTGATATCTCTTTTCATCAGCAAGCCCCACCCTTGCGGTGTGCTCCCTAGAGATGTCTATGTGGTCTCTGACAGTGACCTTCAGCAGAAACATCTTGGCAGCAACGACAGAGGTGTCGACGGCCAGATTATTAAGGGAATAGAAAGGGAGCAATTTGGAGCATGAGGGGGCGTTAATTGTCTGGCGCTGCGCAGAAAAAGGCAAACTGGACTTGACTCACCCAGAGGGTGTGTTTCGGATCGGGGACATCATGGCTGAATCCCAAGGAAAGTGGCAGGTGGATGGGGAAAGGATCCTGAATGAGAGGAAGGGAAGTGGAGTTTTTATTATTTCGCTATGTACTTATTATTAGTATTAAAATTATATTTATATAACTGTTCTGACCAGGGCCAGATTTAGTTTGATGAGGCCCTAAACTACTGAAGGTAATGGGGCCCTTTATATGTCCAGCTGTCCTTTGTCAACAACAATTTGTCGCTGTTTTTTGTGTTGAATATATGCTATATGGTAATTTATGGACCTAATAGGTATCTAAAGCCATTTGCACATAACAAAAGATGTATTTTATCAAAGTAATTGTTGAACTGAAACACAATTAAGAAGAAGTATATTAATAGTGAAGTACAATTAAGAAGTATATTAATAGTGAAATAATTATTAAGTTCTGTCGATAGGTTTTATTTTATTTGTTTTTTGTCTTATAATTTGGAAATGTACATCCAGGGGTTTTTTTCTTTACATTATTTTGGGGCCCCCAAGAGAGTGGAGCCCTAAGCTATAGCTTGTTTAGCTTATACGTAAATCCGGCACCAGTTTTGACTTTTATGCGGCAGCTAGAGTGGTGACTGAGAGTGGCCACTGGGACCTAAAGGATCTTCACAGGATCTCAGTATGTTTCTGAGCACAATTCAAAGTGTTGGTACTGACCTTTAAAGCCCTAAACAGCCTCAGCTCTGTATACATGAAGGAGTGTTTCCACCCCCATCACTCATCCTGAACACTGAGGTCCATCTCCAGCGGTTCCCTCGCTGCAGGAAGTGACGTTACAGGGAACCAGACAAGGGGCCTTCTCGGCAGGGGCTCCCTCCCTGTGGAATGCCCTCCCATCAGATTTCAAGGAGATAAAGAACTACACAACTTTTAGAAGACATCTGAAGGCAGTCCTGTATTGTTTAATGTTTGACATTTTATTATTTGTTATATTTTGCTGGAAGCCACTCAGAGTGGCTGGGGAAACCCAGCCAAATGGGTAGGGTATAAATAAAATAATGATGATGATGGTGGTGGTGGTGATGATGATGATGTATAGATATCCATGCTATGTATTGCCATTTGTGTTCTATGTTGTAAATTGTCCTGTATTGTTTTGACAAAGGGCAGTACATAAATTTAATTATTGTTACAACACCAATAGCAACAATTGGCTCTGTGCTTGCAAACCCCCAAAAGAAGCTGATAAGCTGTGGCAACTTCAACTATGTCAAGCATTGATTGTTTCCACCCTCTATTCCACTTCCAGTTATTTTTATTATTCTGCATGTCGCACTATAATTTCCTCACTGCAAACAGAGAAGACCTTTTCAAAGTAGCTTGGGTGCAGAGGAAAGGTTCCCAGTAAATGCAATCAAAATGCAATAAATGTATTCAAAACACTTTCGCAAAAATGCTGCACATTGATACGAAACAACTAATTGAAAGGCACAGAAGACTCAGAGAAGCTCTAATTAATGTTGCCGAGCCTTTTCAAACAAAGCAGCTAAGAGCAGAGTTTCACAATTTCCCTCTATGCAATCAGGCTTTATTTTGAGTGCTAGTGACACAATCATACTTCTATGAGAGCTCTATTATTTTACTATGTAGTGAGAGGAAAGAGCTGGCTTTCAGAGGCTTAAAATATTCCACTTTAAAATGAATCAGAGGCTGAGGAAACAGAAAAGGGAAGTGAGAGCGCTTCAGAACAGAACAGAACATGATAAAGCTGCCCAGAGGAAGACCTGGCACAAAGAGTTTGCCATAACAATAACTATGCATATTTCATTTTGCCTTTGCCGAGGAAGGTTAGATAGAATTAAACAGGGCTATTTTGCTAGAAGAAGAGTTGCTGGAACTCACCATGAACACCTCCCTAGTTCTCTTCGAATGGCAATTGCGCCCACCTGAGAGGTGCTGGAACTGAGTTCCAGCAAGTTCCGGGTGGAAAAAAGCACTGAAATTAAATATTATGCAGTGAGTGGCAAAAAGCAGCCAAGGGGGGGGGGAATCAAAACTGCAAGGCATTGATCCAGATCATGAGGATGGATAGGTTTGATCAAATGGATAGGTTTGATCTTCTTGCAGTCCATGGGACTCTCAAGAATCTCCTATGGTGCTGGAGGAGACTCCCATGGACTGCAAGAAGATCAAACCTATCCATTCTGAAGGAAATCAACCCTGAGTGTTCACTGGAAGGACAGATCCTGAAGCTGAGGCTCCAGTACTTTGGCCACCTCATGAGAAGAGAAGACTCCCTGGAAAAGACCCTGATGTTGGGAAAGATGGAGGGCATAAGGAGAAGGGGATGACAGAGGAGGAGAGGGTTGGACAGTGTTCTCGAAGCTACCAACATGAGTTTGACCAAACTGTGGGAGGCAGTGGAAGACAGAAGTGCCTGGCGTGCTCTGGTCCATGGGGTCACGAAGAGTTGGACACAACTAAACGACTAAACAACAACAACCTTGCAGATCCGTGAGACAAAAAGGGGTTCATAGAGAAGATTCTGTGGCCTAAGAAGTCACACAAACATATACAACAGGCAAGGAGCAATTGTCCGGAGGACACATAGAACAAGCATCTAATGCTTGGAGGACCAACCTTTTTGTCAGAGATCACTATAGTGCTTTAAAGGACCCAGCAAGACAGACCTTCAGTATTCAAATAGTACATGTGACTGGAAGGAAAAATATGTGATATCACATTATTTACCTTCAAATACAGATTGGGATTTTTTCCTCCTCTCTGTTACCTTTGATATGTTGCTGTCCTCCTCCTACCTAACCCTGCCCCCAATAGCAAAGAAAACCCAGTGCATGAGGGAAAAACTAAATTGTGACAGACACTTTCCTTGACCAAGGTCGATTCAGCAACTTGTAAGTATGCAGCAACTTTCTGCTCCCAGTAATTCCCCCCTCCCCTCCTCCTGCCGCCTCAAGTTAAATACAAATAATGCTGGTGGCCTGTAATTATGTTTTTAGAAGCCTGCCAGGTTGCAAAGATATCATGAGCTCTAATTGTAGAAGAGCATTTAAGGGAGACTTGTAATTGTACAATCATTAATCCAGTTAAACACAACACCAGCTCTTTCAGCTGTGCTGTGTCAGTTGGCAGCGCCCCAGCTTTGATACAGCGGAAGGATTAAGCTGGCAATTAGCAATCAGCACATCCCAGACAATGTTCGCTGGTTCCCACAAGTGAGACTCTCTGGGTTTGCTTGATCCAGGGTCAGGGCTTCCTCATCTATTGGGATTCACTAGACCCCTGTGCCAAGGCAGAATTAAATACATACACACACACTCATTTTAAATTCTAAGAGAACAATCTCTGTTTGGGTTTTAGTGACCATTAGCTTGAAACTCACATGCTTCAATGTTGCAGATTTGAGCATTTGTTTGGACAAGTTTACTATACTGGAACCACACACAGCTTTCCGTGTGGGAGCGGATATTGAGCTAATAACGGAAGACACAGTGTTATGTACTGAGTTGAATAGGATCCAAAATGCAGCAGTCTGATTGGTCCTAGAACAATAGAATCCAAAATGCAGCAGTCTGATTGGTCCTAGAACAATAGGATTCAGAATGCAGCAGTCTGATTGGTCCTAGAACAATGCAGCAATATGATTGGTCTGCAGGAGCCAACCAATCCAGCTCCAGATGGAAGTGAATTCACAACCTGATTGGCCTACAGGAGAATTCTGGAATTAGCCAATCACGTGCAGCCCATTGTGTAAATAATGTATATAAAGCAGATACTTTGGGGAAACTTTCATTCCTCCTCACCACTATGAGCTGAATAAAGAGCATGAAATCCACTCTCGACTCTGAGTATATTTCACACAGATACAAGGTGGTATTAACTATTGGGTGCTCCAACATAGTACCTAAGACTGTGGTCCTAAAGAATTACCTGAGAAGAAGCCCCAGTGAACTGTACTCTAAGAAACTGACTAGAGAAGCAGGAGGCCCCATGGTTAAATCTTGTCTCTGCCATGCAAGGAATTCATTAAGTGCAGACTCCACAAGTGTCCCTATTTTCCAGGGTCGTCCCTGATTTAGAGAAGCCATCCCAGTTTCTGATTTGATCCCAGAATGTCCCGCTTTTCCTTAGGACATCACTATTTTCACTGGAGAAATGTTGGAGGGTATGGAGTTATCTGACGCCCCGAGCTGTCTGAGGGCAATCCTGTATAGGGAAAAGTTTTTAAAAAACGTTTAATGTTTTCTTATGTTTTTATCTATATTGGAAGCCGTCCAGAGTGCCTGGGGCAACCCAGTAAGATGTGTGGGGTATCAATAGTAAAATTATCATTACGGAATGGGACATCCCTATTTTCATCGGAGAAATGTTGGAGGGTATGTAAGAGGCAATGTGAGAATAATAATACAGACCTAGCTTTCCAGTCAGTTGCAAAGCTTACTGATATGCAGAGCAACACAAAGCCCCAGTGAGAAGCAGTGGGGCAGAACTGAGTGGCAAATTTACCATTGCACCCAAAGTCCTACTGCTCATGCCTGCCAGGGCAGAGGGGGGAAAGTATTTCCACTTTGTTGTTGTTGTTGTTGTTGTTGTTGTTGTTGTTGTTGTTGTGCTAGCTTCAGACTGGCATAGTAAAGAGACCTGGATCAAGACCCTCTCCAAGAAATGGACCAACTTTGGACCAGCAGATGCAATGTCACCTCTGTTCAACTTCTCCCCTGTCCCATAATGCCCAGTTTCAGGTTCTTACAGTGGCTAGCACTGGTGTGGATACTGCCAGAGATACCATACTAAATTCCCAAACATTTGGTGGGCAAAGTGGAGGCTGTGCTGTAGTGGTGCTCCCGTACCACCACATGTTCCTAATCTCTTCCAGAAACTTGGATTGGATGTTAGGATTGCACTTGTAACATACATAGAGTGCTCAGTTTTGCTTGCTACCTGCTTTCAGAGGTTAGTGAAATTATTGGGTTTGGCCATAATTTGCAATCAGATGAAACGCTTGGGAGTCCATTGTCTTCAACACAAGAGTTAAGCATTTAATTAAAAGTTTAGTTTGTGTATTTCCATTTCATAACGGTATATTTATGTCATAGCCCATGACCAATATGGAAACGCAACAGATATACAACAGTGTTTTGTGTTTTGTTTTGTTTAATCTTGTATTTTTATGTTGTGAACCAGGCTGAGATCTATGGGTGAAAAGTCGTATACAAATATAATTAAATAAATAAATAAACTGGACAAAAACATGCAGATTTATTTTTTTAAAAAAGTTACTTCCCAATCTGTGTCTCGTTGTTTGGGAATAATGGGGCAACACATAGAACCATTTATCCTTGTGGTTTGTGCAACCAAGTTTCATTCTTGGGTTAATGGCTTGTGAAAGAGACATACATGAATGAATGAATGAATGAATGAATGAATGAATGAATGAATGAATGAATATTGGTTTTGGATGCCATGCTAAGCCAAACTATAGCTCAGCTCACAGCAGCACAACTGCAGGAGGAGCAGGGAAGAGCCACCATGTCTTCTCCAGAAAGCCACACACCAGCAGTGGTCAATGCTAGGCCTTCCAAATCTTGTTGAACAGCAACTCCCATCATCCCCAACCATAGGCCATGCTAGCTAAGCCTGATGGGAGTTTTGGTCCAGCAAAAATCACATTGGGTGTGCCTGCGACATGCTCACAGAATCTCACCAACTCATCACTTGGTTTAGTGTTATGTTTGAACCAGTCAGCCCTTTATGTTGGAATTTAATGACTGGAAGTGCCAAATCAATTTTAGGAAGAATATAATCTCACTCGTGTTTCAAGAAACAAAATTTCACCATGCTATTTTCCACATTATTTAAGCATTCTCTATATTAAAAATGCTTTATACTGGCCAGATTGGGTCCATAATGTGGAATCCCATGCAGGTTGGCATGAACATGCCATTTCTCACCTGAGTCTGTTGTCCATCTCATTTCGGCAGTTGTCATCCTATATCACGAGCAGATCAAGTTGAACTGAGTGCTTTCAAGCATTACTACTTGTCAGCATGTGAATAGGTTTCTTGTACATTCGGCTCTCCCAAACAATGAAGGAGCCAAGGAAAACCTTATAGCCCAGCACATTTTGATTTATTAATTTATTACCTAGATTAAGGCCAACATCGTAACCGTTTACCTTTATGCTATATATTAGAAACAGACTCCGAAACGCCATTCAAGACTGAGAGAAAGAATTCTGCTACGGCTGAAGAAAAAAAACTAGGATTATAAAAGCTTCATGTAAACAAATTGGAATTATTAGCAGCATACAAGGCCCTTTCCACGGGCAGGTTTACTGCAAGAAACTTAATGTCTTATGCTTTCAGATGATAAAAGCTGCGGTGCTCACATAATCAAGAAAAGATGGGGAAAGATCAACTCAAATGTCAAACCTGGCCCCAAACATTTGGTTTCAAAATGTTGCAGGCGAATTTCTGGCAGTCCGCTTCACATCCTAGAGGAAGGGAATACCTTGGCAGAGCACATTTGCTAAGGATTCAATTTATTTGAACCAACCTCCCATCCTTTTTTTGTTTTTTAAAGCGTTTGCCATTTGTCTTCCAAACTAAATAGTCAAACAGAATGCGCCAAGATGAGATGGCTGGCATGTGTTATGCAGATGACTTTCTCACTCATGAGTTCAGAGGGCAACCAGGATTCCCACGTTAAACTGTTAACACAAATGGGAGATTATCTTCAGATTTGCTCGGTTTTGAAAACAGACCACTACAACGTGCACTGACAGGAATGTTTGAGTGTAAGGGAAGGTTCAGACTCTTCCAAGGATCTGAGGAACTGAGGACCAAGTTTTCTTCCATTTTCCCTTTTGTGCTCCCTCCTCCACTGTCTCTGTGACCATGTTTTTCTCTTCCATTGATTGGTCTTCTGTTTTTCATGGTACAGTGGTATCTCGGTTTTCGAACGTCTCTGTTGACGAACATTTTGGTTTTCGAACGTCGTAAACCCGGAAGTAAATGCTTCGGTTTTCGAACATGCCTCAGAAGTCGAACCTGCTACATGGCTTCCGCTGAGCACAAGATCCTGAGGCCTAGCTGTCAGCTATTGAGTTTCCAGTTTTCGAACATTTCAGAACTCAAATGGTCTTCCAGAACAGATTACGTTTGAAAACCGAGGTACCACTGTATATTCTGACTCTTCTTAGTGGCATACAAAATGGAAGTCACACAGGGGTCTGTAAACGGTTCAGCCTGCTGGTACTAACCTTGTGTGGCAGTTTACTATATAAACTATAGTGAAAATGTCCATTCATCAGGATGTACAGAACATCTGTTCATCTCCTCTCCCTTAATGCATGCATGTGTGGTTGTCCTAATTTGTCTGCAGAGGTTGTGGTCATGGATACATCTGTCAATCTCTCATTCTCTGTGCCTCTGTGCTGCCGGCTATAAAACGGGAATAGCCCCATGTCCCAATGAGACATTACACTTGCCAATTCTTGAATCATGATGAGATTTTACAGGTGGTTTTAAAGGGTTAATTTTCCTTAGGATTCTATTTACTTATTCATTTGGGAATTTGTATCTCACTCTCCAGTGCCACCACTCCCATCAGCTTACAGGTCTTATTTTAAGGCAAATAATAAAAGCCAACATTTCAATGACAAATTAAAACAGAAAAACAGACAGAGACAGAAGCAGACTTGAAATCAGTTCAACCAACATTTTAAAAAGCCTGGGAAGATAAATGACTTTGACTGGCACTGAAAAGAAAAAGCGTCAGAGACACCAGACAAGCTGCCTGTCATCAGCTATCAAACCTACAGGCAGGCTCATAGGAGCCTACTTTCCAATACCCAGGTCCCAAATTATATAGTTTCAAGGTAAGCACCAGCTAGCAGGCATGTTTAACATGCTGGGAATATATGTTACTTATGATTTGCGCCAGTCAGCAATGTAACAGTAGTATTTCTGAGGAATAGGAGTTGCTGAGAAATCTTCAGGGTCAGCACCACACACAACTGCAGAAGTTCAGGCTGGATGTGACCAGAGCATGCACACTGTTTGGCCACCTCCATCTAGGGGGTCGTAACTGGTGGATGGAGCTTTGTGCCACAAACATGCCACCTGGTCATTCAAATACAAGGCTAGCTATAACTTCAAACTTGAACTTAATCCATCTCTACAAGAGCCTGAACATCATCTTCCCAAACCACTGAACTACCCACTATCAGTGCTCCATCTTGTATGGATCGAGCTTCAGATTCTGTCCTTGTGCTAGCTCTGATCCCATGCTAGAACCGCAATATCCCGTTCTCACATGCAGTATTGAATGGGGAGATTGCTGAACTGATTTGTTCCTGCTTAAAAATAACCACTGTAGTTGTGTGTTTCTGCAGGGGCTGGAGAAGAGTCACAAAGCCTTCAGTGAAGGAACTAAATAGCTAGTTAAGGCCAGGATCCAAAGGACTACCCAAATATTATGCTGAAATTGGTCGTTGGTTCCCAGGTTCCGATTTAAACAAGACAAATGTTGATCAGTAAACTTCATTTCACAAAGTGTTATGTCTCTGAGGCCTTCAAACTACACTCTTCCAACGCACCTTGCCCCAAAGTTGCACACCTGAGTACAAATACAGGTATATTACATCAGTCATGTAGGGTAACAGTGTATATAATTCACATATCTTCCCTTCAAAAAGCACACAAGCAGCAAAAAGGCAAAAGGCTCTAGCTTGGGAGTATTCTTGAGGGGAAAGCCATGAATTATTCTTGCATGCACCTTTCATTCATACATGATGGAATGCATTTTGTACTGTGGCAGTCAAAACAGGAGTACTTAATGGGCCTTTTCTCAGAGAACCAGAAATAAAATATGGAGTGATTCATAAACTAAGACGATCTATTAGGAAGGAGCAGGAAGGAAATCCAGCCTCAGCCAATGCAAAGGCCATAGTTAACAAGGAATATGTATCAATACTGTGTCAGGCAAACCTTTATGCCATGTTGCACTATGGGCATAGATAAACACTATCAGGGAGAGATATTAGAAAACAAATTAAGATAAAACGGCATCCCCCTCTCTGCTTAGTCACATAACCCTGTCAGCACAGAGAAATGTATATGACTCAGAAGAAAACAATTACTTTATCAGTAGTTCTAGACAGTTGGTTGCCATAAAAAAACCCCACCAGATATCAGGCTATATATCTTGGCACCATTTCACCTCCTTCACAGCAATTTTCTTCAGGACGTTCAGCATAAGGAGAATTTGCAAACCCTGCATCACAGACAGACTTATATAATTTAGCATACTAATATGCCAAATTAGACAAAGTCTTGTTCTGTGATGCAGGGTTTTTAATCAGTGATGAGCACTCAAGGACATTAACCACACTGCATCCTCACTTCAATTCAAGGTGCATATTTTTGTGACTCCTCTCTCATCCAATTATTCTCCTCTTGCATGCCAAATCATCCCATAAATCAGTATAAGACATTTAGGGAATGGATCCAATCAGGGCAGATTGGCTATGAAACTAATGAAGCTTAACCTTCAGAACCCCTAATCCCAGAAGGGTCCCAGAAGCAACTTTGGTCCACATTGTTTTTTAAAAATTAGATCTAGTAGACCTAATTTAAGGGATGCGGGTGGCACTGTGGTCTAAACCACAGAGCCTCTTGGGCTTGTTGATCAGAAGGTTGGCAGTTCAAATCCCCATGACAGGGTGAGCTCCCATTGCTTGGTCGCTGCTCCTGCCAACCTAGCAGTTCAAAAGCACGTCAAAGTGCAAGTAGATAAATAGGTACCACTCTGGCGGGAAGGAAACGCCATTTCCATGCACTGCTCTGGCTCACCAGAAGCAGCTTAGTCATGACGCAGAAGCTGTCTGCGGACAAACGTCGGCTCCCTCAGCCTATACAGCGAGATGAGCGTGCAACCCCAGAGTCGTCCGCTACCCCTAACGGTCAGGGGTACCTTTACCTTTACCTTTACCTAGACCCAATTTGAGTCACACAACTCAAATGGATTGATTTTGTTGCTGTATATATTTCAACAACCCCAGAGTTTGAGAGTCAGTAGCCCAGATGTTGTAAAGGTTGTTTCACAAAAAAAAAAAATCCTCCACTGAAGAAGATAGTTTGCAGTGGTTCTCCAGACTTTGTTGCTGGTTGCGAAGGAACCCCCATAACACTTCAAGCTTCAGGGCGCCCCAAATGTAGATCTGGCACTGGATCCAATCCTTCACCAGCTGGTCAATTCAATGGGCAAATGGGTGATGCATGGAACTGGTGGAAGGGATAGGCTGGAGTGGGAACATGTGTCCCTCCAGCTGTTCTTGGGCTCCAGTTACCAAGCGCCTTGTTTAGCAAGGCTAATGGTCAAGGACAAGGAGAGTTGTAGTCCAGCAATACCTGGAAGGCTTTGGGTTCCTCATCCCTGCCATAGATGAACCATGAATGCTGAGGACAGCTGATGGGTCAGCCTTTATGCCAGGGTTTATGGCATGAAATGATGGGGATTAAACAGGGGAGGTTGGCTTCTAGGACAAGCCTGTGAAACGTTTGTGGCATAGCAGTGAACTCAAGGGAGGACTGGCATCGGAAGTCAATGGGCTCACACAGTCAAAGCCTCACACAAACCATCCAATATCTTCAAAATTATTGAATGTATTGAATTGTTTAAATTTTAACACACAAAAACAAACATAAATACCAGTTGTCTTGAATGCTTATCACTGTGTTATTCGAGGTACATGGACCAGCACAGTTGTTGCCAGAACAGAGGTCTATTTCTTAGGGGGAAACATAAGAATACTGCCTACACATTTATCCTTGCATCTCTGCAAGTAAGAGGACTGGAAACTCACTTTTAGTTTTAACTGTAAGTGGAATACTTTGGGGAAAGGCCTGGGATATATTGGAGGGAGTAAGCCCACGCTCCCAGTACCACTGCCCCAGATTATGCATGTGTCTGAAATAGTGAAAAATGCTTTTCATACGGACTGTATTTGGTTGGCATGCTAGATTGTTACAGATGCACCAGGTACAACAGTTTTTCTGTAAATTGTATGCACCTATAAAATATGAACCTCATTTATTTTATTATCTATAGAAGTATTTCTGCATCGCCATATCATAAAATACCAAGGTGTGCTGTGCAATGCTAAAACATTACATGCCATTTTAAAAAATAAAAATACAAACAACGATAAGGTGGCCGGCTAATAGAAAAAAATAAAAAATTGAACCACTTGCAAAGGCCTGTCTGCAATATATATATATATTCAAGGGATGCCTCAAATTCAAAAGCAAGGATGCCTGCCAAATCTCTGCTAGAGGAGTGTTTCATAGCCTGAGAGCAGCAACATGAAATGCCCTATTTCTGTAACATGGGGGACAACTCCTCTGGATGATCTCAGCTGCTCCCCATCCTAGTGACAGTCTATTGGAGAACTGTATCATGTGCCATAAAAGGTCTTGAACTTAAAACACCGGACTCTCAGTCTTGCAGGAGCCACAGTATCACATCAAGGTCTTGCAGGAGCCACAGTATCGCATCAAGGCCTTGTTTGCATTTCTTGATAAACTTAATCAGCTCGTTGTGCTGTTTCCCAAGAGTCTTGACTGTGTGGGCACGATGGAACGCCAGGTGGCAAGAGGTAATACTGTATCATATTTTGCCCATTAGCTAAATACAGGTGATAAGGAAGATTTGATTCACCATGGCATAACTACAGTTTTTCAGGCAGCATGACTCCATCACAGTCATAAGAATGCAACAGCAGACCCTCCAAGTGTCCCTATTTTCCAGGGTCTGTCCTGGATTTACAGAAGCCATCCCAGTTTCTGATTTGATCCCAGAATGTCTCGCTTTTCTTAGGACGTCACTATTTTCATTGAAGAAATGTTGGAGGGTATGGAGTTAACTGACCACCGAGCCATCTGAAGGCAATTCTGTATAGGGAAGAGTTTTTTTAAAATGGACGGTATGGAGTTCTCCGACCCCCAAGCCAATGAGATAAGTAAATATACAGCCTTTAGAAGACATCTGAAGACAGCCCTGTATAGAAAAGGGTTTTTTAATGCTTAATGCTTTATTATGTTTTTATATATGCTTGAAGCCACCCAGAGTGGCTGGGGCAACCTAGTTAGATGGGCGGGGTATAAATATTATTATTATTATTATTATTATTATTATTATTATTATTATTATTGAATTTGTTGTTGTTGTTGTTTAGTCGTGTCCGACTCTTCGTGACCCCATGGACCAGAGCACACCAGGCACTTCTGTCTTCCACTGTCTCCCGCAGTTTGGTCAGACTCATGTTTGTAGCTTCGAGAACACTGGCCAACCATCTCATCCTCTGTCGTCCCCTTCTCCTTATGCCCTCAATCTTTCCCAACATCAGGGTATTTTCCAGGGAGTCTTCTCTTCTCATGAGGTGGCCAAAGTATTGGAGCCTCAGCTTCACGATCTGTCCTTCCAGTGAGCACTCAGGGCTAATTTCCTTAAGAATGGATGCGTTTGATCTTCTTGCAGTCCATGGGACTCTCAAGAGTCTCCTCCAGCACCATAATTCAAAACCATCAATTCTTCCGCGATCAGCCTTCTTTATGGTCCAGCTCTCACTTCCATACATCACTACTGGGAAAACCATGGCTTTAACTATACGGACCTTTGTTGGCAAGGTGATGTCTCTGCTTATTATGGAATAGGGCTCCCTATTTTCATCAGAGAAATGTTGGAGGGTATGTAAGAGTGTTTTAAATGTATGGTGTGAGTCTGTGATTCAGAGAAAACAATGTTATATTTGACCGTTCTAGTTTTTCCTTGCAGATGGAGCATGAACTTAACTTTTACCCTATTGGCTCCATTCATATCTTTTTTAATGCACAGCTCACCCACACAGAAAAGTACATGTGTGTGTCACCCATAAAATAAGCACAGGTGAAGATAGGGAAGGACTAAGAAACAAAACACTCTGGAGAGGGAAGAAGGAAGCCTGCCACCTACTATTACAATACAAAAGCAGATTTTGCTGTTTTCAGCCATTCTTCAGATTACACTGAAAGTCAGGACTTTAGCCCAACGAAGCAGTAGGAAGTCAAAGGCAGTGAACTTGAGACCCTGATTCTCCCGATAAGGAGAGTCACCACTACCAGTAAGCAAGAGCCTCGAAGCTACCTTTTACACACAGCAAATAATCCCAGCTCCGTGCAGCTATTGACGAGATCTTTGCCCTTTAGTTTCAACAGGAAATCTTAAAATGGAAAATATGCAGTGCAAAGGAAGGGGCGAGGCTGGCTTCAGTCATAAGAATGTACAGAGGGAGGGGGGGAAGCAGGTTGTTTAAAATATGCAACCTTTTTTTAAAAAAAAAATTAAGCGTTCTTCATGCACGCACGCACATTGCAAAAAAACATATTATTTCTAATTCTGTCCTTTGGAGCAAGGGGGGGGGGTTGGAGTTTGTGTTTTCAAATCTTTCCTGTAATCAGTAAAGAAGGATAAAAAGAAAAGTATGGACACTTCTATTTGCTCTATCTCTCCAACTATGTTTCCCACCCATACTTCTGTGATGTCTAAAGCTGATCTGTTCCTTGATCCAGAACAGGATTCCAGAACGCTCCAGGCTAGGCATAGATTTATCCAGACCAGGACTTACAGAGAATTCTGGAAGAAGAACTCCAGTCTGTATGTAACTTTGAGCAAGGAGAGTACAGTACAGTGGTACCTTGGTTCTGAAACTTAATCCGTTCCGGAAGTCCGTTCCAAAACCAAAGCATTCCAAAACCAAGACGCACTTTCCCATAGAAAGTAAAGCAAAATGGATTAATCCGTTCCAGACTTTCAAAACAACCTCTAAAACAGCAATTTAACATGAATTTTACTATCTAACGAGACCATTGATCTATAAAATGAAAGCAGTAATCAATGTACTGTAATATAAAATAAATAAGACAGTATTGTAGATGATAAAACAAATTAAAAAAATTAAAAGTCTAAATTCGTACCTGCACTGATGATAGTCATTGTTTGGATGGGGGGCTTTTATCCATTTCCGCAGTCACATAATCAATCAATCAGCAGCTGAACTGGGTTCCACACAGTCACAAAAACAAATTAACCGAAAAAGCCTCAAAAACAAAAACGCAAAATAAATAGCAAAAACAAAAGCGCCAAATACAAAATAAACCTCTTCACTGAACAAACATAGCTTCAGCCTAGGTTCTGATTTCTAAGAGTCCCATGCCTCTGAATACAACAATTTGTTGGGAAGGTTACTTTATTCAGCACACATGCACACAGAGTTCCTAGTGGCTGACTAAATATCATAGAAAGGAGGGAACATGAGAAAAATCAGGGAGATAGGAATGTGGAGAAGAGAAGCTACTGCAGCTTCTCCATATTCCATCTGAATGTGTATAGGAACATAGTAAGTAGACTTATGCCAACTCTTAGAGAATCATAGAATTGCAGAATTGGAAAGGAACACAAATTGTTTTACCCTACATGGAGCTCAAACCCACAACCCTAAGGTTAAGAGTCTCGTGCTCTAGTCTTGGCTCATCTCACAAGGACTGGCAGTGGTTCTCCAGAGTTACCTGGGAATGAGAAACGGGATTGTTAAATTAATTCAATGTACGTATGTATCCAAATAATAGCAGGCAAATAAACAAACAAAAAGAATAAAGCAGTCTCTGAGATAGCAAGAAGTAGTCCTTGTGCATTAACCTGTGTGGAAATAAGAGCTCTGGGGTTTCATTGGGTTGGGAAGGAGAGGAAAAGAGGAACCCAAATAAAATAGTTTGAGGCAGAAGACCTGACCATCCTTGCCCCTCTGCAGCATCACCTCTGAAGAAGTGCAATAATAATAATTTAATAAGAGTTTGGATTTGATATCCCGCTTTATCACTACCCGAAGGAGTCTCAAAGCGGATAACAATCTCCTTTCCCTTCCTCCCCCACAACAAACACTCTGTGAGGTGAGTGGGGCTGAGAGACTTCAGAGAAGTGTGACTAGCCCAAGGTCACCCAGCAGCTGCATGTGGAGGAGCGGAGATGCGAACCCGGTTCACCAGATTACGAGTCTATCACTCTTAACCACTACACCACACTGGCTCTCTATATTAATTTATTATTTATACCCTGCCCATCTGGCTAGGTTTCCCAAGCCACTCTGGGCTGCTTCCAACGAAAGATTAAAAATACATTAAAACGCCACACATTAAAAACTCCCCTAAACAGGGCTGCCTTCAGATGTAGCAGTGTTGGACCACCTGTTATGCGCATGTAATAGTCTGAGCCTGCAGTGTGCAAGCATAGTTCCCCATATTAAAGGAAAGGAAGGAAGTCACACTATTCAGATTAATCCATTTCTGCTACATTATAGTATGTCAATACAAAGAGAGATCCTTTCTCAACCTTAAATGGAGCAGCCACTTATTCCCCCATTCATTGATTTTACAAGCAAACACATTCTTAGCTCTTTACCACATCTTCATCCCTGTCCTCTGTCATTCCTCCATTTGGCACTGCGTCTAATTTCTCAATGGAAACTATAAAGTATCTCAAAATAAGAAGGGGCAAAAACATTCCTGGCCATGATACTAATAGCGCAGGGACATCCAACTTCCAAGAGACTGAGATCTACTCACAAAATTAAAAACTGGCAGTGATCTACCCCTTTTAGGGGGGGAGGGGAGGTCAGGTTAAAGTTGTTGTGCTTTTTTAGGGAGGGGGAGGGGAGAGAGAAAAATAGAACTTTATTTAAGGGGAATGGGGAAAATTCACTCACCAAAATATCCGTTCAAGCGATCCTGCGCAAATGGAGGACAGGGCAAGGGGCAACTGCAAAGGAAAAGCAGGCCGTGATCGGCCGTGATCTACCTAAACCTCCCAGTCGATCCCTGTAATAGCATATTAACAATATTCACATTCTACACAAATAGTATAAAGCTACAGACCTGAGGTCACTTACTGCTAAAGTGACTCAGAGGGATTCCATAGGGAGAGTGTGATAAGTCTACACTTTCTCCCTGGAAAAGACCCTGATGTTGGGAAAGATGGAGGGCACAAGGAGAAGGGGACGACAGAGGACAAGGTGGTTGGACAGTGTTCTCGAAGCTACAAACATGAGTCTGACCAAACTGCGGGAGGCAGTGGAAGACAGGAGTGCCTGGTGTGCTCTGGTCCATGGGGTCACGACTAAACGACTGAACAGCAACAACAAATGTGGGTTGTATCCAACTAGGTTCTACTCAAAGTGAAACATTGGAAATAATGAACCTAAAATAATCAAGTCTGAGTAGAACTGAATTGGATATAACTGTTTCACACAAGCTGGTTATATTGCTGCTATTGCACCCAACATCTCTATATTTCGTGAAATTCCTGAGGTTTCACTTATGGTATTTATTTGCTGAACTGGTGAACCTGGTAAATACTTTGTCTCTGGTAAAGGCAGAGACGAAGATGAGGGAAATGACTCCAGCTCATTAATACTATTTAATTGGCATTAGAAGTTATAAAAGGAGGGGAAAAACCAGCTGCAGAACAGCAAAAGCCAAGATATACAAAATTTGGAGCCAATTTGGAGCCCTCCCATCTACTTGGCCATGAGCTGCCTCTTAATGTCCTGTAACTAGAAACTCTAATATCTACACTCAGGAATGACAACACAAACTACATGTATATGTTACACTTTTTTGGCTACCAATAAAGGTAAAGAGACCCCTGACCATTAGGTCCAGTCGTGACCGACTCTGGGGTTGCGGCGCTCATCTCGCTTTATTGGCCAAGGGAGCTGGCGTACAGCTTCCGGGTCATGTGGCCAGCATGACTAAGCCACTTCTGGCAAACCAGAGCAGTGCACAGAAACGCCGTTTACCTTCCCACCGGAGCGGTACCTATTTATCTTCTTGCACTTTGACATGCTTTCGAACTGCTAGGTTGGCAGGAGCAGGCACCAAGCAACGGGAGCTCACCCCACCGTGGGGATTCGAACCACCGACCTTCTGATCGGCAAGTCCTAGGCTCTGTGGTTTAAACCACAGTGCCACCTGCGTGACTACCAATAGTGGGGTGCAAAATGCCTAGTCTGAGTCTACATGCACCTTAAGTGAAAAATCAGTGAAAAGAAGACAGCAAGCAACCATCTCAGGGTTTAGGGATTTAGGTTTGATGAGGCCCTAAGCTACTGAAGGTAATGGGGCCCTTTTGTATGTCCAGCTGTCCTTTGTCAACAACGAATTGCCGCTGTTTTTGTGTTCAATATTTGCTATATGGTAATTTGTGTACCTACACTGTTGCTGTACATAGGTTTTGTTTTATTTGTTTTTCATCCTATATTTTGGAAATGTACATCCAGAGGTGTTTTTGGTTTTTTTTTAGATTTTTGGGAGAGCCCCAAGATAGTGGGGCCCTAAGCTATAGCTTGTTTAGCTTATACGTAAATCCGACGTTGAGTCAGCCACTCTTTTTCTTGGGTTTTTGTTTGACTTGTCTCTCATCAAATGCTGGCAATAAACACGAAACATGCAGTCTTTATTTATCATCTAACATTGCGCTACAGAAAAAATTGCTCTCGGATGGCAGGAACAGTCCACAGGCAGATTTTGCTACAAAAACGAAGAGCTGTTTGGGTTTGGGTTTGGTTTTTTTTAAGAACTCAGTCCCAGTGAGGGAAAGGTATAAGCGTTTTGACAGTAGTTCCAAATCGATTTCATTGTTCTACAAATTTTGCACCTGTCATCAGAGGGGAAATTCTATGCAGTGAAAAATTCTTCACAATAAAAATCTCACTGGAGGCAGGAAAGAAGCATAAAGATGACTGGGGGGGAGAGAGAGATTTTCAGCTTTACAATGAAGTTTGGGCACTAGGGTTGGTACACATGGCAGCTGAAATTGCCAGGCAAGAAAATATATCTCATTATTGTGAAGGATCCAATATGTTTTGTCCTCAACCTCTTGCCAGGGAAAAATGCCCACCCCAGGTGAGCAGCTCATGCAGACTGGATTTCACCAACCTGTGTCATCCAGATGTTTTGAATGACATCAGCCCCAACCAACACAGACTATTCAGCACTAAAGAACCCCTAACCATTAGGTCCAGTCGTGACCGACTCTGGGGTTGTGGTGCTCATCTCGCTTTATTGGCCGAGGGAGCCAGTGTACAGCTTCCGGGTCATGTGGCCAGCATGACTAAGCCTCTTCTGGTGAACCAGAGCAGCACACGGAAACACCGTTTACCTTCCCGCCAGAGAAGGTATTTATCTACTTGCACTTTGACGTGCTTTCGAACTGCTAGGTTGGCAGGAGCAGGGACCGAGCAACAGGAGCTCACCCCGTCACAGGGATTCGAACTGCCGACCTTCTGATCGGCAAGCCCTAGGCTCCGTGGTTTAACCCACAGCACCACCCGCATCCCTCTTATTCAGCAGTAGGGATGGATTAATCATCCTATTTCTGATCTATGTCGAATTCACAGGTGTTCATTCAGAAGACCATTCTATCTCATTTCCCCACTTAAAAACAAATAAATACACATTCAAAAGTCAGATGAGTAAGTCATTAATTAAATTTTTTAGCCCCACAATGATTGCTTGTTTCTATGTTTTTAGCGGTTCTCGTTTTTACATGTGAGCCTCCTTGGGTCCTGTCAGAGAAATAAGGTGGGGTATAGATAAACATACAATAATAAATGAGGTGCCATAACAGGGGCATTGCAGCTGAAAGTGCACTCTCATTTGTTTCACTTATGATGGAAGCAGTGTTAGAAACTGAGATATGAAATTTAGGAGCTAAATGGCACCTTAAACCTAGGTTATGGGCACCACGACGGAATGTCTAGATGCACTTTTTAATAACAAGAATACAAAGCTGAAAATGAATGAACTGCAGCTAAAATATTATGTTCATTTTTCACATGGTCTAATCCTTCCCCTGTCCACCTCCCTAATATTCTTAAGAGGGTCTCTTCTCCAGTCTTCAGAGGGTAGCTTCAAGTGGGGTTGCAGAAAAAAGTCCTCCTTTCCTTCTACTCTGCAGTTTTAATCTGAAATCTTAGGTGCGGTACTGCACACAGAGCTCAGAAACTGCTCACCCTAATAAAATTCTCTGTCCCAAAATGTGCCTAGAACAATGGGAGTTTCGAACACTGGGTGGAAATACTCTGGGAGAAGAAGGGAATCCAGCAAAAATAAAATAAAAAATGCTAATCGCATCTCTGTTTTCTCAAGCCATAAAAATCTGGTGTTTATTTTAAACTACAATTCACAAAAACATTTTATGTGGAATACACACACACACACACAGAGAGAGAGAGAGAGAGAGAGAGAGAGAGAGAGAGAGAGAGAGAGAGAGAGAGAGAATGTCTCACAGAAAAAAAGACACTTTTGTAACCATCTGGTTCCAAACTGCTTGCCTCATGCAACTTCTGCAAAAGGGTGACACAGTCAGATCGTGGGCCACAGTAACTTCCCAGACACTGCCATAAGCTCTGAGTCATCCCACCATTTTCAATAGTGTGATATGTCAACAGTAGTATCAGTAGCCGGGAATGGGGGGGGGGGGAGAGAGAATACAGGCTCTGAAAGGAAACAACCATTTTTTAAAAAATTGTGAAAGCAATGTGTCTGCTTAAGCAAACACCAGAATTTTTTTAAAAAAGCAACTCCTCCAACATTTGTAGAAATCAATTATTTAATATTCATTTATTTGTATATCAAAATGTGTGCATTAGGCAAAATTGTGTTTTTAAAATTAGCGTATTAGGAAGACAAACATTAAAATACTGACAATTTTTCATGAGAACATTAAAAAAAACTCAATCACGAAGCTCTTTTTTAAAAAGGTGGCATGTTACACTCACTTAGGGATCATCCACACTTCTGCTTGTCCTGTCCCTTTTGCCCAGGAAAGCCTGGTCTTTACCACTGAACTGTAGTAAACACCAATCAAGTTTTCAGCAGATTGATGTTTGCTCCAATTCAGCTGCAAAGAATGGGTTTTCCCAGGAGAAAGCAGTGGGATAAACGGAAAACCACTTGCACCCATGCTTAGATATCATGGGGCAAGCAGAAGTGTGGATTTATTTATTTTTTCATTTGCTTGCATTACAAGGATACCTAAGAAGTCTAGTAGCTGTCCCACAATGCCCCCCACCTAAAGCCCAGAAAAAATACTGTGGTCAGTGGTATCAAAAGGCACTGAGGGATCCACTCTGCCTCCTCTCTACCAGGGTGATCAAAGGCATTTCAGGCCCTAAAGGGACCCCTGATTGTTAAGTCCAGTCGTAGACGACTCTGGGGTTGCAGCACTCATTTCTCTTTCAGGCCGAGGGAGCCGGCGTTTGTCCGCAGACAGCTTTCCGGGTCATGTGGACAGCATGACTAAGCCACTTCTGGTGAACCAGAGCAATGCACGGAAATGCCATTTACCTTCCCGCCGGAGCGGTACCTATCTAACGTGCTTTCGAACTGCTAGGTTGGCAGGAGCAGGGACCGAGCAACGGGAGCTCACCCCGTCATGGGGATTCAAACTGCCGACCTTCTGATCGGCAAGCCCTAAGCTCTTTGGTTTAGACCACAGTCACCCGCATCCCATTTCAGGCCCTAGCTGCGGTCTAAAGTCAGACTGTGATATGTCTAGATAACCAGCCTCCTTTGAGAGATTCTGAAGCTGACCAGCTGCCACCCTTTTGAACATCTTGCTGAAAAAGGGGAGACTGGCAACAGGTCAGCAGTTATGAAGTATGGGGAGGATTTCTTGAGAAACAGCCTTATCTTTGCCACCTCTGTTTTTATACTTCTTCCCAACTCTGACATAATATTCCAGGATCCAGCAGGATCTCTCTCACTCTTATCAGTCAGGATGGACAAGAGTTGAGGCAAGAACTTGCCTTGCCCATATTTTCAGGCCTCAGAAATGGAAACTGGTGCAAACATCTGCACAGGGACAGATCCCCAGCAGCGGTGTCAAGCTCTGAGTGAATGTGTGGGGTTTTATCCTTGAAGTTATTTGCAAAATTGTCACAGCAAGCTGCTGAAGGTTCCAGCGACCTCCTGGCTGGGCTAGATTTCAAGAAGGCTGTCACCACTTAGAACAGCACTGCTGTGTGGCTCTCAGAAGATGAAATGGAAGAATCAAAATAAAGGCCCCCCCTTATTTTTTTGCTTCTGTTACTGCCACATGGGCATGGTAATGAATTCTCACTTCCAGTTACACTGAGAGGTGGTGATTGGTCATTCAATGAGCTTTATGGCTGAGCAAAGCACTGAACCCAGATTTCCTTGCTTTAAATTCAGTGCAATATTCACCACATCACACTGGCTCTCGTCACCTTTTCCTGCTAAAATGGAGCTGTGAATTTGTTAGATTTTAGCACGTACCTTAGAAGCAAATTCTGACCAAGGTCATCTGAAATGTGTTATAAAAGGTAAAAAGGTAAAGGAGCCCTGGACGGCTAAGTCCAGTCAAAGGCGACTATGGAGTTGTGGCCCTCATCTCACTTTTCAGGCTGAGGGAGCCGGCGTTTGTCCACAGACAGCTTTCCGGGTCATGTGGCCAGCCTGACTAAACCACTTCTGGGGCAGCAGAACACTGTGACGGAAGCCAGAGCACATGGAAATGTTGTTTACCTTCCTGCCACAGCAGTACCTATTTATCTACTTGCACTGGTGTGCTTTCATCAGCAAGCCCAAGAGGCTCAGTGGTTTAGACCACAGCGCCACCCACGTCTGATTCTGTCCATCACAGACCTTGCCACCATCAAGGAGACGTGGCTAAAAGCAGTGTTTCTCAAATGGATTGGAACTGGAGAGAAACAAAAGAGTGATGTTGCATGTCACAAAGCTATGGATCAGTATTTCTAATTTATGCATCAAAACACCGCTGGGATCATTGAGAGAAGTGGGGTCATATGTTTCTATACATGTCTTGTAGCCCGGGTTGCTGGCCTTTTTTTACCAGGTATCTAACAACATGTTATGATGGCAAACTCATGCCTGTGGTTTGTGCTACAGCAAAGTGGATAGACATGAAGCAACAACCATCATTTTTTTGGCCAGACTTGTCCTGACCCCAAAGATTGGACCCTGGGCTGTATTCAACTAAGTTTTACTCACAGTAGACCCATTGAAAGTAATGGCACTGAATGTGGTATTGCCAACCTAAGGATCAATTGATTAAAGACAAAGAGTATTCTACAGTAAGTGCTTTTCAGCTAATGAGAGTTGAGTTCTTTGCATGGTGTAGGGTTGGCACTGGAGCTGAAGAGGACTCATTCTTTTAACAGCTGTGTGCTAAGCAGAAATTACCGTATTTTTCGTCCCATAGGATGCACCGGCCCATAGGACGCACCCAGTTTTTTGGGGGGGGAATAAAGGGGGGGGGAAATTCCTTTATTTTCCCCCAAAAACCAGGTCGGGAATCCAAACCAGGTCGAGGAACAGTGGGATGGCGGTGCTGCGCCTCCCCACTGTCCCCCAAGCTTGTGGGGCTGCCCGATGTCTGCCCGAAGCGTGGGGTGCTTTGCTTCAGCGCTCCCCGTGATCCGTGCAGCAGGCTGCTATCCGCAGCCTAGGGAGCCCTGCGGAAACTTCAGCGAAAGCCTGCATTCGCCCCATAGGACGCACACAGATTTCCCCTTCATTTTTGGAGGGGGGAAAGTGCGTCCTATAGGGCGAAAAATACGGTACTACAGTCAAACCTCGGTTCCCAAACACCTCCATTTTGGAACATTTCAGCTCCCAAACGCCAATACCTCTGAAGCAACTGCTCCAGTTTTTGAACGATTTCTGGAAGCCAAATGGCTTTTTCATTTTTTCCCATTACTTTGCAGCCAGCCCACTGATTCTCAGTTTTTGAACTTTTCGGAAGCCAAATGGTCTTCCAGAACGGAATAAGTTTGAAAACAGAGGTTCCACTGTATGGGGAAAGCTTCACCTGTTTACATTCTGTCTGTCAGATATCTTATTACTTGCATATGGTCCCTGATTTATTTTGGGGCCTCCATCCCACCTACCAGAGAAGATGCAAATTTGTATATGACACAGGGTACATGCAAATCAAATAAAAAACTATACCCTATTTTGTGACTGAGGGCTGATGGTTTGATCCACATAGAGTGTCCTGGGCATGGATTATCCTGTCGGCACTCCTGCACCTTAGGATGAGTGTGGAATAATATAACTCCAATATTTGACATCATTACCATAATAATAGTTCCATGTTTTGCTTTTCAGTGTAAGGACATCATCGTTAGGCTCTATTTACACATTCTGTTCCCAAGGTTTTATTGCTTTTTTATTGTTTGGGGTGAAGTCAGTGCCCTCGCACTGTATATGCAATTGTCTCCTTCAATTTAAATGGGGGGAAAAAGCTATTCAAAGGACAGGCAGCTGGGAGAATGCCCTTGCATGCATAGAAATGAACATGGCTGCATTCCCTTCCACAAGCCCCATTAATTGCTGTACAGAAACTCCTAACGAAAGAGAGGCACGTCCAGTCAGTGTTTCCTGTAACCATCTTCTTCTTTAAGGCAGTTTGTGATCTGATTTTTTTTATTAAAAAAATAATAATAATTACAGGGAGAAGTAGGATTAACTTTTGTACTGTCCTAAGCTTCTTTTTAAAAAATAAAGACACCTCTGCTTGTTTAACAGGCCCTATTGTTTAAGAAGAAACATTGTGGATCTGTTTTCACTGGGAATGTAGAGAAGTACCAGCCTATAGTTAACCAAGGGAATTAAACACAAAACTAAGCTAGATGGAAAGTAGGTGATGCAAATATTTTTATGAGGAAGTGGTGCATTATGAAAACATTCATTCACTTTAACAATCATTTTTTATTATTGATGTAGGTGTAGACATTTGCGTCCTCAGAACACAATGTAGGGATTGGTCCATTTCAGTGGCCATTTCTCAATCCCAGGTTAGATGTAATAACACGAGGGATGTTTGCTTAAAGCTCAAAAGAAGATTGCATTGATGCTGCAACAACGATATTGAAATCCCAAGAGAACATGAGACTTGAAGAAATGGAGAGTAAAACCCAGTTCAGGAACTGGGCAAGGAAATATGCAGTGTTCAGAGTATGTGCTGCAGGGACAATATGATTACTCATACCATTGTGTCTCTTGAACACATATTCTATATTCTTTTCTGCTCAAACTTTCTATCAAGACGGCTTACTGCTGATTTGCAGAATGTGAATATGTGTTGCCACACAATACTCAGTTGCTGTGTGACACCCACTCAAAATCTAAGTACAGAATGACTCAACATTTCATCTCACCCTATATGAGTGGAGAGATATCCCAGAAGTCAAACAGCAGAGTCTATTATATCCTTATTCCTTTCCAAATGTCCACCCATTTCCTTGCCCACTTTTCCATTCCAATATGCAAAGCGTACAGCTCTCTTTTCTGTAGTCAAAACTCTGAATATTCACAGGATTAATAGAAATTAATTTTATGAGTTTAGATATGCTCCATAATGGGAAATGACAAACATGGTGTGGTGGGGAGAGATTCACAGTATGAACATGGTATGAAGCATACACACAATTTGAGAGCCTTGTGAGAGGATGAAGAGTGGAATGAGCACAAGGAATCCATAAAAACAAGCAGTTTGCTTCCCAGTGACCCAGACATGTTTTAAAGGAACATGTGTGACATACAAGCAGATGTGGACCAATCCTTTGTATTATAGATGAAGTTTTAATTCAATAATATGGCCAATATAAATATACATTGTAAGCAACATGAACAAACCGTACCCACAGAAAATCATAAATCGGAAAACCAACACTTCTATGGTATCTAGGTGAGAATCAGAGATTATGATTTGAAGTCACACAGGAGTGGACCAAGAGCTATCCTAAAACAGCAGACAGTACTGGAAAAATCTCAAAATCCTTTGCATAATTTCTTAGGCATTTCCAGACAATGTAGTTCTCTCTTGGGAAGACTTCAGAGCTAGGACTGATTTAACACAGTAAATGGTTCCATGGAAAGGACATCACTGTTTCTTCGAATTAAGACAACACCATGGTTCTTCCTAAGGGAACAAAACTATTGCACCCCTTTTTTCTGTGGAGATAGCATGTGTGTTTGTGTCATGGGCAGGGCTGGATTTAGGTCTGATGAGGCCCTAAGCCACTGAAGGTAAAGGGGCCCTTTATATGTCCAGCTGTCCATTGTCAACAACAAACGGTCTCTGTTTGTTGTGTTGACTATATGCTACATGGTAATTTATTGGCCTAATAGGTATCTAAAGCCATTTGCACATACAAAATATGTAGTTTATTCAAGTAATTGTTGAACTGAAATACAATTAAGAAGAAGTTTATCTTATATTTTGGAAATGTACATCCAGGTTTTTTTCCTCTTTTAATTTTTTTGGGGTCCCCCAAGAGAGTGGGGCCCTAAGCTATAGCTTGTTTGGTTGAATATGTGCTTCAGTAATTTATCAATAAATAAAAACTGTTTTACAGAAGTACTTGAAATCATGTAAATATACACACACCAAATCCAGGGTCACTGATCTCCAACTCTGCCAGCCCAACTGCTCAGGGATATGACTGGCACAGGGAAATACAATTTATTTACTGCCTCCACTGTCATGTGGTAAGCACAGCTATGTCTCCTAACACAGGTTCAATTAGCTTCAGTACAAGGTTTCCACCATTTGTGTGGCAGTCTTCGTCCAACCTGCGCCATCGACCGCAGCTCCTCAGAGTACCAAGGAGCCATGTGATATCCACAGCACCAGAGAGGAACCTTGGGAGTGATCCTGTTGATGTTCCACCATGAAACAAGAAGAAGAAGAAGAAGAGTTTGGATTTGATATCCCGCCTTTCACTCCCCTTCAGGAGTCTCAAAGCGGCTAACAATCTCCTTTCCCTTCCTCCCCCACAACAAACACTCTGTGAGGTGAGTGGGGCTGAGAGACTTCAAAGAAGTGTGACTGGCCCAAGGTCATCCAGCAGCTGCATGTGGAGGAGCGGAGACGCGAACCCAGTTCCCCAGATTACGTGACTACCGCTCTTAACCACTACCCCACACAAGTGCCTTGACAGGATCACCTCCTCTATCCACTGGAAAAAAAAATCCCCCAAAGTTATCAGAAATCCACGAGAATCCATTAGCCACCAAGGGCAGACCATCTTTCTTCTCTGGCCCCCTGCCCCTGCAGGTGGGACTAACCATTACAAGACAACTTCACCAAGAAGTGGCCTAACTATGACAACAGGGCACTGCTTTTCTCCTTCCAGACTTGCTCCTTCCCCACTTAAAGCAATTCAAAGGTGCACCCTGTTTCATGTGTCAGACTGATCTGAGAGGCTGCCTTGCTTGTCATGGAAGGCCAAAAAAGATTAGCCATCTATTTAAAATAGCAAACAAACAAACAAAACTGTTTCTTGTTTGTAAAGTGAATGATAAATCTTGATTGCCTAGAGTACTCCATTTTCCATTAACTACATACAATAAGAGATTCATAGAGCAACAGAAGCTCAACATCTTCCTTGTGGAAATGGCAAGTGCCTTCTGTAAAGAGATTTCCCCCTTCATTTTCTCCCCTTTCAGTGCCAGTTGGATTTCTCTTTCTGCAGGTTGTGCAGGAGATGTTTCCAAAACGACAAAGCAACTTTCCGTTGGTGTCAAAGAGCACCAACAGCCATCTTGGCATACTCAAGTCTGCAAAAGAATGGCGAATCGCTTCAGCATACATTTTTGGTACAGTTATGTAGCCTTCCCTGGATGGCACAGGGAATTATGAATTAGACTGGCCAAGCCCTATTTTTAAGATTTTTACCTCACGCAAAAAAAACTCCCACCAAGTTCAGAAGGAGCATTGTGTGAGGAAACGCTGCAGGAACGGGCTTGTATTATTTTGCCACATTTTCCTTATGTTTAAAATGACATGCTGTACCTGGCAACGATTCACATTTTGACTTCAGCTCAGAGTCTCCTGAAATGCCCAGCAGCGATGAGGTGACTTGAGGACAAAGGAGCAGGCTGTGCTCTTAACATACAAACACATCCTGATCCCCATCTCACTCTGCTAGGCCTAATTATAAACCAAGTACTATTAAACTAGTTGGAGAGATGGATATAACTGAAAAGTTGTCTGTGCTTCCACCAGCAACAAAACCTCATTCTTTTCTTGATGCTATTGTTTTGGTTTCACTGGGGAAAAGCATCCCCTAAAATTCCTGAGGGCCAGGCTCTCCTCATAATTTCTGAAATTACTAAATGTGGGTTTTGAGCAATGGATCCAGCAAGGCCTAAATAAAATAAGTCAAACCAGCTTCCTCATGAGCTTGGCTTATAGAGAGAACAAAGGCAGGTGATAATTTACCTGACAAAAGGTAAGACACTCAGCATCAGACAAGAAGGGGGCTGGGGTTCCTCCCCCAGCTGTGTATTAGTTTGCAAAAGACAATAGCAGAGTTGGGAGGGGGAGGTTGCCAGGGTAATGGGGTGTGATGTAATCACAGGAAAAATGTGTCCTTTTAAAAAACAGAGCTTTGCAGTAAGGGGGAGGGAGAACTCCATGCACTTCAGTTAGGAGAGGCTGTACTGAGAGACACTCCTGGGGTGTAATGTCATATAAAAAATAATAATACAACATTTTTTTAAAAAAAACTTCCCTATGCAGGGCTGCCTTCAGATGTCTTCTAAAGGTTGTATAGTTACTTAACTCCTTGGCTTGGGAATCTCATAACTCCATACCTTCCAACATTCCCCTGATGAGAATAGGGACATCCTAAGGATAAGCGGAACATTCTGGGATCACATCAGAAACTGCGATGGCTTCTGTAAATCTGGGGCTGTCCCTGAAAAAAAGGGACACTTGGAGGGTTTGTAATGTTCTGCACTCCCTCCACCCAA
This sequence comes from Podarcis bocagei, assembly GCF_964188305.1. Lineage (NCBI taxonomy): Eukaryota > Metazoa > Chordata > Lepidosauria > Squamata > Lacertidae > Podarcis > Podarcis bocagei. The sequence goes on from NC_138143.1 coordinate 29,998,444, forward strand.
ACCCAGGTTGTAAATATGTGTAAAATAAACTAGTTTCTGCTGTGCCTCATTCCAAAGTAACATAAACCCTGGTTTATGTGCAAAGACCCCTGGAATCTTGCTACCAGTCAACAGAGATTGGGGTAACCTGTAACATTATAACAGCATTAGCCCGATTCTGTGGCAATTACATGTTGCCTAGTCCACAATTGCAAACAAAATAATGAAGGGGGTTGTTGCTGTTGCTCTCGGAGGAAGATCTAGGTTGGAGTGCAATGAGGGAATCAATGGAGGGAGACAGGAAGAGTTTTCAAATAAGACAATGGGAAGCGCTTTCTGTACAAATACAATTGTGCATTTCCATTTTCTTGCTGTGAACCTTTCTAGCTCTTTTAACAGTGAGCTTTATATCCACAGCATGGATTTTGTTTTGCTTTTCTGGCCTTAATATAGACATATTCCCTACTATGCTCACTCCTGGTTATATATGAGCGCGCAAGACTACATGCCTCTGTTAGATCCCATCCTTTTGTTTCAATTTGCACATCTATTTTAGTTTGCCAGGAAAATTATATTGCTCTCTATTGTATGATTAAAGCTAAGTATTAAGGGTCTTCCTGAGCAAAGAAAAATACTTTATAATGTCAACCATATGTCAAAGTGAAATGAAGACCCTTACTTGCACTGGGCATAGTACTGGCCAGCTGCTTTGTTAGAGAAAAATCTTGGTTTTTTATTCTCTCTGTGTGTGTGTCTGTGTGTGTACATACACACATACTAAAAAATTTAAAACTGCTGGAGGCACTACCCCAGGTGCTGCATATTGCCCGATCCACATTTTAAGAACTTGATTGTTTAGTGAGGCAGCACCTGCACTTTGGGACTCCCTACCTATTGAGAACAAGCAGGTGCCTTCACTGTACATTCTTGTTTAGGCAAGCCTAGCCAGATGCTTAGAACCTTTTTTTATTTTTATTTTTAGTATTTTTAGTATTTTAACTTTTGTATGGTTGTGATTCTTCTTGATTTTACTGTTTTATCTTTTTGTAAACGTCTTTTAGGCTGGTTGTTTTTTTACAATCAAGGCGTGTACAGTATCCATTTATTTAAATAAATACATACATAAATAGGAGTGTTAAGGTCCATTGTGTACATTCACTAGGCCTCGAGGAGAATGTGCACATACTACTTCCATAGGAAATGTGCATCTCTCTGCTGAATTCTGTACATTCTTGGCCGCATTTTGTACATTCGCTGGGCCATATGCATAGTCTCCAGTCAGTATGTATAGTCTCCAAGAGACAAGTCCTTTTTTCTAATTTTTGTTCAGAAGTGTGCAGGCTGCTTATGGGCCATAACTTCCCACTGGAGGAGCAGCTGCGGGGGGAAGAATTATTGATTTATTTAATCAATATCCCACCCTACCTATAAAGGAGCCTTTTTTCTGCATTTCAGCCCCCTTTTCACTACTCTCAGCTGCTTTCCAGTCATCTGAGGAAGAAACAAGCGGGACTGTAGGAAAAGGAAAATTTTTCAACCTCCCTCGCCCTTCCACAATTCTGGTGGAAATCCCCCCCCCCATGCCCCTACTAATTTAGGAAAAGCTTAATGCAAGCATGGAGCCAATCACAGGGGAAGAGAAATTTAACCAACTGAAGTAGATAGGTAGCCGTGTTGGTCTGCCATAGTCAAAATAGTCAAAATAAAAAAATTCCTTCCAGTAGCACCTTAAAGACCAACTAAGTTAGTTCTTGGTATGAGCTTTCGTGTGCATGCACACTTCTTCAGATACGAAGAAGTATCTGAAGAAGTGTGCATGCACACGAAAGCTCATACCAAGAACTAACTTAGTTGGTCTTTAAGGTGCTACTGGAAGGAATTTTTTTATTTTAACCAACTGAGGAAGGGTTACCGAGCAGGGAAAAGAGGTCTGGGGGAGAAAAAGTGTGAAGTACATGCGATCCTGTATGTGATAAATGCCACTCTCTTGTTGAACAACCATTCATAACACAGATGGTTAAAAACATGACACAAACTTACATTAACAGTCTGCTCTGGAAGCAACCCATGAAGAAAGCTGAGGGACAGGAGGATATCAATACTGCAACAGTTTCTCACACCTAGAGTTGTCCCTTAAAATCATTCACAGAATATTTTATGGCTAGAGAATCCAGATACAAGTATTCCTGATCTATTCAAAATGAATTGTTCAAGAGGGAGTTTGATTTTTTTTAAAAAAAATTAATATGCACAGAGTGCCCAGCAGGATTGACACTAACCTTTTCGCTGCACAAGGTGAAAAGGCTAAGCTGCTCTTCTCCTCGTCTGATTTACAAGTAGTTGGTCCCTTTCTCATCTTTCAGAGGTGATAAACCATCTCTAAGGAGCATATAGGCCTTTTACAAGACATACCTGTACTCAATGTCATCTTAAAGGCACTTTCTCGTCAATATCACTTCCATCTGAGAGGGCTACCATTTTGGGCAAAGATGAGAACTCACCACATCCTTCATTTCCGCATCTTTCCACATGCACACACAAGTCCCTTTAACTTTTAAAAGCGACATAAATTTGGGCTTCTTTCTCAAAACAAATATCTAAAATTGCAATGTCACCCAATTTGCAAGGAAAACGTGGCTATTAATCAATTACCATATAATAGTTGAGAATAACTTTTGTTGAACCAAGCTGCCTTTAAAATAATGTGAGCCAGCTTCAATAAATACCTCGTGTCCTGTACAAGTTCTATTTACAGTTGTCTGTCTCTTGATAACAAGTACTGAGTTAGATGTTCTAAATTTATTAGCATAACCAATCATGAAGGTGGGAAAGCAACCAAGATGTGGTCTGATCTAAAAGTCCCACTGGAAGAATGTCCTTGATTTACCGGACTTGATGAACTTTCTTAGCAAGCTTCTATAATTTTCAAATGTTGTTTTTCATCTATTGCAATGTCACTCAGCTGTGTTCTTGCTTCACTTAATACTTGCCTTGAATCATTAAGAATTGACAATCTGGCCTTCAGCATCTTAAATCCACATCCTTGGGGTTTTCTCTGAACAAAACTAGCAAACTACCTGTGACACTTGTCACCAACACATCCATGTGTCACACTTATGTGTAACCACTAGAATAAGCCAACAGTCAAGAAATCTCACTTCCATGTAATGTCATGTACTGATGTGCTTTAAGAAGAAACAAGATATCAATGACAGTAATTTGGCAAAAATTGGAGCAGTGTGTGTGTATTTGTAAGGTCATACAATAAATGTAAATATGCCCCAAAGACATATTTAGGCCCCAAAAAATGAGCCAGTTCTAAGCAGTTGCCTAATAGAACTTCCTTACAGTATAGTGAATAAGCAAATCTTATTTACTTATCTGGGAAAACATCAGACTTTTACCTAATTTTTTACCAGATAGAGCAGTAGGAAATATTATTCCCACAGAAACCTACTCCAGGCCCCATTGAATTTTAGAGTTTTATCAGTTACTACTATTTTTCCCTTTTCTCTTCAATCATGAAATATCTTGTTCCAAACTCCAGGCAGGTGCTGCTTTAATTACATTTTTGCTTTCTGACAAACTGCCATTTATGTCCATTCACCATTTACAAAATCCAGTGTTTTGAAGTTTGCCCATCATTAAACATTACCTTCCAGCGTTGCTTTGCTTCTGTCATTAAGTACTGCTTAATCTTAAATGCCAACAGTCTATAACCTGCTTAGATGGTAATAATACGGCTTTGGCAGGTGCCCAATAAAAGGAGTTAGGTGCACTTAGTAAAATGGGCTATCTCTGACAAATACAAAATGCTATATTCTCTGCCAGCATTCTCATATGTAATAGATTCACAAACAAAAAATCTGATATCACATCTACCTAGTTCTGTCTACCTTATTATTGTGATTGGTTCAGGAAAATGTTATGTATTGTTTATATTTTGGAAATTCTGTCCATAACCATTAGAAAATGTAAAACACAAAAGTAGAACTGAATTTGATTTTGTTTTGCTTTGCTTTGTCTTTTTTTTTTACTCTTAATGGTTATTTATTCGAAGAAATGAAACTGTATGAGATTACCACTTTGGCAGAACTGTTTGTCTGGAAAAGCTCACACAGCCCTTCCTTCACTTTCAAACAACATGTGTTGAGAATCATAAAATCATAGAATTGTAGTCCAACCCCCCTGCAATGCAAGAATCACAATGAAACCATCCCCATGGCTTCTGCAGGTAACTAAAAACAGCACTGAGTTTCCCAGAAATAGTAAGGGTAAGTTGTTTAGTTATAATACAGCAACACTATAAGCTCTGCTCCGAGCTACTGCAGTGTGGACTTCTGAGATCTTTGGAACTTGCAGAAAGACTCTCCTACAGATTGCAGCAATCTACTGGGTGTATAAGGGATAAGGCGGTCTCTCAAGTAGCCTGGTCCTGAGCTGTATAGGGAGTTGGAGAGAAGGACAGCAAAGCAAACTCTTTCAATTGAGCCCAGGGAGTAAAAAGTTTGAAAATGTCTGCACTAATCTGAAATTTAAAACATTAATTTAAAATGTTGAATCTGCCAGAAAATAATCCATTTTCCAACAGCTTGTTAATCCTTAAAAAGCAGTCTATAGTATTTGTTCAGGTGGACCACAAGACCATGACTAAAATAGCAGAAGAACATGTTGCAGAGGCTTCTGTACAGAGTCCACTGCATCCTTTTGTACTGAAATAACATGTCTATCTGGTAATGCATTTTGTCACAACAGAAACATCAGAATGCCCTTCCAGCTGCTTGCTTATTTCTTCGACCAAGAGGAACATGATAAGACAAGGAAAATTAAGAGAAATAGGAAGTCTGGATTGGCTTCACATGCTGTATGGCAAAAGATGCTGTGACTCTGGGTACTTTGGAAAATCTGGTGTTAAGGTAGACTGATTCCAAGGTACTCTTCTGATAGAGTCAGATAATTCTAAAATGTGTGTCCAAGAAGTGAACTTCTTATGACTTTAATGAATCCTACACACCAACATTCTTAGCTGTTTATGAGTCTGTGAATTTTAAGCCAGGTTAGTCTATTAAATCAGGGAAGAGAAATTGAACTATGAACCTTTTTTTTTAAAAAAAAAAAGTACCTGCAGGGAGGGGTGAATTGCAAAGGAAGCTAGCAGGCTAATTCAGAAAAAATGTATATTCAGTAGCTGGAAGCCATGCAGTTCCCTGTTTAAATTCAGGAAACCAAGATTACTTTTGTGCCTTTAATCAATAGATCTCCTACTGTCAAACTGAATGCGATGATCTGTGATGACGGTAGCCAAATCTGATTGATGAAATGTCATCTTTGTAGCTAAGATGGAAACATACAGGTTTTATATACTATAAGCAAAATTTGCCAGGCTGATGAACTTTATATCAGTATCTTTCCACAATAAGCGACATATTACTATGTGTTTACACAACACAGAGCACCAAGTTGTCTAACAATGATAAATCATTACTCTGGATACTTTCTGTAGGTTGCTGCGGGTTTTAAATGTCATTTATGAAGTGTACTAGCAGAAATCAGGATGTTGCCCTTGGAAGATGTGATTTTCATTGAAACCTCCCCTGAATTTCAACATATATAATTTACTCGTAACCATGTTGCTTATATTGGCAAGTCTATCCCTTTATGTTCTAGAGCTTTCAGCCTAATAATGTAACTTCGCTCTCAGAAAAATATCTTGATTTACATAGCCAGCAGGTTATTGACTCTGGAACCACAATGACAAAAGGGGCACCCTCAAAATTACTTAAGAGAGGAGCTTTTTAAGTTGAATACCTCTCTTCCCATCCCTTTCAGCTTCTCAGATGAGATATAGTCACTGTAAGGTAGTATCCAAGTTCTAAGTCTCCCAAAACCTGGAGCCAGCGCTGCTGAGTTGCTTTATTTGTTTAAACAAGTTTGCTTTGTCATATTAACAATTACAATAATATGGAAACCTCTACTATAATTTGATATGTCCTAGTTTTTCAACTGATCATGTATTTTTTGGTCACCATAGAATCTATTGTATATATATGGAAATTTGAGGCAGGAAGCAGTTTTCTAAAAGTTCCTCTATAAGCCTCCAAGCACATCACTGCAAACAGTATATTGAAATGAAATATTTCACAAACGGGAATTGGGCCATTTCACCACCTCAGTTTCTCATCTGTATTGATGAGGGGGTGGAGAGATGGATAGAGAACAAAAAGCAGTCACGTATACTAGCCATTGCTCAGACCTTGGCCAACAACATTTAACACACACTTTAACCACTGTTGTTGCTGAAGCCTGAAACTGCCAATTTCAAACACCCATACCCTGCAGAAAGAGTACTTGACCAGTACTTTCCAGACAAGCAGCTGTACAGATTTGTGTCTAAATGCATTTTAAAGCAAATGGAGAAAAAAAAACACTGAATGCTGATCCCAGGAAGTTTAGAACCCACAGGGCAAAATTCATATAAAATTAAGCATATTTCAGCCCTATTGATTTTGACTGGGGGGAAATTAAGCATATACAGTACTTAATTAAAACATTAGGACTTAAAAGTGCATATTATGTTACATTCTTGAAACAGAATTACTTCTAGGACATTTTGTCCCACTAGATTTGTTATTTGGGTCTCTCCCCCTACCTTCATTCTTCCATACAATTTATCCAACTAGCTCCATACAATCTACTTAAATATTCCCCACACCTGTATGCAAAAATGTACTGTGCACACAGACTTTTTACCTTGACTGAATTGCTGTAATAGGAGCCCTGACGAAGGGACTGAAATATTGGTTCCGCTCACCAATTTGCTCCTGTACAAGCTGAGATTCAGACTAAGCAGAAACAAGTGTAAAGAAAAATAACTGTAGAGAAATGAAAAAGAAAGGGCAGAAACTGAAATAATATTTCAAAGTAGGAAACAATAATAAATGCATTTGTAACATTATTTGATTCCTGTGTTTGAAACAAATGTAATTTAGTGATATTACACTAGTGAATGAGTAGCAGCAATTCTAAACACACAGACCTGGGAATATTTCTCTTTGAACTCAATAGGATTGACTTCATAGTAGACATGCACTGAACTGCACTGCCAGTAAAATCAAAATAAAAAATTGCAACTTCTTATTGGCTGTATAACTCATACTGAAGTCAATTCACACCACATAACAGCAAGAGTCTGATACTGTTCAGTCATTTCTGTTGATCAAGCACTTCAACAGCCTTTAAAGGTCATAAGCATGAATATTAGTATAAGCAACAAATATAGAAATCATAATTTAAAAAATCCAATGTGTTCCTATAGTATCCAAAGATTTCATGCCTCCTCCCACAAGCCTTTAAAAAAAATTATCCCCTGACTTTGGAGTTTTAACATTATGGTTTTTCAAATTTTCTCTAAGCAAATCCACCTCACATTACTGAACATGTTCAAATTGGGTCAACTTAGAAGTGATCCCTCAAAACGCTATACCAGTAGAGGTTTCACTGAAGTGAAGATTTGCACTAGGGAAATACAGTTTTGAGGATGACAACATTAAACAAGAACTGAGTACCAACTTGCATCATTTTTAAGGTTTCTTGTACCAAAACAGCTATGCGGGGGGGGGGGGGGTTAGCAACACTGATAATGAGATCAAAAAGAATCCTTCACCTTGTACCAGATCAACAAAGGATTAGTTCTTGTCACTAAATGTCAGCAGATAACACTTGGAATAAAACACAGAAAACAGATTTGTGGACAGAATAAAGTTGACATATTTGGATGATGGATTTACTTTGAAGTTTCCAGCCATTGGAAGTCTAACTCTTTTAGACAAACCTCTTGCCCAAAATACCAGTCTTAACAATTGTGTGACATATTGACAAGATGACATGTTGTGTAACACAATCAAGGGAGACTGTCAAATAAAATGGAAGAATTTATTTATGGATGAAAGCATTATTTGGCAATCAAAGTTGCTGTCTGAATGCAAAGTCACAGTTCCAGCTGATAATTGTTAGGTTGCTCATTAGAATCCTCCAATTTATTCCTGTGATAATTAATGAAAGCAAATGTTCTTTTATCTATTCTTCCTTTCCTTGTTATCCTTCAAGCATATGCTTGAATTGTACCCTGGAATACTGAGGGTGCTGGTTTATTTAAAAGAGCAATTTGGAGCTAACATTGTAACAGCATATCCACTTCCTATAGATTTATATCCAAAAACATACAGATTGAAAACATGGTTTTTGTTCACCATCCCTTTAAAATAATAAACTATGCTAGACATATTCATAGGTGACAATTTACCTGGCAGCCTTGGACTGCAATCCTAAACATACTTACTAGGAAAAAGACACCATGGAAGCTGAGTGGATTTACTCCTGACTAAATAAACATTCTTTGTGACTTTCACATGTGCCTAGTGGACTTATCCTGAAAGTAGACAAACTGCAAAAGGGTGGAATACCATTCACCTATAGAACTCTTTATTACAGTTCTATAACATCAAAAAAGCTCATTCATTTTTTCACCAATTCATCCCTGAAGAAGTCATATTCAAGGCACAAGCACAGAATGCACATTTGCAGCATTTACTTATAACAGAAGAAGACTGTGCTTACCCTATCTCAACCCACACCAGTACATTCTCATATGCTTGGACTACTGCAATGTGTTCTACGTGGGGCTACCTTTGAAGGTGACCCGGAAACCGCAATTAATCCAGCTAGACTGGTGACTTGGAGTGGCCACTGGGACCACATAACACCGGCTCCCCATACGTTTCCGAGCACAATTCAAAGTGTTGGTGCTGACCTTTAAAGCCCTAAACGGCCTCGGTCCTGTATACCTGAAGGAGTGTCTCCACCCCCATCATTCAGCCCAGACACTGAGATCCATTGCCAAGTACCTTCCGTCGGTTCCCTCATTGCGAGGTTACAGGGAACCAGACAGAGGGCCTTCTCAGTAGTGGCGCCCGCCCTGTGGAATGGCCTCCCTTCAGATGTGAAGGAAATAAGCAGCTATTTTATCTTTAAAAGACATCTGAAGGCAGCCCTCTTTAGGGAAGTTTTTAATATTTAATTCTGTATTGTTTTTAACACTTGATTGGAAGCCGCTCAGAGTGGCTGGGGAAACTCAGCCAGATGGGCAGGGAATGAATGAATGAATGAATGAATGAATAATTTCTTTACTTGCAGCATATATATATATATATATATATATATATATATATATATATATATATGCTGCAAGTAAAGAAATACCCCTTACCGTTGCTTAGTGCCAGGCTGGCATCTACCAAAATGCAGTAACAACAATAATATGCTAGTAAAACAAATGGACACAATTAACCATTCTTTGTCAACCTACTGAAATAAATGAAACTTCCACAAGAGTACAGAACTCCTTTGCATGTTCTGTTTATTTCAGTGGTGCTGGCATAGAAGAAGTTTTGATGAATCATATCCACTCAGCATTACTGAATTAGAAGGACAAGCACCGACTAAGCACAAAGAGGTCATTTTTAAGTACCTTGGGGGAAATGCCAAGTTCCAGGAGTGTGGGAGTCCTCTGCAATGCACCTCCACTGAGCCTTAAACTAGGAAAGATGGGGCATACAAAGTGAGAATTCTATCACATTGCCTCCGACTTTTCTGAGCGTGCAATGCCAAGTGAGAATGATAATGTTACTTGGACATTCTTAGGGCCCTGGCAAATGCATGACCTTGCCACTCTGTGTAGCTGCCCCTGCCTGGAAGGGTGCCATTCAAGTGGAAGAGAATTTTATATTTCCAAATCTTTGTCCTACTGTACATTATGATGCCAAAAATCTGTCTTTAGTTATAGTATCAATGACTCACCATGTAGAGCCCATGTCAAAGATACTAAAGTTGTTTCCATATTGCTCTAATTAAACTATCATGTCTGTGCAAGAGAATGTTATCGTAGGATAATAGTATCCTGCTGCTACATAAATGCCAAAGCAAAGCTGGAGACATTTAAGGCAAACTCTTGAAGCAAAATATTTACTTTCAGAACAGGAAACATCAGTTCACTCCTCCATCTTTTATTATGGAGACCAATGCCCCACTCCCAAACATACTTGCATGCACAAGAATTACATTTAAAAAGTCAGACTTGCCTGCATTTAAATATACCTTAAGACTGAGTTAATAATTCCTATTCAGTTTAATAAATAAATACAGTAAAATATGTGTAAGAGAATAAATATTTATCTCTTTGTGAGCTGGATATATACATGAAATACTGTAACAAATGTACACCAAACAGTTGCACCCTTACTGCCTAGCTTATGATCAGTTGAGAAAAAGCAGCATCGATTGCTGCTTGGGAGGAACTATTTTTGTTGGAAATGTTGTGCAGGAGAAAAGGGTTAAATCCCTACTTTCCATGTGCTATTGCCCCATTCTCTGTGGCTGCATTTTTAAGAATATATATATATAGGGACACGGGTGGCGCTGTGGTCTAAACCACCGAGCCTAGGGCTTGCCGATTGGAAGGCCGGCAGTTTGAATCCCCGTGACAGGGTGAGCTCCCATTACTTGGTCCCAGCTACTGCCAACCTAGCAGTTTGAAAGCATGTCAAAGTGCAAGTAGCTATTTACCGTTCCAGCGGGGAAAGTAAACGGCGTTTCCGTGCGCTGCTCTGGTTTCGTCAGAAGCAGCTTAGTCATACTGACCCGGAAAAACTGTCTGCGGACAAATGTGGGCTCCCTTGGCCAGTAAAGCGAGATGAGCACCACAACCCCAGAGTCATTCGTGACTGGACTTAACTGTCAGGGATCCTTTACCACATATATATGGGATATATAGATATAGATATAGATAATATTATATTATATTTCTATACTGCCCATCATCTGGGGATCACAGGGCAGTTTACAACATAAAAACACATACATACCATAGTAACAAACTTTATATACTAATTGCAATCATTTAGTAACAAACAGCAAATATAATAAATGCAATCATAGATATATGCAGTTTGACCCTAAGAGTACATAAACCAAACATTGTAGTGACTTAATATGCAGTCATCCTTAAAGGCCATCCTCTGAACCCGTTTAGGTGGGTGGTGACTGAAGAGATGGCCAGCTTGATTCCTCTCCCCAGAGAGGCTTGTCGGATGGCAATTTTGACATAATTTTAGTGCCAATACTTTTTTTTCCCTCTGACATTTTTGTCATTTGGTGTAAGCTGGCTGTAGTTTATTTATCTGTTCTGCTGAATTTAAACATTGCTTTTAGCTGTTGCTCTCTGTCATTTTATCTCTTTGATTGCTGTTAGTTTTATATTTATTGTTATTATGGTGTATTTTTTTGCTCCTATTAGCTTCGCTTTAAGATACCATGGAAGCTTTAGTGAGCAGCAGCATAAATATAAAATAAAAGTAATTATATTTTATGCGGCTAATGCACTGAGGTTGAATCTGGACAAGACAGAAGTACTGTTTCTGGGGGACAGGGGCTGCACAGGTATGGGAGATTTCCCTGGTCTTGAACAGGGCAATTGTGCCCCTGAAGGACCAGGTCACACGGTCATGAGTATTTTATATCGTAACTGCAATATAAATTATATACAGTTTTCCCTTTAGTTTACCGTGACCCAAAGTCAACTTCTTGTTGAGTCAAAGGTGCACAACAAGTTCTGACTTGAGCATATGAGTGGGTACTATAGGGAAAGGTTAGGGTGGCCTTGCGAGAGGACTGGAGAGAGGAGAGAAATGTCAACTTAAACCAACCCCCCTGCAATGCAGAAATACTGCCCGCAGCTGTCCCTGGGTGGCCTTGAACCATGAACCTTCTAACAGCCAACCACCAACAGCCAGACACACTGACCTAGTGGGCAACAGGCTCCATGTTTGGACCCATGCTCATCCCACCTGCTATTCCTTTTCATTGCATCCTGTTTTCACCATGTTGACCGTGACACTCACTGTCAGCATCAAACCCAATCCACTTGCTGGTCCCAGCCGGGTGCAAACTACATTTACTTGCAAATGATATGAAGTTCTGTTCTGTTTTAAAGAAAAGCAGTCTCAGGAGGCTGTGGAGGAGAAACACCCTTAATTCTTTGCTTTCAGTCTTCTTGAACTATTTTCAGTAGCAGCTCCTGGAAAAATGATGACCTGGATGCACCCTAAAACTAGAATATATAGTAAACAGTAAAAGCTATACATCTCAGACATGAAGGCAAACCCTTAATAAGGAGGAAAGCTTTTAAAAAAAAATATTCCTCATGTTTCCACATTAATCATTTACCTTCATGCTACTCATCATATCTTCTGTCAAGAAATGAACTTTCTACCGAAACATCTCCATTCTTGCGGACCAGAGATATTAACTATTAATATGGTGAAACATGAAATACCAGTTTGTAGAGAGAAAGGTGAGCATTTTATTCTTTCATGGTTTAATTTAGTCATCAAAGGTTACTCACTCTCATGTTTATAAATTATATAGAGCAGAACTTAACTCCCCCAGATTAACCTGTTTGGAAATAATAGATTATGAAAAGGGAGGTTCATAACCTTTAAATATCCAACCAGCCTCATTTATGAGGCCACCCCCCATTCTTTCCAGAATCTACAGCTCAGAAAAGAAAATATTTTTTTAGATGAAAGATGAAAAGCAAAAGAAGTTGGTACATTTACATTTCAGTTTGAAACTACATGTTTATACATCTAGTAATCTCATACTTCTTTTACGGGGTAGCCATATTCTGTAGGGATGTGGGAGGCGCTGTATTCTGTATTCTTTGGAGACTACCTTTTCCTCCACAAAATGGGGTAGAAGTGTATTTTTCAACTCAAACAGATCCTTCACGTGTATGGTGAAGAGTCACAATATTCACAAAGTTGATGTCATCCAGCAATAAAGGATGTAAGTTATGGAGCACATATACTCAGACATAGGTGAGACAAAAGCAAAGAGATATTTTTCTGTATATAGGTGGGTGAAAAGGCAGCAAAATTCTACAGAAATAGGAAACTTCATTTCCATAAACAGAGTATAAAAGGGAAGCAATGGTTGAGAATCTCTCAGCCACCTTGTATTACTTTTATAATGTCAAGTATTTAGAGGGTACCCACAACCCATTTCCTCAGTGTAGTTAGTAATTCAAAATTATGACATTTCCAGGCACTCCAACATTTAACTAACAAAAAGAGCAGTTGCAATTTGGAGCAGCAAAAATATTAATATGGTTGTGTGAGGGAACCATTACTTCCTTCATCGTGGTGCAGGTTATTGTACTTAATTTTGAGGAACCTGTAACATCCTGTAATGTGTATGGGTTGCTCGTGTGCAAGTTGCCGCCTCTCCAGGCTTTGTTGCCTTGCTAAACCTTTCAGTCTGTGCAGCCCTTCACTTCGTGGCTGCCTCAGTCGCTAGCAGAATCCGTCAGTGGGCGTTTCTTAAATCTTTTCCAACATAATAGTTGTTTGACACCTAGTCTCCTCCTACTCTCTCTGCGCGGAAGTCTTCTGCGCAGGGTGGGCGTGGGTAGCAGAGGACCCGTGCTCTCCCCGCTGGTGTCCGGTGAAGAGTCCTGGAGCCCTCTCACCGATTCCCCCATCAGCCCCTCTATATCCCTGGTGTTGCGCTGATTTGCTTCCCCATCTGCGGAGCTGCCTCTCTCCCTGCTGGGCCCTTCTCCAGCATCATTTGAGAGCCTTCCCTCCGCCTCTAGCTCCGACACATCCATTCCAACGTTCTATGAAATTTACAATATCCAAAGATGTCTTACAAGTATTAATAAGGTCTAATGGTATAAACCTCAATGGAATTTACAGAGCACTGGCTGTTATACCAGTCTATTTGGAAGAAAGTCAGTTGTATGTATGCATAGAATTGCAACTTAGTTCCTTCTACATAAAAATTCTTAGATCATGCAAGAAGGCTACATAAACAAATATTATAATAATTCCTGTGACGTAAAGTGAAGCTAGTTATAAAGTAGTTAAATATTCTGGACAGTGTCACTCTTACAGTTCAGATCCTACTCAGTAATTATAGAATATAAAAATCATGTCAATCCAAGCTCTTAAGGACAGAAAAAGCACCACATTCCAGCACTACATATTACTGGAAGAACACATCAGTTTAGGAAGCAAAGAAGAATATTATTATTATTATTTTGTTTATTTATTGAATTTATATGCTGTCCTTCATCCAGAGATCACAGGGTAGTGTTCAACATAAAAACACAAAACATAATAATTAAAAAAAACTACAACCCCCTCTCCTCATGGAACAACTAAGTGGTTGTCTGCTGGAGACAAAACAAAATGTTCCTTATCCTTTTCAACAACTAAAGCAGGGGCAGGGCAATTAGTTGCAATTAAGTGACACATCCTAGCTTGTGACACAGATGAATGATCTGAAGCTTTTGTAACTTCACATAGGGGGAAAAATATTCTTCTTTCATCCCTCCTGACAGTGTTTTACTTCCTCTTCACTTTCAACCTCCTCTTACTTTTCTGCTCTGCTTTCCATCTTTTTCTCATGTCACCACTAGCAAAAATCTATACTGATCCTTACACAGGGAATTGTAGCTCTACTACACTATGTTGCCATAGTTAAATGTGCAAACATTAGGCAGACTCTTACCAATTTGTAGCTGGTGGTCAATGATTGACAAATTCCAGATCCAGGATATCTTATGTCCAAGATACAGCAATAACAGGGTTTCCAGAAGCCATCTAAAATTTTCTGAGCTGTGAAAAATTGTTTTGGAACTGCTATACTACTTGAAAAGCTAACTGAGCATAAGCTTTCATCAAGAACAGTTATTCTGAAACAGTAATGGTGGACAAAGACTACTTAGCAGAACCACAATTTTTCCCTGTCACTAACTACATGTCCTGGGCCCACATTACTGGATTTCTCCAAGGCTGCATACACACAATACGTTAAAAGCACATTTTAAAAGTCCAGGAACCAGAAGTTCATTAAGTGTGTTGGGAATTGCAGTTCTGTGGGGATTCTGTGGGAAAGTGATGTGTTTTAAATGTACGGTGTGCATGCCACCCAATATGGCTCCTAAACCTAGCAGCACTTTATTCAAGGCAAATTTTGGGGTCCCTCACAATCTAGTATATTAAGATAAACATAATCTGAACCCTATTACTCGTGGTAATTACTGTTTGACCAAATCATGTGGGTATTGCTCAAACACAAGTTGGAAATGCATACAGAAGAGCAGTGAGGTGAGACCTGTTATACTTTAAGTATAGGCAGGTCCAAGCAGTACAAATGAAAAATGAAAAATCCTGCATTAACTGGGGCAGTATTGAATGGATTGGTTGGGCCTGAACACGGAAAGCCTGACTTCAAATCCTTGCTTGGCTATGAACTGCCCTGGGCAAATGATTCAACTGAAACTCCCCTTGCCATTGTTGTCAGGGCAAAATGGGATACTTAGGAATTGGGGGGGGGGGGAGAGAAGTGTAGGGAGGGGTTGCAATTCCAGAAAGCAGAGCAAGCAATATGTGACTCTCTCCCCCTCAGGCTGGCTAATGTGACATTCGTTTGGTTCTTGTTCCTCTACACCAGGATGCAAAGGTGATGAATGAATGGCAAGGCATACTAGTGAATAGCCAGCCTGGCAATGGTGGAGAGGAAGGGCAGGTGCCAAGGCTTAAGCCTGCCTGCAAGCCCTGTCCTTTGGGCTGGAAGCATTTCCCTCTAATTCAAAATGAGCGGCGGGCAGCTCTGGCTGAGAGCATTACTCAGGGCCAAGCTAGACCTGAAACTGACTGTGGGACTAACAATTAAAAGCGTGTGTTTTATTTCTGTCCTGGAAATGGTAACCTGGGGACGGAGAGATGGGGGGGCAGGTGTTCTAAAATAAATGAACAAAATCCTTCTCTAAAGGTGCTATATGCATGTCAGATGACGACTCCAGACCTTCCAAGTGTCCCTTTTTCCAGTGACAGTCTGGGATTTACAGAAGCCGTCCCAGTTTCTGATTTTATCCTGGAATGCCCCGCTTTTCCTTAGGATGTCCCTATTTTCGTCAGATAAATGTTGGCAGGTATGGAGTTATGTGACCCTGAAGCCAAGGAGATAAGTAACTATACAACCTTTAGAAGACTTCTGAAGGCAGCCCTGTATAGGGAAGTTTTTTAATTTTCAATGTTTTTTTTTTGTTTTTATATATGTTGGAAGCCACCCAGAATGGCTGGGGCAACCCAGTCAGATGGGTGAGGTGCTATTATTGTTGTTCTTGTTTTCATTATTGTTTTTAATGTTCAATGTTTTATTATGTTTATATATGCACTATACAGATGGCTGCAGTATAAATAATAAAATTATTATTATTATTATTATTATTAAATAGGATGTCCCTATTTTCATTAGAGAAATGTTGGAGGATATGGAGTTATGCAACTCCTGAGCCAAGGACGTAAGTATATTTATATGTACAGGGAAGGAGATAAGTATATGGATACTATAGGGATGTTTCTTTTAAAAATGTTTAATGTTTTATTATGTTTTCATACATGTTGGCAGACTGGCTGGGGCAACCCAGTCAGCTGGGCAGAGTATAAAGAACGTTACTGTTTTGATTTTCATAATTGAATAAAACGTCCCTATTTTCATTTATTTATTTGGGGGGGGGGAATCACTTCTATAGCTAAACTCGACTGAGGGAAATGCATTTAAATCACTGCCGTTTATGGCCTCCCCCCACGTAAGAGAAAGGCGCCAGAGCTGACCTAGGAGAGGCACAAAAACTGAAGTTATGAGCAGCCCTTCCTTCCCTCTCCCCATATATATCTTTATATTTGTGTATGTGTGTGTGTGTGTGTTTTATATACTATTCTCCCTTCACGCATAGCGACCCCCCCCCCCTTTGAAGCCCTCAGGTGCGCGAGACGCCTGGGCGCTGCCCGCTGGCGCGCAACGGCTGAAACGATGCGCGCGCGGCTTTTCTGTGTGTGTGTGTGCGTGTGTGTGGCTGGAGGGGGGAGGGGGCAGCGCCTCTCTGAGGCGAGGGCGACGAGCAGAAACACAACGGGCGGCTCTCGGCTGCCTCGCGGGCTCCTCCTCGCTGGCGTCAGCGCCGGGCTCGAGCTGCCAACCAGCTGCTCTGCTGACGTCACGGCCCATCCCTTTGCTCTCTCTCTCCCTCCCGCCGCCCCCACGTGCTGGACGGGAGAGTAAAGTTTGTTGTTTTCTCCCGTCGCCCGTAGCGACGCGATGCCCCAGCCCCGCCTCTCGGGGGGTGGAGGTGGTGGTGGGCGTGGCTCCCGCGGAGGTGGGCGGGGCGGGCGGGAGAGTTTATAAGTGAGCCTGAGGCGGGCGCGCGGCTTGACAGTTCGCAAAGGCCGCGGTCGGCGAAAGGAGCGGCGGCGGCGGGAGGAGCGGAGAAGCCTGAGCGCGTGACGGGGGAAAAGAGAGAGAGAGAGACCGAGGCAACGCGCCGGCCCCGCCCGTCAGTTAGCCCAGTCAGCCAGCCAGGGACGTGCGGCGGTGGCTGCGGGAGACTCCCGGACTCCCCTCATGGCAGCGGCGCGAGCAGGGAATCCCCGGGAACCGTCTCGCGCCTTCTTCCAGCCGCTGCCCGCGCTGCAATCTGCTGGAGCAGCTCCGTGGCGGGGCTGCTCCTCATCGTAGGAGAAGCCACCAGCAAAAGCTCGCCCTTCGGCTTTTTAATTTTTTTTTAATATATATATATATTAAGTTTCTGGTTTGCTTTTTTTTTGCAACCCAAAGGACAAAAGTTAACAACATCCCGTTGCAGTATATATTAATACATATATCTATATATCTATATCACACTAATAATTCCATACTTCTGATCTCCGACCAAGCACCGGCCTTTGGCACGTTAATGAGGTGGGTGATGTTTCCCCTTTTTCCATTTTTTCTACCCCCCTTCTTCCCTTTGAGGATGCTTGGATCTGAACTTTGAGCATGCCAGAACCGAACTTGGATATTTTTTTTCTTTGATTGCGTTCTGTCTGTGGATGAACCCAGGGCTTCGCCGGTTTATTTCACCCTTCTCCCTTCTGACGTTTCCGCAGGCAGCCGCCCCACGGCGAGTTTGACATGGCTCTCAGCGGCACCCTCCTCCCTTCCATCGCCACCTTCGCAGCAGGCACGGCCGGCAGGGAGAAAGCCTTGAGGCAAGCAGGTGCCAGTAACGTGAGTACACAATCGGGCAGGGCAGTTGCGTGTGAATGCTGATGGGGGGGGGGGGGTTACTCAGGGATCAAACTAGTCCTGGAGGAGCTCAGCTCCCCCAGAACACGCGTTTTTGCTTTTAATGGGACATGAGAATGACCTTCGGCACAGGTGTGGAATGCATTTCTTCCACCAAAGGAACACTGAATCAAAGAAGCCCTCAAGCTCCTGTACTGGTGGAATGGGATTCCACATTAGGGTGCTGCTTCTTGTTGGGCTTAAGCCCCACTATCTTTTCTTTTTTTTTAAGCTAAAGCATTTGGCGCTGGGGTGGGATGTTAGAAGATAGAGGAGATTCCTATAATAGGATGGAACGTGGAAGTTGATCAGGTCTCAACAGAGTTTGAATGAGACATCTTTTTAAAAAAACAAAATCTCGGTCTTGTTCGATAAAACCACGGTGAGGGTTTATGAAAAGGGAGCTATTCCACCCTTTACAATTGTGAAAACATACACATGGGGGGGGAGTGTTGCAATGTAAATGTATATTCTAACAGCAGCTGCGGGGATATGACCCCCACCTTCTTCTTTTTTAAAAAAGCACTTTCATCTGACTCTTTTGCTCTGTTGTTCCCTAGACCCTCAGAATGCGTGTAGGCACAATTTAGGAAAATGTTCTTACCTTCTGCAGGGGCGTAGCTACTCCCTGAAGTTCAGTCTGTAATGTGGGATGGTAGGGGGAGACAAAAACTGGGATAGATAGATCTGCTTTACCAGATCTGTGCTGCAGTAAATAAGCTGAAATATGCAGTGTATCGCAACCCAGAATCATGGGTGTGGATACATATGTTTTAATACATGGACAGCCTTGGGAAATATGCACACCTACTCATGTGCTTAGGTTAACTTTTTGTTCTCTTGTCTCAAGCTGATGGCTTGTACCTACAGCTGCTGTTGTATAATGCATGCTGCTTTAGAAAACGCCTACATGTGTTTAATATCAAATTCAGGCAATCTGATTAACATTGTGCGTGCAGTTTTTGTTGATTTGTATTAATTTTTGTGCTCCTTTACAACAGCAGAAAGCCACATGATACCTTCTCCTTTTTAAGTCATGTAAACTCATTGTTTCTCAGTAGTGTCTAAAACGTTGCTTTACTAATAAGTAGGTAAATGTAACTTGATTATAAGGGCATATATGTGACTATACATAAACTTGGGTATAGTCACATAAACACACATAAATTTGCTAACTGGTGCCTTTAATTTTATCACCATGTCTTGTAACTTTTTGCAGGCAAGTTTTTGAACAGACAGTTGGAAAGTTAAAGACTTAAAAAATTGTTCCATCTAAACCTTGCAACTTTAGGCTTTACAGTAAAAGTCCTGACAATCCTTTGAACCCGTAAATTAATATAACAGTGCCCCCCCCAAAAAAAACCCCACACACCATGTAGCACAGAATGGAGAGGGAAAATGAGTTATCTGCAACATGTCGTGACTTGACAATTGCCTAGTTTGCCTTAAAAGCACATATATCAGAAGTCAAGAGACTCCCAAATTATTTCCCCCTCCCGCAGTGTGTGTTATTAAGTATTTTCAACACATGATAAAATAGGGGCTTGACTGACAATTTCCAGGGTTTCGTTTCACAGTCCTGCAATTCTGCAGCTGATTGCATTGGGCCATGCGACTACTGCTTTGAACAGACTGACAGGTTCACTTCAATCAGCAGAGGACTGTCCCTTGTTGTGTTGTGGCAACTCAGTTGTGTCCCAAAGAGTTGTCTGTGAAAGACTTCTCCCCCTGTTTTGGTGGTCGCCATGTTTTGCTCATGCCTAGGTTTTCCTATACCTTTCCTGCTTTGCGAAACTCGAAAGTTCAGTGTGCTTTCACCAGCACTGTTTTCTCCCTCTTTACCAACACCGTTTTTTCCTTCTTTTTCTTCCCACAGAAGTGGCGGGAGGAGCTCTCTCACCTCAAGCGGATTCCCTCTGTGTTTACAGGACGGCCTTACGACCTCTCTTCTGAGCTGGAAAGCAGCACCACAAACAGCAGCAGTGGGGCTATGTCAAGGCGGGAGACGGAGGAGTTGAACGAGCTTCTGGACTTTGACTTCATCCTCTCCAACTCCCTGATGCCCCAGGAGCAACCCACGGCTGCTGCCGCAGCAGTAGTAAGCACCGCTCCTGGCCCCTCGCCCGCCGTCACGAGCAGCAACTGCCCAACAGTTACCACTTGCGACTTCACCTACCAACTGCAAAGGGGCGATCACACCGGAGGAGGAGGGGGAGCTATTCTGTACAACAGGGAGCAGGCCCCGGCTGCCCCGTTCAACCTGGCTGATATCAACGACGTCTCCCCTTCCGGTGGATTTGTAGCTGAGCTGATGAGGCCAGATCTGGACCCAGTTTATATGCAGCAGCAGCAGCAACAACAGCAGCAGCAGCAGCCATCCCCACTGGGCAGCCTGCATGGCAAATTTGTGGTGAAAGCCACCGTGAACCTGGGGGAATACAACAACCACATCAGTGTTAGCAGCAAGAACAACCCAGTTGCTGCAACCTCCCCTTGTTCAGATGGACCCGTGCAGTCTCCTATTTATAACCACGTGCCCAGGATGTGCCAAAAAATCAAGCAGGAGGCTGCCCCTTCTTGCACCATTGGCCAATCCCACGGGAATACTCAGAGGGCGCAGCAACACGATTTTCCCTTGGGACGCCCACTGCCTAGCAGGACTAACCCTCCCTTGACTCCAGAGGAGCTGATGAACAGCAGAGACTGTCACCCCTCCCCGCAGGGCTTAAGTCACCCAGCTCTGCCGCTTCCTCCAGGCTACCACCCTGGCCCGGGATACCCTCCTTTTCTCCCAGAGCAGCTGCCACCAAGCGCGCTCCAGTATCAAGGTCAGTCTCACTATCTAAATGTTTTTGGAGAGCCTGTAAATATGCCTCGCTTGGTACAAGGGATGATGCTGACTCCGCCCTCTTCACCTCTAGAGCTGATGCCTTCTGGGAGCTGCCTCGCCGAAGAGACCAAGCCGAAGAGGGGGCGGCGGTCATGGCCCAGGAAAAGGACCGCCACACATACATGCGACTATGCGGGTTGCGGCAAAACGTACACAAAGAGCTCACACCTCAAAGCACACCTTCGGACCCATACAGGTAAGCCCTGCTCAACTGTGCTGCCAAGGTCCCAGGCATCCCTTTTCTCATGCCCTTATCTCAAAAGCAAATCTCTATACCCCAACATCAGCTGTGTAAAGGGTTTTGTTTTGTTTTTGCACACCCCACCCCACCCAACCTAGTAGGGTTGTTGTATGTGGCTGGAAAGAGGTTTTTCCAGAGAGCTGGCATTTGTATGAAAAAGGCATGTTTGCCTGTGGTGCCATATGCATTTGCCCCGCTGTAACTCTGTGCACCGGTTTTGCAAGTCTTCCAAAAGCTTGTGAAACTTGTTTGGTGATATGATGTTGGGACACACAAAAAAGGAGTCTGCATATTCTATATGCAGCGATGCCTCGTTCATTCCTCTTTTTAACCGCCTTGCTGTGCAATCCCATCCATGTTCGCTCAGAAGTATCCCACTGTGCCTTGTAAGTGAGCTGCTGTGCTAATTGCGCCCTTAAACTCCTGCATCTCCATCAGTCTGAGAGAATCATCATTTTCATGTACCCATGTATACATCTTTTATCACACTCTAGTTAAATAGGTTTTGGTGGTTCTGGAAATATTAAAACCTGCCAACCTGTCTAACAGAGGCAAAGGCAGAATGAGGATACACACCCTGAGCAACAACACCCCCCTCAACCATATTCTTTTTTTTTCTTTTTTGGTGGGGTACCTTTGTGGTATCCATTTTAAATAGTTTCATTCCACCAGTGTATTAAATATGCATATCTGTGGCTGCAACCAAGATAAGAATTTAAATAGCGGGAGCCATTAAATATATGGCTTTGCTTACAGATCGGAGGAGTTCGTTAAAATGTCTCTGAATGTTTCAGCCACAGCAAAGGAATTGTTTTGCAGACGTGCAAGATTTTCTTGCCTGACTCTGGCCATGTGGCTAGCTAATTACAAGGTAGCTAGAAGTCCAGAGTGAATTAAGCATGTTTATGCTGATAACGCCACTGAGGTGTTTCTTTTGGGGGAATGGAAATTGCAAATAGCCATAATTCATTTATTTTGTTGGACTTGTTGCTTCTGGTTAAAGAGCTTAGTCTCATTTCGATTTTCTTTAAATCAACAAATGTTAGCTGATTGGCTATGATCTTGGAGACCAATTTCTAATTTGAGACTGTTTTGACTTCAGGGGAAGCAGGGCAGCCCTCCCACAAACTGTTATATTTAATTTCTCCTCAATTCTGTTGTATAAAACGGCTGCCAGTTAGCAACAGACTTGGTTAATTAGCTTCGGAAAACATCCAGTTCTGGATTTTCCAGCCAGCCATATAAAGTGATAAAAATAACCAACAGACTTAGTTCTTGCTGCTGAAGTTTATACGTTCATCTTACTATGAAATATTTTTTTACTCACTATAATTTACCTTGCTGCTTAACACGTTCACTTGGAAATTAAGTCCCCCAGTGGGACTCAATTAAGTCCCCCAATGGGACTTAATTGTGAGTAAATATTCTTTGAATGGCAGTATTTGTTTTTCAATTAAATTTGCCAGAACTTGAACATCTTTTCTTATTAATAATAATTAGACTCTCTTAAGAAAAAAAATGGGTGTTATGAGTAAAAGTATAGCAGGTAACCTGTTAGTTCATTGAAGACAGGCTTAGCTCTGAATAAGCAAGTTTAGAAGTGCCTTGTTACGTGTTAATAGTGCTAAAAGCCTAGTTTTTAACATGTATACCTAGAAACAGATTGACTGATTTAAGTGGCGCTTTCACTTGTGTACAAGTATTCTTATTATTATTAGCATCATCAACAACAATTATTAGTTGTACTACTCATAAAATTGACTCAAACTGACTTACAAACATGATTTAAAATACTAAAGCTAGGGCATAAAGAATAAAGTTAGGGCACTGTCAGCATGGTTAAAATACATTGAACAACACTGTTTCAGTATCTCCAAACTGCTTGGGAACATTGACTTTCAGAGAAACTTCTGATTGATATCAATTTCCGCATAAGTTCTTGGTTTGATTATATATATAAAAAGGAGGGTGTTTGTTAAGTTTGACAGTGAAGGACTGCAAATAGCTTTCCGTCGTTTTCTTTAGTTCCCTGAAAAGTGTGGTTGTAACAACAGTTTGATTGCTAAGCTTACCTGAATGGGTGCAGGTTTCCTTTGTAGTCTGAATACTTACATGCAACATTAATTTTGGAAGCAGTCAAGGCAGAGATCGAGAAACAAAGTATTGTGATTTAACATACTGCCAAGCAATCATTGAAAAAAATGTCCCTTAGATGTTTATGCTTCTAGATATGTCCTCATTTTATGTAGGCTGGTGACAGATGTTAGTGTGCGAGAATTGGTGGTACAAGTGAGGCATTGTTACCTGTAGTGAACACCAGCTTTGCAAACTAGTTTAATAATACTAGTCCACAGATAATTTGCTTGCCTAGTCATTTGTGATCAAAAGAAAAACAACAGCAAAGTTTTGCAAAGTTTTCCAGCTTCGTTACCCAGAGGCAATTCTTATTAGCCACAGGTGGCTAGGTATGTGGGCACATTATTTGCAAGCCTGTTTGTTTTATGCCACCGTTCATGGTCAAACGGGTTGTACAGGTTTTTAGAAAACCTGCAGAACTGTTGAAGAGGAATGATTGAGGGATAGGTGTACGCACACCACAGAAAATGCTTCTTATACCACCTTCAGCATTTTGAGGGAAGAAAACTATTGCCTCGCCAGCTGAATAAATATGCATGGGATTTTTTCCTTTTCTAATTTGTTCAGCTATAGCGGCTAATGTGAAGCTATAATGACAATAGTCTGATCCTAGGGAAAACTGTCTGTAACTGTGATTGCTGGAAAAAACTTATATTTATTGAATCGTATGATGCACCTATATCTGTGAAGGATACAGAAGTAATTGATATGGTTCTTTATTTCTGAAGGTGAGAAGCCCTATCACTGTGACTGGGAAGGTTGTGGCTGGAAATTTGCCCGCTCTGATGAACTCACGCGTCACTACAGAAAACACACGGGGCACCGCCCATTCCAGTGCCAGAGGTGTGACAGAGCGTTTTCCAGGTCTGACCACCTTGCCTTGCATATGAAAAGACACTTTTAAACAGGACGTGGTGAACTTTTTCCTTTACTGCCATGAGAGATTCAGTATTTGACAGCACAAAAGACTGTCTTCCGCCAGAGGGGAGAACTCCACTTTAAAGCACTACAAAGAACCCCAGCGAGGTCTTTCTCAAAAGAAAGCGTGGAAATGAACAGACAATAAAGAAAAGACGAGACTATTGTGGAACTTTTATAGGGGGACGATGACTGGATCTTGTATCATTCCATTTTTTTTAATTGAAAAATCTGACTTGAATCTTTCTGGACTACAGATTGCCAAGGATTGACTGGAAGTCAAGGATATCAGGGTTAAAACGAAACTGTTGAGGGTGGGGAGAATGGGAGATTACGTAGGGAGATGATGGGTGAAGACAGGTGTAACGTTGTAGAGCGGTGGGGGGCTGTTCAGCTTTGGCAGTTCCTTCATCTCATTCAATCTAAATGACTCCCCCCCCCCTACTTTGCCAAGGTTGAAGTCCAAAAAACATGTTTGTGCAAGGTTCCCACAAAAGCTAATGCTGTTCTGCTAATGCGCTTGTGACTTCAGAGACACCTCTCTCTCTCTCTCTTTGCCCACCATCCAAATTCCTCAAGCAATTTTGCAACAGTTCTAAAACTTTCATTTTTTTTTAAGGAGATGAGAGAATGTGTGAAGGTATAACTTGCACTTACCTTTATTTTATTTTTAAAGCAAGGAATGTGGGGGGAAAGGGACAAAACTGACACCAAACCTCACCATTTAACTTCACAGAGGATGAATGTCGTGCAAAGTAGGGGGGAGAGGAGTTGGGGGGGGGGGAGGTTGGCTCACACCATGGCTGAAGAATCCACTGTGAGTTCTCTTTAAATGCTATGTCTGTCTTCGCCCTAAATTCCCTTAAGATTTATTTTCAATGCAATATTGTAAACATGTTGTAGTCTTGCAATTTCTTTTTCCTTAAAAAAAAAAGAAAAAGCCATTACTAAACTATGTCAAATGAGGAAGAAGAAATTCAGGTACAGAGTTATGGTTAAAAGTCTATTTTCATGGTGCTGAATGACTTTTGGTTCTTAAGGTACCAAAAATGCCAAAGTTCTCAACTGCTGCATATTTGACAAGGAAATACGTTTGTCTTCCGATCTACAGTTAATGATGACCTAAGTCAGGTTGATAAACCTGGCTTATTTATGTTTGTCTCTCTTTTAATCTTCTATGCAGACAGTCTGTAATGCACTGTGGTTTCAATGTGCAATAATTTGTACAATGGTTTATTCCCAAATATGCCTTAAGCAGAACAAATATTTTTTTTTTCTATATGGTTCTTTACATAATAAATATGTAATATAAATTTAAGGAGACTTCTATTTTGTATATTTGTAAACTATGAAGTGAAAAATGAACATTTTGTCAGAGTTCGTATTTTGCATATTCTTTTTTGCTGAAAATAACTTTTAAATAAACCTATTTTATCTGAGTGCCTTTTCCTTCTTTCTGAATCATGTTGCATTTAAAGAGCTGCATTTAATCAGTGTTTTAAAGAACAGTAGTGCTTACTATCTAGCTCTATGCATGTTTATTCTTATACAACCCCTGTTGAGTTCAATGAAGCTTACTCCTAAAGGAAATTACTCTAGGTCGAAATTCAGTGAATAATTATTATGGATAATACTGGCTTCATTTTCCCCCATATTGTTGTTTCCTTAAAACAACCCTGACCATTAGTTTAACCCTGGAGAGCCAGAGATGCTTAACTGGCTATCTTTAATACTGATAATCCAACCAAATAATTAAAGCAGAGGCAGAAAATGAGCTCAATAGGCCTGTTGGCTGGTCAGTTCAATAGATCAAGTTGGCTAGTAGTTCCAAGGTAACAATATTGCTTAGCACTTTGAGTAAAGTGTTTGATTTGTGTATGCCATTCCTGAGCGATAACCCTGTAAAGCATATTGCTGATTGGGAGCTGAAGAAAATGCCTTGCTTGAGGCTACCACCTATAATATGTGTTAGGGGAAAGATCTGAAGCAGGGATTTTCCTGCCTCCATTACTTGATCTCTTAGTCCCTATGTCGTACTGCATCCTAAGCAAGATCTTGGCAAATTTGACTTATTTTCAGGATTCTAAGTGGGATCAGGCCCACACTGTTGCCATTAAAAAGCCTTTTCTAACCTTTAAGTCTGCTATAGGCTGTTGCCTTTCTACCTTACAAGTATATACAAGTGGCGATTCATTTCACTGCGAATTTCAGATCATATTTCCTAGTTGCTGATAAAGCAAGAATAAGTAGAAACTTAATATCAAGCATACCTCAGGAATGCCGTATTCACTGTTTGACATTTACATTTTATTTGAATATTATTCACTTGGCCGAATTTCACAGCACCTCCCTCCCCATAAGTAAATTTGGATTTGAAAATACTTCTTGTGTTCCCTTGTGCAGTGTCTTTTGCCTTGAATACATCTTTACATCAGAGGTTGGAGAAAAACTTTGGATATATATTTTTTTTTCTTAGAAATTGTTAGTCATCACAGTAAACAGGTACCGTATTTTTCGCTCTATAAGACGCACCAGACCACAAGACGCACCTAGTTTTGGGAGGAGGAAAACAAGAAAAAAAATATTCTGAATCTCAGAAGCCAGAACAGCAAGAGGGATCGCTGCGCAGTGAAAGCAGCAATCCCTCTTGCTCTTTTGGCTTCTGGGATAGCTGTGCAGCCTGCATTCGCTCCATAAGACGCACACACATTTCCCCTTACTTTTTAGGAGGGAAAAAGTGAGTCTTGTAGAGCAAAAAATACAGTAAGTGCATTAAAGTGAGCTTATTCAGGAAAACTCATTCCCCCCCCCCTAAGATTCATTTGAGTACTTGCTTCTGTGCCCTGCTCAGAAACTCAGGTTATCTCGTTTTATCCTTGTCTCACTAACTTGTGAAATAGGTTAGTATGAGAGAATGGTAGGCATAAGCTTTGTGGCTAAAGAAGGTGATTTGAAGCAGAGAGATTATTTGCAGAACAGTATGTCAGTTTGTAAGTATCTTAATATGTTTCATCCCAACCTATGTAGCTGACTGTAGACTAAGGTGCATATTGGCTGGTGCCCATGGTGCAATCCTATGCATGTTTCCTTAGAAATGGGGCTTCCATCCTTATAAATGTGTTTGGAATTGGTGCCAGAGGTAGCAGCCCATCTGAAGCATGGTAACAGAAGGGGAAAGGGATTCCTCAATCTGTTACACCGCTATTGTCTATCAATAGGGACGCAGGTGGTGCTGTGGTCTAAACCACTGAGCCTCTTGGGCTTGCCGATCAGAAGGTCAGTGGTTCGAATCCCCATGACTAGGTGAGCTCCCATTGCTAGGTGAGCTCCGCCGGGAAGGTAAATGGCGTTTCCATGCGCTCTGGGACTTGTCACGGTCCTCCGTTGTGCCAGAAGCAGTTTAGTCATGCTGGCCACATGATCCGGAAAGCTGTCTGCGGACAAACACAGCTCCCTAGGCCTGAAAGGGAGATGAGCACCGCAACCACATAGTCGCCTTTGACTGGACTTAACTGTCCAGGGGTCCTTTACTTTTTGTCTATCGGTCTGAAGGATTTGGGGTTCATACTGCAGTCGAAGGGTCCCAGTGGGCATGAGTTGTAAGTCTTTGCACCTTTTCTTCTTCCGATCCAATAAACACGCTCCTGTACCCGGTTGGCTCTTGCAGTTATTCGTTGCTTTGTGGGAAACCACTCAACTATCTACCTTAGCCCAAACTAAGGAGGACTCTCAGAGCTGCTTTCTCTTCCTGATAATTTGGACCCTGCCTTCTCCAGTTCAAAACTTTTTATACCTTCAGTTCCTCACCCGTTTCTGAACTTCTAGGGTTTCTATCTTCCCAAGAGTGAAAATTTGGACAGTTGTTGAGCTCCCCCCCCCCCCCACAGTTGTTGTTGAGGATTGTTGCACTCCCAAAAAGATTTGGGGCATTTTTTTATTTTTAAAAATATTTTTAAAAATAGCTCAACTTGCCAGACATCTGGGTTTTCGCAGGCATTTTGCTGATTTAGCAAAAATCTGCCCGGATGCCATTTTTCTGAGCAATTACCAGATGTGTCCAGAAATAAACCTGGATGTACGGCAGCCCTATCCATGGCCTTTTATCCTCGCAAAGGTTCTGTGGAATAGGTTGAACACAGAGAAAGAGTTACCCAAAGACATTTAAATGAGCAGGGTTTTGAAGTCTGAACCCACTTTCTCCCTTGGTCAAGTTCGTGACAGGAAATGGAGCTTATGGTAGGTACCTTGCTGTCTCTCTGAAAACTTCAAGCTGGGAGCTATCAAATCTGCAGGCCCACTTCATTTACTGAAAGATAAACATGTCAGCATAGAATGCAGCAAGACATTTAAATAATTTCATGAAGCAAAGTAAGATGGAGGTCTCTTCAAATCCAGTTGGGTAGAGAAACTAGTTCGAATGCACTGTTAGGGAACAAGATACTTATCTCTGTGGCTGCTGTGAAGTGCAAGAGGATTCTTGCTCATACATTGAAGTGGATTGTTTTCTTAGTCTTTTTTAAAATAAATAAATAAATCTGAAGACAGATGTTTGTTAATGCAAACGATATGTGCATAATTTTCTGGCTGTTGTATTCTGCCGTAGCTTTGTATTTGACGAAAAGTATTTTTATTGCATTTCCCCCAATCTTAAAACAACGCTTCGCTGTGTTTTTGTTCCTCCCCCTCATGCCAAAAGCTACTTCCCACTTAAAGAGTGTGACTTTGTTAAAAATGAAACGCAAATCCAAGAAGTTCAATATTTTAATTATTTCATTGTGCCTTTAAACTTCGTTTTGTTGGTTTTTTTAGGGGGGGGAAAGCTGCTGCACATTGTTTTGGGGGAATGCCAGCTAACACTCCTTAATGCGTGTAAGCCAACCCTTCGTAGGGAGAACTTGTTTTTTAGGAGGTCTTCAGGCACGGGAGAAGAATATCCACACAAGCAGTTGTAATTTGAAAAGGCAGGTGTAGCTAAAAATAACATACTGTGTTAGCCACCTGTTCTATTATGTGCTATGGCTCCTGGAGCTAAAAAGATCATCAATAGAACTAGGGGAACAAAACAGCTGCAGCAAATGCACCGTTTCAGAGCATGCTTTGGGAAAATGGGTTTTTCTGCACGCAAATTTATAAAGCTAATTTAGAGCCCAGATGCAATAGGGGGCTCCTTTAGTTAAGCAAGATCCTTAACTAAGGGCTGGTTCTCGCATGACTCCAACTGGAAGTATGAACAGACTTGATTTAAAAGCAACACACATTGTGTTGGGCGAGATAAACAACCTGCCTGCGGTGTTGGCTCGTCACTTGCAATTCCACTATTTTACAACCACAAGAAGGGGAAGGCAAAGCAGTGCCTGGCCCCCACTAAGTAAGAAAAAGGGGCATGGCCTGTCTTCTCTCTCTTCGCCCTCATGCATCCCACAGCTGCAGCCTGTGAGCATTGCAAGTATGGCTCTCATGTAAATGCTGTACTAGATTCCTCAAAGAGTCTATGTAGACAGGTGTCGCAAGCTAATAAGCCAGAGCGATATATGGGAAATGAGCCATGTGCCACCCTTATAGTACTCCGGTGGCGCAATGGGCCGGTGCATCTGGTTCTTTGTGTGTGAAGACCCCCAACCCCCCAAATGAATCACACAGGAAACAGAATATTTGTTTAGGATTTCTGGCACTAATTTGGCCACAACTTTATTGTTTACAGCATGTGAGTGGTTGCTTAGGCATTGGTTCGGACTACCTGAACCTGCACCAGCAGGAACAGTCCTGACAGCTGGAACCTCCAGAGGTCAGTAAGGGAAAACATACTAGTGGAGCACAGAGGCTGATTTCCGCCTCTTAGTTCACTCCAGATGCTCCCAGGAGCTCTGGCATGGCCCTACCCCTGAGAGGGGATCAGTGTTATGTACTGAAGTTCTCACCCTGGGCCAGCAGGGGGATACTGTAGATAATTATGCAAATAAGGGATCGAAAGTGACGGTCAGTGATTGGATAGTTTTAGAAAATTGTTACAGTTACGTTGTACTGGAGCTCTATATAAGCAGACTGACTGAACCCTTCAGTCCAGTTCTGTTATGGCCTGTGAATAAACAAGTGTTGTTTGAAGAATCGCTGTGTCGTCTGATATGTTCACCCACAACTTAACAATCGGACAGAGCAAATCAAGCCCCTGGATTCCTTTAACGGAATTCCCTAGCAGCATCAACAAAATTGAGAGGCAGGCACAGCCAATCCATAATCCCCTCCACCAAAGAATGAACCAATGCCTAACCGCCAACCTTACAAAGTTGTGGCGATTTGCTACACGGTAGGCAAAAACCAAATGGCACCAGCCAATCAGCCAAGCGGCAAAATTCCTACCGGGCTCCTGCTCGAAAAACAGACGACCCCTAGACAGGCATAGCAAGGTCAAAAACACAACCTAAAATTATAGGGAGGGAGGGAGGGAGATCCGCTGCACGATGCAAAAGAGGAAGTACTTCACCACATGCAGCCCCTTAAATAGCCTCTCAGTTGCCAGTCAAACCCCAACCGACAGAAATTTGCCCCAGTAACAAAGGGGAGACCAATGAGGCAAGGAGGTCATCCAAACGGGCCCGCCCCAGCAACAAGAAGGCAGTTTAGTGATCTCACCGCAATGCGTGGCTCTCCATGATTTGGAGGACACGAGTAATCAGAAGGTTGATGGTTTGAGCCCACCCAGGGGTGGCTGTGAGGATTCCTGTATTGCAGGCGATTGAACTAGACAACCCTTGGGATCCCTCCCAAATCTATGATTTAATCTATCTGTTTTCTTGTTGCATTATTCCGCACCCTAGTAAAGGAAGTTTTGTAAGATTACAACTGGGAGGTAGGCAAACAGATTAGTCTCATTTGCATTACATGAGATTCCGTACTATCATTGTGGCTGCATGCAATTTGTCCCATTGAATCTAATAAGATTCATGGCTTGTCCTTAGGGATGGACAAATCTGTCAGTTTCATATTCTCAGTTAGTTCTCCAGTCTTTAATTTTCTGCAGCAGTTTTTGGGGGGAGAATTAAAGTTCCCACAGAAATCCATCGGTATATTAGTGTGTTTTTCTCCTAATATACATGTTGTAGATGATTTTACCCCCACGTGTCTTTTTTGGCAAGCAATTTATCCTAATGTGTGTGTAATAATATATGTGTTTTTAATATGCATACTGTATTTCCCCCCTAATTTATGCATTTGTGTACATAGTGTTTGTTTTGGGAACTCCATCACAGAATTTGTCAAAGTGTGAATTTTGACAGATAGATGTAGTTTGGTTTGTATAATGTTTTGGGAAGCTCAGATTTGGTAGGTTTGCATTAAAATGTAAAACAACCTGGATTTCTTCCCCATCACTGCTTGTCCTAGGACTTTTACAGACAAAAGAGGTCCTTTGTTCTATCTCATAACATTGAGGGGTGTCAACTACTACTGTATTTGGTTTATTAAAAAAAAAGAATGGAACCAGGGCTGAAAGATGACTTTAAAAAAAGCGATAACTTTGTACTGTGTTTTTATTGTAATTAACTATGTTTTTAATAGTGCTTTTATATTATATATTGGTTTAATTCTATTAATGTTCATTTTTAATTTATTTTCCCCCTATGTTTTTAGCTGTTCCTGTTTCATCTGTAAATAATAATAATAATAATTGTACACAACCCATCTGATTGGGTTGCCCCAGCCACTCTGGGCCGCTTCCAACAAATATAAAAGCATAATAAAGCATCAAACATTGAAAACTTTCTGATATAGGACTGTCTTCAGATGTCATCTAAAAGTTGGGTAGTTCTCCTTGACATCTGGTGGGAGGGCATTCCACAGGATGGGTGCCACCACTGAGAAGGCCCTCTGCCTGGTTTCCCGTAACTTCACTTCTTGTAGTGAGGGAACTGCCAGAAGACCCTCAGAACCGGATTTCCGTGTCTGGGCTGAACAGTAGAGGTGGAGATGCTCCTTCAGGTATACTGGGCTGAGACCATTTAGGGCTTTAAAGGTCAGCACCAACACTTTGAATTGTGCTCAGAAATCTACTGGGTGCCTTGAGTCCCTGTCAAGGAAAAAGACAGCAGGGAATAGATATAATGATGATGATGATGATGATGATGATATAAAATCAACCTGCATAGGCTGCAAAATTTTCAGATACCACCTGCTCTTCTTTGTTCATCACCCTGACTAGAGAAAGCACCTTCTCGATGGTACATATCTGAACAGTGAGAGCTTGCAGGAAGGGGCTCTCACTGACAGCCTTGCAGTTGTGAAAGTCCATTCATTGATGGCACAAATGAGGACATTGTGACCCTCTAGATGTTGCCATGACTCACACCTTTTCTGATCATTGGCCATTCCAGCAGGGCTGGTGAGAGATGGGAGTCCACTATTTTCATTTATTTTCATTTATTAAATTTGGACACCACCCTTCATCCGTAGATCTCAGGGCAGTTCACAACATAACAATGCGAGATAAAAAAACAAAAAAATGCGTAGTAAAAACAAGAACAAGAAACCCCACAGACCAATAATTTCCCATCCCACAAACACATTTAAAAGGGTATTTGATACAGTATTAATCAGCCAAAGGGCTGTTTCTTTTCCACCTCTGCCTTAAAGGTCCAACAAAATTATTTCTTGAAGTCTTCGAAACACGATCTCTGTGAATGGACTAGAATTATCAACAAGCTGGGTTAAGCATGAACTAATTTTTACTTAACTGGGTTTTGTTTCAACTGGATGTCTTCTGTTTTCAGCTGTTATTCCTTGATCAGGGGAGAGTTGGACCTGAAATTAAAGCTAAATAAAAGGAAGAGCTGTTCCTCAGTAAAATCAAATCTTAGCCACCAACCCTCTACCCTGGGTGTAAGCCCTAATGGAACTCTATAGGACTTACTTTTGAGTAGACGGATATAGGATCGTGTTAGTTAATACATGTATTAATTATCTGGCACATTAAAGTCAACTGATCTCAAGAGAAATTCATATTGTTTTATGTCTATGAGGGATTAGAGTAAGGTTACCAGGTGTCCCCGTTTTCCGGGGACAGTCCCCGGATTTACAAATCAGTCCCCTGACAAAATCCATTAAAGTTGAAAAGTGTCCCCGGATTCAATGGGAAAAAATCTGGTAACCTTAGATTAGAGCATGTTATCTTAGCAAACACTGAATCTGATGCAAAACAGAATGGGAAATACCTCTTCTATAACAACTCATATCTTGTGCTTTTTATATATAGTTTATGCGTTTTTTGTCTTTTTAAAAAAGAAAGTCACCAGGTTAATAAAATTAATAGAGATTAAGATACCAGATTATATTGATGGATATGTTTTTAATGGATTAACCGGCAAGGAATTGCAGTAATAAACTAAATAAATATCTATTGGCGCCTCTTTTTAGTTTTAGTTTGCAATCCTGATTCATCTGCCCCATGCCTTAAATAACATCAAGGTTATAAAATGCTAACCTTATATACCAACCAGTCACTGGGAAGCCCAAAACACAGAGCACGTTTTTGCAAGGACAGATGAGCTGTTCCCTGCAGGATGACACATGCCTCTTTGGAAAGCGCCAACTTTTTAAATTCAAGGGGAAAGAAAGAAACCCAAGGCAATGAATAGCATTGTTCTTCATTAACCTTTCCTCTGTGTCTGCTACAAAGTCTGGAGAAGAACCCCGTGTGCATTAAAACAATTTAATTATTTGTAACTCAGCATAAATGCCTTTGGCACTCCCCCGCTAGGCAAAAACGCTCAGTCTTTTAATAAGATCAGCTTCTTTTCTAGTGGATCCATTACTCTTGTGAAGAGAGATTCCTGCTGCTATTGACGTGAACCGAAAAGACTCAATTAAGCCGGTGTGAATCACTCACTGTATCTAATTCTACTTCAATGAGTAAAGAACAAAGAAAAGCATCAGTACAAGACTCTGCTATGTAGGGAAACACTAGAGCTTGGGTGGATTAATTAGATAATAGGTCTAACTGACGGAAGAGTTTGTTTGTTTGCTTTAAACCCACAAAAGCTAGCTGTTGAAGAAGGGAGTCATTCAAGGGCGCCAAACCACCGTCTCACTCCCATTTCTCCAGCTCCACACAACTAGCACTTGTATTTGTTGCTAACACGCCGGTTCCAAACACCAAGTAACTGCTACCACAATCAAATGAGCCTATTTACAAGGGATAATGGCCAAAATACGGCAAGCACCTTTGGAACTCCCTGCCTATTGATATTAGGAAGGCACCGTCACTGCATGCTCGCCAGAAACATTTGTTTCTGCAGGCCTGTGTGATTTGGTTCCTCCTGAATCAGTTTTCGATGTTTCCATTGGGTTTTGTTGCTTTAAGATATTTTTAAACATTTCAGGTATATATTTATTATTTTTTTATATATGAAAAAACCCACATAAGTGTTTTATATATATATATGAAAACCCACATAAGTGTTTGACTCCTTGGGCTCCTATCGAAGGAAGAGCAGGAAATAAATCTAATGAATAAATGAAGTTCAGTAAAAAGGAACAGATCTCTTTGCTTTAAAAAAGTGGGAGAAAGACGATGATGATCCTAGGCTGGTATCATTGCTGTAGTTGTAATTAGGTATAGATATATAAAAACCTAAAACAAAGGCTACTTAAATTGGCCACGTTCAGGAATCAGACTTTAAACTTAGCTGAGAATCACTCCCTTCCAAAAGAAACTCTCTATCCCATGCCCCCTCGTTGTCGTCCTCATTCCCAAAATCTGATGTGATGCCTCATTGAGTCATCTGCAGGCTTCCACTGCCACCATCAGGTCCTTACCACTTTCTTCACTCTCTGCAGCTGCATCCAACTACTACTACTACTACTACTACTACTAATAATAATAATAATAATAATAATAATAATTTTATTATTTATACCCCGCCCATCTGGCTGGGTTTCCCCAGCCACTCTGGGCAGCTCCCATCAGAGGACCAAAAACAGAATAAAACATCAGACATTAAAAAGGTGAAGACACCTTGGCCCCTTGGAGTTGGCTCCTACCTCTCTCACGCACACCTGCCAACCAAGCATTACAGCACGGGTCAGCAAACCTTTTCAGCAGGGGGCCGGTCCACTGTCCCTCAGACCTTGTGGGGTGCCAGACTATATTTTTTTTGAGGGGGATGAACAAATTCCTATGCCCCACAAATGACCCAGAGATGCATTTTAAATAAAAGCACACATTCTACTCATGTAAAAACATGCTGATTCCCGGACCATCCATGGGCCAGATTTAGAAGGCGATTGGGCCGGATCCGGCCCCTGGGACTTAGTTTGCCTACCCATGCATTACAGTTTACGTCCTGGTGACGAGAATTCTAGCCCTTAAAAGCTCATACCATAATAAATTAATTAGTTTTAAAGGTGCCACAAGGTGATTCTGTTATTATTCCTCAAAGTGTTTTTGTGAGGATGAAAATTGGAGAATCACCTCAGCCATAATCAACTCGCTGTGCAGGTTTAGCAGCAAGTCCTGCCATATTGCCTTCATCGGCAAATGGCAGAAAACACCTTGGCCTGCCCATAACATATACCAGATTTCTAAAAACCTTTTTAAAAGCCTCCCCCACCTCCCCACTTCCCCAATTTTTAACCAATGTCCTGTCACATGTTTGTTCAAAATGGCTGCCAATCCTCTAAGCATACTCCTGTTATGAAAGGGTTCAAAGACATGTCAAGACAAGCTTCAGCAAGGTTAAAAAAAAGAAGTAATAATATTTGGAGCACTCTGATGAAAATTAAGCATACTGACACCCCAGCAAATTTCATGGGACTTCAGAACAAACCCTGTCTCATTTATTCCAGTGGTACTGAAGCACGCTTATCCAGTGCTCATTTTTCCGCAGTCCACCGAGAATTAAAAATCAGTGTGACATAAATACGCCATAAAATGCTCTCAAGTTGACCCTGGTTATAAAACAAAAAGCGTCAAATTACAAACTGAATCTTGGCCACAGACGACAGTCAACCAGGTCTTGAATTGCTGCATCAGCAATTTGTGTTTTCCATTTTCATGGGGTCTTTTCAGCAACAGACCCTTATAGACTTTCCCTTCCAAAGTAGTTGTTCCAAAGTTCAATGTTGTTGTTGTTACTGTTACTTTTTAAAGTCCCAATCTTGGCCTGCACACACACAGGACCAGCCCAAAACATACTGCTGCCTGAGGCGAAGGACAATATGGTGTCCCCCTCCTCATTCCACATGCAGGAACTGAGTGCATGAACTTCAACATTGGTAATGGGACAATATTTTCCACTTCCCCTGAGGAAGGAGCGATAGTTTAGGGAGGCCAGGGCAGGCTAGGCTGGGTAGCTTTATTTACATTTGCTTCCCAACAGAAGGGGGGATGCCCAGAAGGCTTAGGAAAAACAGCTATAGGGCTGTGGCTACTTCTCACCACATTTTGCCCAATGACAGGGCCGGCCCTGTACAATGTAAGAAACATATTTGGGGCAAGGGTGGGTGAATTGTGGCCATAAAAGAAACCGTGACCAGATTCCTGAACAATAGGCCTAATGAAGTGATGAGCCTCTCTTTGTTGCAGAAACAGCAGTTTGCAGATGCATTTGTGTGGTTGTTAACAAGCAATTAAAGTTTAAGAAACCCCAAGCACATTTCACAGAAGAACTTATGTCAGATTGCGAGGCTGATAATGAGAAAATGTGCTGCATCGACTGAGCCATCGAGCTGCAGCTCAGAAACCTTTTTTGCATAATTTTGTTTTGGACTCGGCAGGCTTGATTTCGATGCATGCTAAGGCTTGCTAAATCCTGTTAGTCGGGTTCCGTGCTATTAAGGTTTCAGACATTCAATGAAAATGCAGTCTCTTTACATCGGCAGAGTCCCCTCCTCTCCTTGTGTTGTAAAAATGCAGTTACATGCATTGCGCGAGGTCACGGGCGACTCAGAAAACACACTTCCTTCTCTTGAGATGGATTGCGACAGACTGGAAACTAGGGTATTAATATCTGAATTGATCACAAAACAAAATCACATTGTGTCCATGGATGAACAGAGGGCACATTCCAGCTGATGTAATAAACAGTGTCAGCATTGCAGCCTGCTCACTTCACCTCCAGAGGAAGCAGAGAGGGAAAAAGAATATTTATGTAGCTTGCAAAAAAAAAGTTATTCTGTGCATAGCTAAACTATGGAACTCCCTCCCACAAGACGCCACCAACTTGGAAGTATTGGACAAATTCGTGGAAGATAAAGCTATCAATGGCTACTAGCCAAGATGGCAATACTCTGCCATGGGTGTTTCACAGGATGGGTGCCACTGCCGACAAGGCCCTCTGCCTGGTTCCCTGTAACTTCACTTCTTGCAACAAGGGAACCACCAGAAGGCCCTCGGCGATGGACCTCAGTGTCCGGGGCTGAACGATGGGGTGGAGACACTCCTTCAGGTATACTGGGCTGAGGCCATTTAGGGCTTTAAAGGTCAACACCAACACTTTGAATTGTGCTCGGAAACGTACTGGGAGCCAATATAGGTCTTTCAGGACCAGAGTTATATGGTCCCGGAGGCCGCTCCCAGTTGGCTGTCTAGCTACCACATTCTGGATTAGTGCAGTTTCTGAGTCACCTTCACAGGTAGCCCCATATAGAGCGCATTGCAGTAGTCCAAGCGGGAGATAACCAGAGCATGCAGCACTCTGGCAAGACAGTCTGCAGGCAGGTAGGGTCTCAGCCTGCGTACCAGATGGAGCTGGTAGGCAGCTGCCCTGGACACAGAGTTGACCTGTGCCTCCATGGACAGTTTCTTATGCTTTAAGGTTCCCTTTGCTGTTAACTTCCTTGCTACTCTTTGGTGAAAGACATCAGGTACAGCTGGAGAGCAAGTCAGCCACCTATATCACTAGATAGGAAACCAGCAAGAACAGTTACAGGCACTTGAAGGCTTCTGAATCCATGGAGAATTACCGTATTTTTTGCTCTATAAGACTCGCTTTTTCCCTCCTAAAAAGTAAGGGGAAATGTGTGTGCATCTTATGGAGCGTATGCAGGCTGCGCAGGTATCCCAGAAGCCAGAACAACAAGAGGGACTGCTGCTTTCACTGTGCAACGACTTCTCTTGCTGTTCTGGCTTCCGAGATTCAGAATATTTCTTTTCTTGTTTTCCTCCTCCAAAAACTAGGTGCGTCTTGTGGTCTGGTGCATCTTATAGAGCAAAAAATACAGTAATTACCTCGCACCATCTCACAGGCGAAAATGTGAACTCCCCCCCCCCCCATTTATGACACCTCTTCTCTCATACTGTATCAAGAATCACCGAAGTAACTCTGCCCCCCTGCTATTGCAGATTTCTATTTCTAATGTCTGCTTGCTCTTCAATATTCTGTTTCTATTCAAAGTGTTTACATTTTGCTCTTCAGCTAGGAAAGTTCCCAGCAGTAGCACAGGGGTTGACAGTCTAAAAGGTCAGGGCACAAAAGGAAAAAGAGATGAGGAGGAAAGAGGAAAACAAGCAAGCTCTTGAACAAGCAAATTATTGGCATTACAAGGTTCTTCTGATGACCAGCTTGGATATAAACAGAGGCTGGGGGGTGGGGGGGGACATATTCACATTCATTAATGCTGCATTCAATTCCTCTACATTACAATAACCTACCCCTTGCTGATTAAAAAGCAAAGAGGGTGTGTGTATTACTTTCATTAAAGATATACTACAAAAACATAACCATCCTAAAATGTATTATCAACAGTTTCAAAATAATCTTCCATCAGCTAAATTGTGTGCCAACAATTGCTGAGCCCTGGCACAATTTAATCCCAAGTCAATATGCATTCTCTTTTACATACATTCAATTTAACTCGAAAATTGGAAGTACAACAAACAACGTTTCTAAGATTGCAGAGGTCCTCCCAAAATGGAGACATGGATTAACTGGTACCAGGAAATAGGGAATGTCCTGGATAAATAAGAGGACGCATGGGAGATTAGTTTGCAAAGCCACTGTCTCAACCAAGGTTCAACAACTGATGCCATTTGCCTGCTGTTTTAACTGTGAG
This sequence comes from Podarcis bocagei, assembly GCF_964188305.1. NCBI lineage: Eukaryota > Metazoa > Chordata > Lepidosauria > Squamata > Lacertidae > Podarcis > Podarcis bocagei. The sequence continues at coordinate 30,037,878 of NC_138143.1, forward strand.
CGCTATGCAACAGGATAATGGCCTAGAGCAGGGCCTTCTCCATCGTTGCCCTTCAGTTTTGGAACTCCCAAGAAAAGTCCCTCTAAGCCTGAAACTTCAGACACTTAGGAGGAAGACAAAAACGTTCCTACACCAGCTAGGTTGAGTCAGGAGGCAATTATAATTAACAGAAGCTCTCGTTGCTGATGTTATACCTATTATGTGGTTACTAGCGCTGCTTTCATGTAATCGCTTGTGCTAGCCTGTTTGGACCTTCATGGAGGAGGGAGAAAGAGGCAGATAAAATGTTATTAATAAGGAAATAAAATCTCAGTGTTGTAATTGAGAGTAAGAGATGTATCCTACAAGTCATTGGATGAGTTGAATGACTTCTGCTCAGCAAATCATTCTCCCTCTTTCCCTTTATCCCTCCCCTCCTGCACCCCCCATCTCCCAAATTCTTCTCAGAGGGAATCCTGCAACCATCCAGAACAGATTTGGGGTGTGGAGGTGGAAAGGTCAGGAGTTCTGTTATATGAGGGGAAACTGGAAGTTGGAGCCAACTCTGAGTAATAATAAAAACAGGCGAGAGAAAAAGAGGCTGTTTTCAGCTACTAGATTTTGATTGCACCTAGAATGGGCCTAAGGATGAAAAGGGAAATTCTAATGGGAGAAGGAGGCCATCTGAAAACGCCCCTAGAAAACATTTTATCATGCTTGGTGGACATGTAAAAAAGCCAAGAAATATTGGATACAAATACATACACTGTTACGGAGAATTTTGAAAATTAACTTTTGACTGAAACCAGAACCCTTCCTACTGGGGCTTGTGGATATGCAATTAGAAAAGGACGATGGAACTTGGTTTCAATATACGATTACGGCGGCGAGACTTTTAGATGCACAAAGATGGAAAGACTCATCGTTACCAACAATGGAAGAATTGTTGTTAAAATTAACAGACTTAGTTGAGATGGCAAAATTGGCATGTCTAATCAGAGAAAAGTCATTATTAACGTTTACTAAAGATTGGGAACCTCTCGCAGAAGAAGAAAATGAAATAATGATAGTTGGATTTGAAGATTGAAGATAATGTTTGTTTATAGAAAGTGGTTTTGTTGGGTGTTATATTGGATTGGACAAAGTGAATACTGTTTCTATACAGCAGACAGATGAAGAATCAGAAGTTCTTTAGTTTCTGAACTTTATTCTTCTTTCTCATTTAAGCTCTTTTCTATCTCCTCTCCCTCTCTCCTTTTTTCTGCTTTTTTTCTTATTTAGATTAATGTTAAATGAAAAATATATATTTGATAGTAAGTTTTGTATTTCTCCCAATAAAAATTATTTAAAAATAAAAAATAAACAATGGGTATTGACACCAGCAAAAAAGAAATAAAAATAAAAATGGAAAGGCCTGTAGAAGAAAGTAGGAACTGTTTCCATGTTAGATCTACACAATATGTACCTTGCTTCTTGAACGTTTTGGCTCCCGAATGCTGCAAACCCAGAAGTGAGTGTTCCAGTTTGTGAACGTTTTTTGCAAGCTGAATGTCCGACGCGGCTTCTGCGGCTTCTGAGGCTTCTGATTGAGCACAGGAAGCTCCTGCAGCCAATCAGGAGCTGCGCCTTGGTTTTCAAACATTTTTGGAAGTCGAACGGACTTCCAGAATGGATTACATTCAAGAACCAGAGTACGACTGTAATTGAGAAAGACACAGATGTTGTTCATTGCCCAAAACACATAATTAATCAGCAGTAGGAACCAGCATGCAGCTAGCAAGCCACACATTCTAGAAGCTGGAGCTTTAAGAATCTGGGAGCCTGTACCCAAATGTCATTGATCCTATTTGTACTGCAGATCAGAAAGCTCCTATGGGCCTCTGCATGGCTCACAGCATAATATGGCTTGTCGCAAGCAGCACTAGGATGAATTTGGGCAAGTCAGTGGTAGGTCTATGGCCAATCAAGATGGAATCTGGTGTATTAGATGTGAAGTCCTTCACAACCTGGTGTTTATTGATTTTTCAGAACTGTGATTGTTTTCAAGACTGTTTCAGGGAGAACCTTAAAAAAGGAGGGATTTCCATGTTAAAGGTCACTCTCTAGTGGTATACTTAAAATAATATTTTAATTACTTTAATAGTGCACATGTCTCTTCTTTGACATTACATTTACTTAACAAAACAGTTTTACAGGTCAGACCAGTAAAATACTGTCTGGCTGGAAACCATAATTGACCTTGTGCTTAATATACTTTCTAATTAACATCTAGCTGTGCTAGTATAAGAACTGTATTATTATTATTTTTAAGTCTGCTCATGTGGCTTACAACTTTAAATCTGAGTTAAACACAGACTTGCCTGATTATGGGTAAATTGTTGTCCCTCTGTCCCAAGTTGGGACTCCCAACATCCCTTTGTGCAGTTGGGGACCTTAATATACAGCATTTTAAAAATCTAATTAAGCTGTAAGTTTAAAACAAACAAACAAACCTCCCTCCATTATTCTAAACTTAAAAGTAACACAAGTCTAAAACAGAGCTGGGAAACAATGTGGCCCTTAGAAGCTGTTGAGCAAGAGATGGTTGGAGTTGTCCACTGACTGTGTTGGTTGGAGCTGATAGGAACTCGAGTCCAGACATCACCCATGAGGGGAACTGCAACCCCTCTATTTTCAAGGGACAGTCCTGGATTTACAGAAGCCATCTCAGTTTCTGATTTGATCCCAGAATGTCCTGCTTTTCCTTTGTTGTTGTTGTTTAGTCGTTTAGTCGTGTCCGACTCTTCGTGACCCCATGGACCAGAGCACGCCAGGCACTCCTGTCTTCCACTGCCTCCCGCAGTTTGGTCAAACTCATGCTGGTAGCTTCGAGAACACTATCCAACCATCTCTTCCTATGTCGTCTCCTTCTCCTTGTGCCCTCCATCTTTCCCAACATCAGGGTCTTTTCCAGGGAGTCTTCTCTTCTCATGAGGTGGCCAAAGTTTTGGAGTCTCAGCTTCACAATCTGTCCTTCCAGTGAGCACTCAGGGCTGATTTCCTTAAGAATGGATAGGGTTGATCTTCTTGCAGTCCACTGGACTCAGGATGTCTCTATTTTCATTGGAGAAATGTTGGAGGGTATGGAGTGATGCAACCCCCCTCCCTCCCAAGCTGAGGAGATGAGTAACTAGACAACCTTTAGAAAACATCTGAAGGCAGCACCATACAGGGAAGTTTTTTAATGTTTAATGTTTTATTACGTTTTTATTTAAACCCATTAAATTCCATGTATATCTATTACTAATACTAAAATTAATGAAGTTATAATAAATTTCAATTAAAATATAACTTGAGGTGTAAGACAGCTTGAGCTAAAGTAATTAGCAGCAGATTCCCACCTCAACCTTCTGTGAGAATCTTTTCCTCCTACTCTACCAACCACACCTCATCCCAACATCTCTCTTTTTCAAATGTCACTCACTGCTCTTTCGTATCTGCTTTGTCCTTCCTTCAACTTTGTCCTTCCTTCAACCAAGCCCAAGTGGCTGGGGCGGGTTTTATTATTGTTATTGTTATTATTATTATTGAATAGGATGTCCCTATTTTCATCAGAGAAACTTTGGAGGCTATGGAATTGAGGTAGCCATCTCAGGTGGCAGAATCCCAAGGTGCAACAGTCTCATAGCTGATTTTCCCGCTCTGTTGCCCCTGCCATAGAAGCAAGGAGAACCAATGGCTTCCGCTGAGATCTCGTGAGATCTCACAGAACACTGACGTGATCTCGCCACTGCCGCCATGTCTCACTTCTCCCGTGGTAAGGCATGCCCTACCCATCCCCACTGGCGCCGCTAGAGAAGCAAGGAGAAGCAGCTGTGGCTTCTGGCAAGATCTCACAGACATCTTGAGGAATCTCACTGGAACCTGGAAGCCAGGTGGCACCTTCCCATTTTGCCTCACTGCCAACTGGAGGGCCACTGGTTCCTCAGCTGCAGCAGTAGAGCAAGCCAATCGGGTGGCTGGGGCGGTGCGTGCCCTGTGTCCAGGGGCAGGGCCCGCGGCCCATGGGGTAGGGGCAGGACGCTCCGTGGGGCCTCTTAGGAGTCTGCCTGCCTCCTCCCACTCAGCTGCCCTACAACTGAGGGGGAGGCAGTGGGTGGACCATTTGGGGCAGCATGGAGCCTGCAGGTGCCCAAGCCACCGCATCACTCCTAGGAGAGAGGCGTGGCTCGGGCGTGCTGCAGGCATTTTGTCACCCCCCCTTAGTGGTGACACCCAGGGCGGACTGCCCCCACCACACCCTCTTCCTCCACCCCTGCTCAGCTGGGGTCTAAAAGAATCAAATATCGGACTTCCGGGGGCGGCGCGAAACTGTAATGGCGGTCCTCTTCGGGCTCTGAAGAGGGGCTCCGCGGAAAAGGGTCGTTCGCTGCGGCATAGCGACGACCCATCAAGATAAACCACGGGTAGAGTGAGCCCGTGGCCGTGGGACTCGGCGGGCACCAGAAGCTGCTCCGAAAACACAGAAGGGACCCCGTAAGGAGACCCGGAGTGAAGGAGGGGTAGCGGTGCTGTGAGTTCATCGCTCTTTCCGCGGAAGTGAAGCCGCGCGGCCGTTGCAGATGAGCGCTGATCCTTCTTCCTAAAACCAACACCAAACTGCAAGCAACATACCCGTGAGTAAAGGGTTTAAAATTGGCAAAGAATTTGTTAAATTTGGCTGAAAACGGGAGACGAGAAAAGGGAAGTCCGTCTTCCGACATTGCTGACAAGATCAAAGCAAAGCTTTAAAAAGCGGAAAGCGCTTGAAACGGGACTGTGGGAAGTTTTAACTTTTTCCTGCTATTAGACCTGCTCTTTTTCCTTCTGAACTGAAGGTGGAAATGGACATTGATTAAAAGAAGGAGTAACGGGGACTTCCCTCCTATCTCCCTTCCTCTTTGGGTTGTATTTCTAAAGAGCCAGATCGTCGGGCTGCCGGAGAGGGAGACTGTGTCAAACTGCGGAAACAGTTGCAAAAACTTTGCAAAAACTTTGTTCGAGCGTAACTGATACATTTGAGCAGAAAAGACTGGACGTGATACTGTTGCAAGCACCTCTTGTGAAACTTTGCTGAACTTTAAAAGGTGCTTTGGGGAATTTTGAGTCTTTGAAGGGACTGTTGGATTATCGAATTTACTGAGTTGAAATAATTTGGAACTTTAATGGCGGATTACTTCCTTCTTTGTCTTTGAAACCTGGTGGCACTCCCCCTACAGGGCTTTCGGATTATAAAATCCTGGGAATTGACTTTTGTTTTGAATTCCACTTCACTGGTTGTTTATAACTGAATTTGTCTCTCCCATGGAACAATAGACAACCTGACCTTGAACACTGACAGATGTGTAATGAGTGGTGCAGGGAGAACAAGAGCATCTAAAGCTAAGGAATCTAAAGAGGCCAAGGAAAAAGAAAAGGAAAGAAAACCAGCACAATTTGTACAAACAACACTGACTCAAGGACGCCGATCGTCGGTTCCAGCTGTACTGGTGACCCAAAGGGAACAAGGGGAAATAACTGAGAAGTCCACTGAGGAAGATATGGCAGCAGGTGGGTCAGATACACTATTAAAACAAATATTGGAGCAATTATCAAGTTTAAATCAGAAGGTGGACGACCAGTCTTTGAAGATAGATAAAGCGACTTCCTCGATTCAAAAATTGACTGATCAAGTTTCCCAGCACACGCAAGCTATAGAGAATTTGCAAGGAGCAACAGCGGAAAATCGGGAATTAGCTGGAGAAGCAATCCAGAAAGTGGGAGCTCTACAAAAAGAAGTTGAAGAAATAAAAGGAGAAGTTAAGCCCCTGCACAAACAGGTGGGTGAACAACAAGTCTATCTGTCAATGGTGGAACTGAAAAATCGTGAGAGTAACATCAAATTGAGAGGCATCCCGGAACTCGAGCAAGGAGACTTGATTGGATACTTGACACAGGAATTTTCGAAGTTCTGGGGTTTAAAGGAAGATACAGACTTCAGGATTGTCTCGGCATATAGACTGGGAAGATTGGTAAGGAAAGACAGATCCAGAGATTGTTTGATAATTTTAAGATCAAAGGAAGAGAGAGACAAGATCCTAGGTCTTCACTTCAAAAAAGCAATTGAAATACAAGACAAAAGGGTGGAAATTTATAGAGATATTCCGAGACAGTTGCTGGACCTCAGAGCCACCTATACAGAACTAGCAAAATTGCTGAGACACAACGCAATTCCCTATAGGTGGGAGTTTCCACAAGGATTATCCTTCACCTACAAAGAAAGGAAGGTTAAAATTAGAACACCTGAAGATAACCAAAAGTTCCTTCACGACCACGGAGAAGATCTCCAAAAAGGAGTAGATTGGCTTCCAGTCTTACCAGCACCAATACTGCCTGGAAGCGGGCCAACGCCTGCACCCTCGGGATCTGAGCAAAAGGAAGGCACCTCATCCTAAGAACATCTTAAATAGAACAGGATGTCTCTGCAGCTACTTAGTTGGAATATAAATGGCGGGAATTCTCCGGAAAAAAGAAGGAGGATATTTCATATCCTAAAAAAAGAACAATTGGATGTAATATGCCTTCAAGAAACACATGTGACTAGGCTCCACAGGAAAGTATTAATCAATAAAAGACTTGGCCAAGAATTTATCTCATCAGACAAAGTTAAAAAAAGAGGCGTTGTAATTTATGCAAAGGAGAACCTGTCACCAAAATTTCTATTCAAAGATGATCACGGAAGAATTCTCGCAATTGAAATTCAAACACAAGGGGAAAAGATTTTGATATTAGGAGTTTATGCGCCAAATGATGGAAAATCAGAATTCTATAAGAAGCTGCATGAGACAATGATGGACTATTTGGACTATTCTAACATTATTGTGATGGGAGATATGAATGGGGTGGTGTCAACAAATATGGACAAATCCCAAAATCAAAACTTAACAACAGACGGCAGACTCCCTAAAACCTTTTTTTGAAATGACAGACAATATGGACTTGATTGATATCTGGAGGACAAGGAACCCCTTGGGTAAAGAAGGAACCTTCTTCTCTGAGGCCCACCTGTCATGGACACGAATTGACCAAATTTGGATATCTAGAGGGCTGGCCCCGAAAACAAGAAAAGTGGAAATCTGCCCAAAAACCTGCTCCGACCATAATGCCTTAAAAATGGAATTGAGACTTTTCCCAACTGGATCCTTCAGATGGAGAATGAATGACACCTTGTTAAGAGATCAAGAGATTGTTAAGAAGGCCCAAAAAACGCTAAAGGACTATTTTGAAATAAACTTGAACACTACGGTGGAGAAAAGAACAATCTGGGATGCAAGTAAAGCTGTAATGAGAGGGTTTCTGATACAACAGAATACAATAAAGAGAAAATTTTGGAATGGAAAAAAGGAAAAAATTTTAGAGAAAATAAGTGAAGGAGAGAAAAAGTTGAGAACCAAACCGAAGTCAAAAGAGGTGCTAAGAGAGATCAAATTCCATCAAGCACAATATTCGAAATTGATCAATCAAGAGATTGAGTGGAAAATTAAACAAATGAAGCAGAGATCGTTTGAATCAGCAAATAAATGTGGAAAGTTGTTAGCTTGGCAGTTGAAAAAAAGACAAAAGTTAAATACGGTTACAAACTTGGAGATTCAAGGAAAAATAGTTCAGAAACCAGAAGAAATAAGAAAGTGCTTTCACAGATACTTCAAAGAGCTTTACGCACAGGGGCCTCAGAAAGAATCGGAAATAGATCAATTTTTGAGGACAAATGGATTATCTAAAATAAGTCAAGATAAAAGATCAATTCTTAACAGCAAAATAACTCAACAGGAAATTGAAGGTGCCATCCAAAATATGCAGCTGGGCAAATCTCCAGGCCCGGATGGACTCACCTCCAAATATTATAAGACTTTGAAGGACTTCTTGATACAACCGTTGTTGGAGGTTTGTAACCAGATCATGGAGGGGAGGAAGGCACCGGAAACGTGGAAAGAAGCATTCATCACATTGATTCCCAAGTCAGAAAGGGAAAAGACCCAGCTTAAGAACTACCGTCCCATCTCACTCCTGAATGTGGATTACAAAATATTTGCAGACATTTTAGCAAATAGACTTAAAAATGTACTAAATGAAGTAATTCACAAGGACCAAGCAGGCTTTCTCCCTGGTAGACACATGTCTGACAACACCAGGAACATTATTGATATATTGGAGCTGTTGCGAATTAGAAACACAAGGGCTGCTTTAATCTTTATTGATGCGGAGAAAGCATTTGACAACATTTCTTGGATGTTTATGAAGAAAAACTTGAAAGGGATGGGAGTGGGACGGGGGTTTGAAAATGGATTAGAAGCAATCTATTCAGAACAAAAAGCTAAACTGATAGTGAACAATGTGGTATCGGAGGAACTCCAAATTGAAAAAGGGACACGACAGGGGTGCCCTCTATCCCCTCTGTTATTTATTTCTGTTCTGGAGGTATTGCTGAATATGATCAGGGAGGACCAGTTGGTGCAGGGTATAGTGGTCGGAGCGAAACAATACAAACTGAAAGCTTTTGCAGATGACCTAGTCTTGACAGTACAGGAGCCAGAATCTAGCACAAAAAGAGTTCTTGAACTTATCTTGGAGTTTGGTCGGGTGGCGGGATTCAAGCTAAACAAACAGAAAACTAAGGTTTTGGCCAAAAATTTGACGCCTACAGAGATAGAGGGGTACCAGAAAGAGACAGAGCTAAGTGTGGTTAAAAAAGTGAAATACCTGGGGGTATCTTTGTCCACCAAAAACTTAAATTTATTTAAAGATAATTATGAAAAATGTTGGCTGGAAATTAAAAAAGACTTGGATATTTGGTCAAGATTGAAACTTACCTTGTCAGGCCGAATCGCAGCTATAAAGATGTGTGTTTTGCCAAAAATGTTATTTTTATTTCAAACCCTCCAGGTCGTGGACAGAATGGAATGTTTTGGAAAATGGCAGAAGGATATTTCTAAGTTTGTCTGGCAGGGCAAAAATCCCCGAATTAAATTCAAAATACTAACTGACTCAAAAGAAAGAGGGGGGTTTGCCCTGCCGGATTTAAGGTTATACTACGAAGCTGCAGCCTTCTGCTGGCTGAAGGATTGGTTTCTGTTGGAAAACACTGATGTCCTAGATCTGGAAGGGTTTGACAATGTTTATGGTTGGCATGCATACTTGTGGTATGACAAGGCGAAGGTTCATAAACTGTTTAAAAACCATATTGTCAGAAAATCAATTTTTGCCGTCTGGATGAAGTATAAGGACTTACTAGAAAGTAAGACCCCGAGGTGGCTATCACCAGTGGAAGCCAAGATTTCTAAAAAAAGGCCCAATATGGAGGCCTACTGGCCAAAATATTGGGAATTAATTGAAAGAGTCGGAGACAACTGGAAGCTCCAAAGCCAGGACAAATTAAAAAGTAAGGTGCGAGATTGGTTACATTACGCTCAAATTCAAGAGGTATTTAAAATGGATAAAAAAGTGGGTTTCCAGACGGAGAAATCGAAACTGGAGACGGAGTTATTAGAACCAAAGACTAAGGTACTTTCGAGAATGTATGACTTGCTGCTTAAATGGAACACACAGGATGAGACAGTTAAATCTGCTATGATAAAATGGGCACAGGATGTAGGACACAATATTATGTCTGAGGACTGGGAAAGGTTATGGAACACCGGTATGAAATTCACGGCATGTAGTGCCTTGAAAGAGAACATTATGAAAATGGTATACCGGTGGTACATGACCCCAGTCAAGTTGGCTAAAATATATCATCTGTCTGATAATAAGTGTTGGAAATGCAAGGAGGCAGAAGGGACATTCTTTCACCTCTGGTGGACCTGCCCGAAAGTAAAGGCCTTCTGGGAAATGATATATAATGAGTTGAAAAAGGTATTTAAATATACCTTTTCTAAGAAACCAGAGGCCTTTCTCCTGGGCATGGTGGACCGGAAGGTGCCAAAGAAGGACAGAACCTTGTTTATGTATGCAACCACAGCAGCTAGGATTCTTATTGCAAAGTTCTGGAAGACACCAGATTTACCCACACTGGAGGACTGGCAGACGCAGCTGATGGACTATATGGAGTTGGCAGAAATGACTGGCAGAATTCGAGATCTGAGCGAAGAAACAATGGAGGAGGACTGGAAAAAATTTAAGGACTATTTGCAAAAATATTATAAGTTGTTTGAATGTTAAGATTGTGCACGATTAAGAAACGTTATGCTTCTGCAATTTATCTAAGTAAATGATAAAGTAAGTATTGATGAAAAAAACGAGACAAATTAGAAACAAAATATTATGTTTATTAAGAGTGTTAAAACTAAATTACAAATTTCCGAAATTGGTAACATAATAAATTCAAAGGTATAATAAGATGGGAAACAAGATAACAAATTGCTGAACTGGCTAGAATAATGAATGCAATGCTGAGAGGATGTGAGGAGGTCCAAAAAGAAAGCGAACTGTTGAAGGACGTTGTGAAAGTTACTTAACTTTTTCTTCTTTTTCTTATTTTTCTTCATATATAAAAAATGTTTCTTGCATGTTGCTATGTAAACAAATCTGTTAACCTATGGAAAGAAACGCAATAAAAAATTTTATAAAAAAAAAAAAGAATCAAATATCAACAACATTTCGAAACAGTTCACAGCAGACCCACTGATATAACTGAATTATAGAGTTGGAAAGGGACCTTGAGGATGTTCAACACCCTACAGTGCAGGTATACACAGCTATCTCTTATAGGGATCAAACCTGCAACCTTGGCATTATGATTTCCCCCCCTTGAACATTCGGTTGGATGTTGAGTCCCATGATGCTCAGCGGCTTGCACACTACACTGTAAACAAAGAGAGACTTTTCCCACCCCATAACCCTTTTGCTAGAAAGCATACCGTGATTAGACCTGCAATTATTCAATTCAGTGGTTGCTTTGGAGAATAGGCCTGCGAATGTAGCACTAAAATAAAGTGTACATCAACAATGGCTTGCTTCTGTAACTGAGCAAATGTGCCTCATTTTCTTACCTTATTTATTCTGCATTTTTTAAAAACTGAGCAGAACTTACACCAGTAAGTATAAGGAGAAGCATGGGGCTGCCCAAGGCATTGAAAATCCACCCCTCCCCTAACCACAGGAAATCTTATGTAGTAATCCTCCAATTTCTGAGGTTTCAGCAAGCATTATCAACATACTTGCATGTGTTTTGTTTCAATAAGGGTGAGAAACTTGCTTAAAAAAAAACAAAAATGAAGATTTCCAGGAATTCCAAGCACCATGCAACAGGCAATGCTTTTTCTGCACTCTCGCATAAACGTGGCATCAGTGCTCCCCCCCCCCCCCCGGAAAAATAGGTGCCGGTACTCATCATGAAGTTGTTATAATAAGTGCCACGCTTTGTAACAACAACATAAAGAGGCGACAGTACTGCATAAGGTAAAGGTAAAGGGACCCCTGACCATTAGGTCCAGTCGTGGCCGACTCTGGGGTTACGGCGCTCATCTTGCTTTATTGGCTGAGGGAGCCGGCATACAGCTTCCAGGTCATGGAAATGCCTTTTACCTACCTATTTATCTACTTGCACTTTGACATGCTTTCAAACTGCTAGGTTGGCAGGAGCAGGGACTGAGCAACAGGAGCTCACCCCCTTGCGGGGATTTGAACCGCCAACCTTCTGATCAGCAAGTCCTAGGCTCTGTGGGTTAGACCACAGCTCCACCTGTGTCCCAGTACTGCATACCCCAAGGAAAAAATGCTTTGTGTGGCATGCATACAACTGCCTAACCCACAGTGTTGAAGTTAGGTCATTTTAAACTCTGGTCTTTATGATCTTACAGCCTGCCCATCTCTCTTTAGATGCACAGTTGTACCTTGGAAGTTGAACGGAATCTGTTCTGGAAGTCCGTTCGACTTCCAAAATGTTCGGAAACCAAATCGCGGCTTCTGATTGGCTGCAGGAAGCTCCTGCAGCCAATCGGAAGCTGCGGAAGCCCTGTCGGATGTTTGGCTTCCAAAGAATGTTTGCAAACCGGAACAGTCACTTCCGCTTTTGCAGCGTTCAGGAGCCAAAACGTCTGAGTACCAAGGCGTACGGGATCCAAGGTATGACTGTAATGTGTATTACTTTATTTATGTCAAAATATGACAAACCAGCTCTACTGCATTTGAAAGCCCTCCGAAGTGATGATCTGGGGTTCTGGCCCAAAGTCCTATTCTGACAGCACAACTGAACCTTAAAATTGATGCGGTAAAATAAATTCATTGACAGGGAGAGACCCTTGCTCTTATCTTTTTTATGTATCAGAATGAATAAAAGCAAATTTATTTCTTAATTTAGGGGGGGGGGGACACACTGTATCCCTCTGAACAGTTTAAATGAAGAAAATCTGTGTACAGTTATCTGCTGGTCAACTTCAACCCAATGTCAACTTTTCCCCATTTCTTTTAAAGCTTGTTGGCAGAGGTCTGTCACCTACCTCAATCCCTCTGTTCTCCTTTTCCTGTTTGACAAACATAGAATCATAGAATCATAGAGTTGGAATAGACCACAAGGGCCATCGAGTCCAACCCCCTGCCAAGCAGGAAACACCATCAGAGCACTCCTGACATATGGTTGTCAAGCCTCCAAAGACCTCCAAAGAAGGAGACTCCACCACACTCCTTGGCAGCAAATTCCACTGTCGAACAGCTCTTACTGTCGGGAAGTTCTTCCTAATGTTTAGGTGGAATCTTCTTTCTTGTAGTTTGGATCCATTGCTCCGTGTCCGCTTCTCTGGAGCAGCAGAAAACAACCTTTCTCCCTCCTCTATGTGACATCCTTTTATATATTTGAACATGGCTATTATATCACCCCTTAACCTCCTCTTCTCCAGGCTAAACATGCCCAGCTCCCTTAGCCGTTCCTCATAAGGCATCGTTTCCAGGCCTTTGACCATTTTGGTTGCCTCCTCTGGACACGTTCCAGTTTGTCAGTGTCCTTCTTGAACTGTGGTGCCCAGAACTGGACACAGTACTCCAGGTGAGATCTGACCAGAGCAGAATACAGTGGCACTATTACTTCCCTTGATCTAGATGCTATACTCCTATTGATGCAGCCCAGAATTGCATTGGCTTTTTTAGCTGCCGCGTCACACTGTTGGCTCATGTCAAGTTTGTGGTCAACCAAGACTCCTAGTTCCTTGATTCCAGGAAACATAGTTCCAGCAAACATAGTTCCTTGATTCCAGGAGGGAACAGACAAATCTCCTGAATTAAAGCCTGTTCATTAAAAAAAAAAAACAAAAAACCTGTTGTAAGACCCTAATTGGTCTCGCAACAGTCTCACAATTACCAAGCCAATCGAGCTTTGGAAAATACTTGAAGAGGGGATTTTCTTCTCCCACTGGGAGTCTTTATAGCACAGATTTGTTAGCCAAAACTCCCTTGATGCGTAGAAAATCTGATTTGCCCTTTGGGACCTCTGTGAGTGGATTAGCCCACCCCTCCTCGTTTAATTTCTGGAGGTAAAAGGCATGACCTTGTCAGGATCATTTCCACCCCTGCCTGCGCCCTTAATGGAATATATCATAGAGCGTTAATGAATTGATTAACTACTTTACAGGAAGTTTGCTTTGATTAAGCGTGATTGTAAAATCCTCTCTGTCAGGAGTGAAAGCTTTCCTTCCCTCCCTCCCCCCGCCCAATGCGCAGAGTCATTCATCTTTCACTTATTTCCTGCACATTGCGGTAAACTGATCTTAACAGCTTTTTTCAATCTTAGCAGTCATTTTAATAACTTCCACTACTAGCTAGGTTTAATGAAAGGGGGGGGGACTACTGAAAAAAAACAGGACTTCTAAAAATGGGAAATCATCAGAAGACAACTTGCATGAATACTAACCCAAATGGTGACCTCTCTCAGGTGCTATTCATGTTTTGGTATTTACAGCTGCGCTGCCATCCATGTTCACCTCATTTTATTGATTTGGGATGACAATACAGCCTTCTGTGTATGATGTTTAACTACCTTTCCTTTGGTAAACAGCCTTTTTTTAACTAACATTTGCTTTGACAAAGTTCCCATGTTCGTAATGCAAAACCTACAGAAGAAGCTTTGTGCACTTGGAAACTGTCTCCTCGAAGGCCATTGTTCAGGCAATTTGTGCCCTTTTTATTTTAGTTTATTTCATTTATTTATTTTATTTTTAAAAAACTTTTTTTTGTCGTCGTTTAAGAACAGAGATCAGAGAAGCAGCATCTTCATTTCATACAAATGTATAGTCAAAAAAGAAAGAAAATAGGAGGGAAGAGAGATCTCTTTGTTGTCTTATATTTACAGCGAAATATGTGTTCTTTTAAGCATGTGGCCTCACTGACCATCTGAAATTTCCAAATGGCTTTCATAGGCAGCCCCACATACAATGCATTATAGTAATCAAGCCTGGTTGGTATCAGATCATATTTGTTTGTGCCAGAAATGGAAACATTTGTCTTGGTCAATCAAAATTTGTTAAGAAGCTCCCTGGTGCCATAGGAGGACATGTTCCCACCACAGCAGTACCTATTTATCTACTTGCACTGGTGTGCTTACGAACTGCTAGGTTGGCAGGAGCTGGGACAGAGCAACAGGAGCTCACCCCGTTGCGGGGATTCGAACCGGCGACCTTCTGATCGGCAAGCCCAAGAGGCTGAGTGGTTTAGACCACAACGCCACCCGCTCCCTGGTAAACGGTGTTTCCGTGCTCTCTGTTTTCCATCACAGTGTCCCGTTACACCAAAAGCAGTTTAGTCATGCTGGCCACATGACCTGGAAAGCTGTCTGTGGACAAACGCCAGCTCCCTTGGCCTGAAAGCAAGATGAGCACCACACCCCATAGTCGCCTTTGACTGGACTTAACCGTCCAGGAGTCTTTTACCTCTACCAGCCAATAGTACACCTTACTGAACCCAGCTTCATATAAATATGTTCAGAAAAGTGTAGTACCACACTTCTTTATCCAGACGACTGATCTTTTTAAAAATCTTCATACAATTCAGTCATGGGTGGGGAACTTCATCCTTGCGTGTGTGTTTTCCTCTGAACCACATCCCTGGCCAAGTTGATTATTCCCCCGCAAAGGAAAAGCTTCAGATCTTGCAAGACAAGTTGTAAAACCGGGTTTACTCCATCAGTCGAGAATCCACTGTGACCATTGTTTAATTCAGTAGTGGGACTTAAATCTAAGCCTTCTTAGATTAACTTATGAATTGTGTAGAGGGAGTGAATAGAAATGATTTTCTTGCTGCCCTCTCCTACAACATTGGAGGTAAAATAGGGGGTGGCGCTGTGGTCTAAACCACCGAGCCTTTGGGGCTTGCCGATCGGAAGGTCAGCGGTTCAAATCCCCATAATGGGGTGAGCCCCCGTTGCTCTGTCCCAGCTCCTGCCAACCTAGCCGTTCGAAAGCACACCAGTGCAAGTAGATAAATAGGTACCGCTGCTGTGGGAAGATGAACAGCATTTCCATGTGCTGTGGTTTCCGTCACAGTTTCCGATTGCGCCAGAAGCACAATGTTTAGTCCTGCTGGCCACATGACCCAGAAAGCTGTATGCGGACAAACGCTGGCTCCCTCGACCTGAAAGTGAGATGAATGCCGCAACCCCATAGTCGCCTTTGACTGGACTTAACAGCCCAGGGGTTCTTTACCTACAACACTGGAAATTACAGGTGGAGTTGAAATTGACCAATAATAGATTTAGGAGAGGCAAAAAAGAACTATTTCTTTACACAACATGTAATTAATTTATGTATTGCATTAATTCCTGGTAATATGAACTGCTCTGACAATGAAACAGATCCACTTGGAAGGTGGCGCACTCCCTTTGTGTTGGAGGCTTTTAAAGAGAAGCTGAGTCAGAGATCCTGTAGCAGAAATTTCCTGCATTGGCAAGGGGTTGGCCTCAGTGACCTCGGAGGTACCTTCTTGCTCTGTGATTTTATGACAGCTAAATGGACACCACCCCATGCTCAGAAGCACTGTAACTATCTATGCACTTAATCCCAAGTGCTGGGGACAAACAACAAGGGAGGGCTGTTTGTTGCCTTCATGCTACGCTTATTCGTTCCCAGAGGTATCTAGCTGACCACTGCTGGAACCAGGATGCTTGGCTCAACAGATCCCTGATCTGATCTCCATCGAGGCTCTCCTGTTCTTAACTGGGTTTGCGGCTCTCAGCCTAGATCTAGATGACCAATTAACTTAAGAAGTGATGACTTTTTAACTCTCTTTGACTGTAGGCTATTTGAATAGTTCATTACCCAACTAAATTATGCTAGTCAGGTAAATCTGACATCTGAAATAAATTTAGAGATTAATGTTGATTTGCGCCTGGGAAAATGAAACTGCATGGAGCAAATCCAAATCATCCTAAATATAATTAGGCTGGGAATATTTTTTTTTCCTGAAGAAAAACAGTCTAAGGGCAAATCCCCTATCTCCATTAAAAGTTGTGGGAAAATTCTCCCCTGGCTTCGCTGCCATTAGGTTTTCTTTTTTGCTCTTTCCAATTTCAGATTGGAAAGTCAGCAAAGTGAGATGTGTCTCTCTCTGTGTGTGTGTCTGCATTATTGCGCGAAAGTGTGGAATTGTAAGTTCTCTCCTCCACTGCCACTGTGGAGGCTGTCCTTTTTTTAAAAAAGGGGGGGTGTTTACACTAAAAATGCAAGTGCTTAGGTACTAGTTGTCCGTAAGAGACAACACACCAAGCTCAACAGCACAGAATCCAAAGGCCACTCTTGTGAACCCAACAGCCATTTTATAATTATTTTGGAGGCACTGGCATTAGAGCCAAACTAGATGCAAGGCTAAATGAAATGCATCATTAGAAACTACATCAGGTTAAAAATGGAACAAAATAACAAGTCTGGTTTTTAACTGGGACCACAGTGCATGGGGGGGGGGGAGTTTTAACAGCCATGAACCCCACCCTCACCCCAAATTCTAAGAGCACGGTGCTCTTCGCCTTAGGAGCATGGCAGGTGATCTTGTTTATGAGTGGAAAGGGACTTATTTGCCGTCCCATCTAGTTTGGACCTCAGCCAGCCCAATATTCTGCATAAATGACTCTATAAAATGATGTTACAATCTTAATGCTATTTCTGTGGACACTGTATTAAATTTGATCTAATAATTTAAGAGGAAGGAAGGAAGGAAGGAAGGAAGGAGAAATGACCATGCTGTAAAATCTGGACTCCCTTCATCTGAATTCTGGTGTAAATATGTGAATAAATCACATTTCTTAAAGCTTATCACCGCTTCCACCAGGTCTCCAATTCTCCAAAGGAGCATAGACCTTGGCTGAGGGCCACAAATCGGCAGAGATTGGGGTAACCAGTAACAGTATGCATTCACATTAAGCGTATCTTGGCTTGGCAAAGACAAGCAGGCAGGAACTTGTGTTTACTACAGGAGAAGAAGATATCTGCCTATCTGAGATAGTTCCCCTGACCTACCACAAAATGCACCCAGCTGTTTGCTGATTGCAAAAGCCCAACTGCCCGATATTTCACTTCAACTTAAGTTGCAAGAGTTATCTGCTTGGATATATGAAACTCCAAGAACCCATGTCCCTTTAGACCTACATTTATAAACTACATTAGCCACAAAACTTATTTAGGTGCTGGATTGCAGAGATGGCAGCCAGCTTGTTGTTGTTTAGTCATTTAGTCGTTTCCGACTCTTCGTGACCCCATGGACCAGAGTACGCCAGGCACTCCTGTCTTCCACTGCTTCCCGCAGTTTGGTCAAACTCATGCTGGTAACTTCGAGAACACTGTCCAACCATCTCGTCCTCTGCCCTCCCCTTCTCCTTGTTCCCTCAATCTTTCCCAACATCAGGGTCTTTTCCAGGGAATCTTCTCTTCTCATGAGGTGCCCAAAGTATTGGAGTCTCAGCTTCACAATCTGTCCTTCCAGTGAGCACTCAGGGCTGATTTCCTTAAGAATGGAGAGGTTTGATCTCCTTGCAGTCCATGGGACTCCCAAGAGTCTCCTCCAGCACCATAATTCAAAAGCATCAATTCTTCAGTGATCATCCTTTTTTATGGTCCAGCTCTCACTTCCATACATCAGCAGCCAGCTTGGAAGTCTTTAAAGGGGGATTCGTGGAGAATAAGACTATCAATGGCAACTAGTAGCCACAATAGCTATGTTCCACGAGGGGCATTCATTAAAGATTTCCCCTGATGTACTTCCCGTGCACTGAGACAAACGAAACTGGGCACAGTTATTAGTCCTTCTCTAATAGCTACCCGCAAGAGTCAAACACTTCTCCCATCGCTTTACGCAGCTGTGGAGACCTCATCTGTAGAAGTCAGCAGGTTGCATCAGAAGCCACGGCTTGAACTCAGAAATCAGCATTTTGTCGTCTGGAAAAAGCTTGCCCTTCAAAAATAACTTAATGGCTGGAAAGAGGTAGAAGTCCGATGGTGCAAAGTTGGGAGAATAAGGGGGTTGAGGAAGGATTTCATAGCCACAGGACTGTGCTTCCATCTGAGGAACATGCAAATTGTGAACCGGGTCATTATCCTGCAGAAGGAGGACAGCTTTGGTCCGCATACCATGTCTTACGATTTTGATGGCCTTTTGCAATTTCTGCAGCAGTGAAGTGTAGTATGTCCCGGTAACTGTGGTACCCTTTGCCAGGAAATCCATCATCACTACTCCGCGCTGGTCCTTAAAGGCCGTAAGCATGATTTGCCCGCTGACTGTTGAACACGTGCCTACTTTGGAGGTGGTGAGGCGGAGTGCTTGCATTGTTTGGACTGGGATTTAGTCACTGGGTCATAAAGATGGGCCCATGTTTCATCCTGAGTAATTAGTCTGGCGAAGAAGTCATCATGGTTTTTGTGACACATGGCCAAAAGAGCCCATGAGCATGTGACTCGTTCCTGCTTCTGGAAAGGCATCAGCAGCCGGGGAACCCACTATCCAGACACCTTTCCCATGTGCAAATGGTCATGGATGATTTTTTTCTACAGAGCCCACACTGATCTTGACATCTGCAGCTAGCTGGCGAACAGTTACGGGGCGATCCTCCAAAATGGTGGCCTCCACTTGGTGGATGGTGTCTTCTTCAGTGGTGGACTGGTTGCCCAGGAATGGGAGCCATTCCACTGAAGTCTGACCACTTAAACTGATAATGGCAGTGCTTGACTATGTCATACGGGGGTCCTCCTCCCCATAAGTCCCTTTCATCTCATCGAACGTCTCCCATGGTGTGCACCCCTTCAAGTACAGGAACCTGATGACCACTCTGCATTCAACTGGTTCCAATATCAGACGTTACTCCATGTTAGCACCCGTAACAGAGAAACTGTTAGGAGTTCAGAGCTACAAATTACCACGTTACCTATGGAGAGATGTGGAGAGATAAATGTGCAGTTTCATCCTCCTACAATAACTGGAAGTGGATCAGGGGAAATCTTTAATGAGCGACCCTCGTACCTCAGCAGCTGGAGTCAATGAACCTCTGTGCACCAGTTGCTGTGTACACATGTGGAGAGAGGGGGGTGTTGGACTGAGGTCTTGCTTGCAAGTTTCCCACAATCCACTGTGACAGCAGGGTGCTGGTGTTGACCTATAAAGCTTCACACAGCTCAGGATCTCAATACCTTATTGACTGAACCAACCTGGACCCTGCTCCTGTCATCTAAGGCCCTTCTCTATGTCCCCCATCCCAGAGAGGTTCGGGGGTGGCAACAAGAGAACGGGCCTTTTCTGTGTTGGCTCCCCGATTGTGAAATGCAGACATTCCAAGTGTCCCTATTTTCCAGGGACAATCCCAGATTTACAGAAGCCATCCCAGTTTCTGATTTGATCCCAAAATGCCCCGCTTTTCCTTAGGATGTCCCTATTTTCATCACAGAAATGTTGGAGGGTATGGAGTTATGCAACTCCTGAGCCAAGCAAATAAGTAACTATACTACCTTTAGAAGACTTCTGAATGCAGTCCTGTATAGGGAAGTTTTTTAATGTTTAACATTTTATTATGTTTTTATAGGTGTTGAAAGCCGCCCACAGTGTGAATCCAGTCAGATGTATTATTATTATTATTATTATTATTATTATTATTATTATTATTATTATTATTATTGAATAGGACATCCCTATTTTCATCAGAGAGCATGGAAATGCTCCCCCAAGAGAGGCTAGCCTGGTGCCATCACTACATATCTTTAGGCAACAGGCGAAAACATTCCTCTTTACTCAGTCCTATGGCTATTACGGTAAATAATCTATGGCCTGTGAAAGTGAGGGAGAGGACAGTTATTATGATGACTATTTTATTATTAGGCTTATGCTTTGTATTATGTTTTTATCATTGATGTTCTGTAATGTGTTTTTAAATATATAAATTGAAATCATCATCATCATCATCATCATCATAGATAGGTCTTGGGCCTGATCTAGAATGTCTCTTCTTATTAAGTGTTAGACAGAAGGTAGGAAAGGAACAAGACTTTCAGCTTTCCATGCATGTTCTTTGAACAAGACTTTCAGCTTTTCATGCCTGTTCTTTGAATATCCATCTAAATCAGGTTTTAATAACTCCAGTGAATGGGTGCAGTTCAGCCAAGAACATACTTTGCTATCTCCCCTTGGAAATCCATGGAACTTAAATTGCTTGATGAGATGCTACCTAATATTTACACCAATATTAACTGAGACATACTCCCCTCTTGGAGGGTCATTCTTTTGCAGGTGGGATCCAGCCACATACCAGCAAATTTAGTGCAGCATTGTCGAGCTCCATTCAGTCACTTTTTGCAAGGCATTCACAATGCCACCATCTAGTCATTCTCATCCTATATTTCTTTGTGGTTCTTTCATCTTTTCTTAGGAGAATTGAAAAGGACTGCAAGCGCTATAGGTGTAGGTGCCTTTAGTACAGCACTTCTCTTAAAATAAAAAAGGTAGGGAAAAGGTTACATGAACAGTGATATACTGTAAAGAGAACCAGTGCACAGTCATTCCATCATTTCACAGAACCATCGAATTGTAGAGTTGGAAGGGACCATGAAGAAGAAGAAGAGTTTGGATTTGATATCCCACTTTATCACTACCAGTAGGAGTCTCAAAGCGGCTATTAATCTTCTTTCCCTTCCTCCCCCACAACAAACACTCTGTGCGGTGAGTGAGGCTGAGATACTTCAAAGAAGTGTGACTGGCCCAAGGTCACCCAGCAGCTGCATGTGGAGGAGCGGAGACGCGAACCCGGTTCCCCAGATTACGAGTCTACCGCTCTTAACCACTACACCACACTGGCTCTCATGAGGGTCATCTAGTCCAACCCCCTACAACATAGGCATATTTAGCCCAACATGGGACTTGAATCCACAACCCCGAGGTTAAGAGTCTCATGCTCTGCTGACTGAGCTGTCCCAGTGCTTTGATTCCTTTAAAAACAAAGACAGGGTCATAAAATGGTACCCCCTGCAAAGGTTTCAGAAAATGTGGAGACAGAACACAGAAAAAGCACAGTACCTCTAACAGTGTAGAAAGTGAATTGAAGCTTACATTGAAAGAACAATGACTAGGGATGGATCTACACAAAACACTATAAATAAGTCATAAATTAAATTGTTATAAGAAAAGCGGGGGAAACCCCTATGTAAAATCGCATAGAAAGGCGCTGTGCTCTACAGCGCTCTCTAGTGTTGCATGTTCATAACACATTTAAAAAACGCTGTTTTTTGACTAATGTAGCTTAGTCCTAGGAAACACTAGAGATCACCCATCTGGAAGCAGTTGTCTTCCAATTGTTCCAAACAGAACCAAGCAATCATATTTAGAAGTGGGAATTGGCATAGCAGGTTGACAACAAATGGCAGTCCCTGGGAATTCTCTTGCTCAGATTTTACCTCATCCTTGAGAGTGGACTAAAGCGAGCCACTCTCTTTCCCTCCGTTGGAAGGATGAAAAATGGAATGGAAAATGAGAGCAATAAAGGATTGTGGTTTGTAATCCATGTTAGTCATATGCAGAGCAGGCCCAGTGGAATTAATGGACAGGACTGCTGTGTCAGAAACAGGGGAAGTAGGCAGGTAGGAACTGGCTGAAAGCAGGCTGAGGTAAAATGTACAAACCAAAGGACATCGCGTGAAAGAAGATGTTGAACACACAAAACAAGCACTTTTCCTACACAATACAGAACTAAACTCGTAAAACAAGACCAGAACGAGCGGTTGTCATGCTTTGCTCTCCACGCTCTTTATAGCATGGGGTAATTTAAAGCGATTGACATTTGCCTTCAGACGTATTCGATTCACGATAAAAATCTAGCGTCAAAACCTTCAGCGGTCACAATCAGATAGTTGAAACTTAAAAATAGAGCCAGGGTTGATTTGTATTAACTGTAAGGCCACTTAAGACTCTCATAGCCACTCTTAGGTGAAGCAATGGCGTCCGGCTCCTTTGCACGACGTGTGGTGGAAAGAAGCTTGGTAAAAATGAGTGGGTGGGTGTGATTTGGTGATCACCTCTTCTATATTATATTATACAGTGGTACCTCGGGTTAAGAATTTACCGTATTTTTTGCTCTATAAGACTCACTTTTTCCCTCCTAAAAAGTAAGGGGAAATGTGTGTGTATCTTATGGAGCGAATGCAGGCTGTGCAGCTATCCCAGAAGCCAGAACAGCAAGAGGAATTACTGCTTTCACTGCGCAGCGATCCCTCTTGCTGTTCTGGCTTCTGAGATTCAGAATTTTATTTTTCTTGTTTTCCTTCTCCAAAAACTAGGTGCATCTTGTGGTCTGGTGCGTCTTATAGAGCGAAAAATATGGTAATTCATTCTGGAGGTCCATTCTTAACCTGAAACTGTTCTTAACCTGAGATACCACTTTAGCTAATGGGGCCTCCTGCTGCTGCTGCACGATTTCTGTTCTCATTCTGAGGTAAAGTTCTTAACCTGAGGTACTATTTCTGGGTTAGCGGAGCCTGTAACCTGAAATGTTTGTAACCTGAGGTACCACTGTATATTTTTATATAAATACAGTGGTACCTTGGGTTACATACGCTTCAAGTTTCAGATGCTTCAGGTTACAGACTCTGCTAACCCAGAAATAGTACCTCAGGTTAAGAACTTTGCCTCAGGATGAGAACAGAAATTGTGTGGCAGTGGCATGGCGGCAGCAGGAGGCCCCATTAGCTAAAGTGGTGCTTCAAGTTAAGAACAGTTTCAGGTTAAGAATGGACCTCCAGAACGAATTAATTACGTAACCAGAGGTACCACTGTATATTATACCGTGTGTGTATTATTTTTTTAAAGGCATTAATCAGTGTACATAAAACACCATGAAACAATCTGCCCTACTGAAAGATTGGCTCCACACAGATGTGGAATGAATATTACATGGCAGTTTCACAAATTGAAGCCATTGAGTAGGCACCTATAGGGCAAGGTGACTCTCCAGGTTAACTGGTCTCAAGCTGTCAAGAGCTCTAAATAAAAAATAGTAAACAATGAACTTGGCATAGTAAGCCTCTGTCTTTTGTCACGAAACTGTATCTGATTGAGGACTATAGGCAAACAGGAGCTGAAGCGCTTGCACAGGCCAGATGTTTAAATAACTCTGCACTGCCCTCTGGAGGGATGTCGCTGAGAATATTGCTGATGTCTTTAAATAGATGTGCATCTTCTGCATTGCTCCTCTGAAGTAAAGCCAGGGCTGCTTCTTTCTTTCTTTTGGGCCAATTATTTTTATTGATTTTCCGTAATTTTTAACAAATTGTCACCCAATTAGTACCAATCAGCCAGGGCTCAGCTCTGTCACCTGTCAAGCGGGCGCCATTGTCATTTGTTCATGGTGAGATCCTGCACATCTTTTTCTAGAAAAATAACCCTCTAGAAATCAGTTCTGGCTGAAGCTTTAAAACAGCAGCAGCAGCAGCAATAGTAGTCGAATAATGATTTGTACAAAACCTTTGCCCTAAACCTAGTAACAGATTAATGCATGAATTTATTGATAATTTATTGATAAATAAATTCCCTTCGATAATTTTTATTTTTAATGGAAGCTTCTCAGATTATTATTTTTTACATAAGGGGACACAGATTTTAAGTGACTTAAAATAATAATTTATTATTTATACCCTGCCCATCTGGCTGAGTTTCCCCAGCCACTCTGGGCAGCTTCCAATCAAGTGTTAAAAACAATGCAGCATTAAATATTAAAAACTTCCCTAAACAGGTCTGCCTTTAAAAGACCAGATGTCTTTTAAAGAGAAGATTGCTGCTTATTTCCTTCACATCTGAAGGGAGGGTGTTCCGCAGGGCAGGCGCCACTACCGAGAAGGCCCTCTGTCTAAAATCTCACTTTAGGTGAAATTGCAGAGGGAGAGAGGCAACTACAAAGCCATTGTGTCACTGCTTGTAACTACCGTCCCAAAGAAAGGGTGTGCAATATGACCACCTTAGAACCTAGGATTTGTTTCTAAAAAGCGAGAGTCCTTCTAGCCTGAGCCAGAAATCAGTGCCCTGAGTCTAGGTATGTTGGTTGTATTTGCACTTGCTCGTGAAACGGGGGATGGGAACGACGACCCTGAATATGCACAGAGTCACTCTCAAACTGATCTTAAAGGTGACTGACAAATAAAAAGAAGCGTATAAAAAAATCAAAGCAAACCACCATTTTTTAAAAAAGTCAGTAGATGGAAAATGTTGAGCATGAATGAATGAATGAATCTTTATTTGTGGCAGACATCGGCCTTAGCAATAAAACAACAATACTATATACAAAGAATAGAAATAAAAAGTCAATTATATAAAATACATTTTAGGTTTTTGAATCAATAGTCAAATAGTGGATCTTATTCTGATTGCCCCAGCTAAAAACCTTGCAACCTTTGCTCATCTTCATCTGCCAAGAGAAAGGGCACTGTGGCAGTGGTTGGGCAACCCGGAATGGACAATAAAAGAGGGGTGATAATCTCATTCCTCAAGTCTTTATAAAGAGTGCAAGCCAGAAGGGCATGCGCCACCGATTCGGTACTGCCATCTCCACAGGGACATAAGCGTTTTTCGTGTGGAATCTGTTGGAATCATCCCTCAAGTACAGCCAAGGGCAATACCGCATGCTTTCTACTCATTGCACTCATCCTTGAGTAAGGACTATTGATATTCCCAAATATGCAGAATTAAGTGGCAAGAAGATTTCAAGAAGGGATGTCTCCAGTCCTGCCTATAGATGCCGAAGGTTCAATCTTGGGATCTTTGTTGTGTGAACAGCTCTGAGATCTACAGATGAAGGGCAGTATACAAATTTAATAATTAATTAATTAATTAATTAATTAAGAATATTGTATGCAAAACATATGCAGCACCAGCCGTTCAGGATGTTGGTGGATTTCCTCCCATCCTCATTATTCCAAACAAATCGAAGAGCACTCTTGCCGGTTTGGTAGAGAGCATGTCTGAACCAAGTCCTAGAAATCCAGCTTCCATGTTAACAAACTACCAGATTATAAAGGCCAGCTGAGCCACTAATAATAATAATTTTTATTGAAGATTGGCTTGGTTTACAAAAGTATGTGCATTGCCTTTCTCTCTCTCTCTCTCTTTAGGTTGTACTTTCTGCAGGTCAATTACATTTGTTGTGGAATGTTAGTCTTGTGTACTGTATAATTTTTTTAAAAAAATAATTTTAAAAATGTAGTATAAACATCGACAACTGGGAAACACGGGCCTGCAAGCACTCCAATTGGAGAGCAGTCTTTACTAAAGGTATCATGGACTTTGAAGAAAGGGAGAAACATGCTAAGAGGAAGGCACGCTTGGCAAACCCTCACCATGATCAACTCCCACCCGGAAACCCATGTCCCCTCTGTGCAAGGACGTATGGATCCAGAATTGGCCTCCGCAGTCACTTACGGACTCACTGCTAAAACCCTGTTTTTGAAGACACTCTTACTCGTCTATGAGTGATTGCCAGGGTTGGGAGAGAAGGGGTGGGGAGAGGCGGTGGGGTGGTAAAACTTATGGTATATTCTTTTCCTTAGTTGCAGATAGGTAGCCGTGTTGGTCTGCCATAGTCAAAATAAAAAAATTCCTTCCAGTAGCACCTTAAAGACCAACTAAGTTAGTTCTTGGTATGAGCTTTCATGTGCATGGTATCTGGTATCTGAAGTGTGCATGCACACGAAAGCTCATACCAAGAACTAACTTAGTTGGTCTTTAAGGTGCTACTGGAAGGAATTTTTTTCTTTTCCTTAGTGTATGTGTGAGGTTTTGTGTGGCTGAGCCACTTTTGAATGAATGGGTGACCTCACTGGAATATTGGTGGCTAGGTCAAGATGCTTCTTAAAGAGCCAGGTGTCACATGATGTGGGGGAAAATTAGACTGTGCTTAAAAAAAAATTACATACACACTAAATTCAAATGTCTATAATCTGAGCCACTTGCAGTGTGGTCCACAAATGCATCAGAAAGTTATGCATGGCTTCCACATCAGCTTTGATTAAGGGTCGATGCTCCCTTCTAACTGCTCTATTTGACTGAATGGGGGAGAGAGAGAGATAAAAGTGAAAAAGCAGTAGCATATTCTGATGTGGCAATACACAAATGTTTTCATGCATCATGGCACCTTGGTAAAAGAAAGCTCTCCAAAACAGGATTTTCCTGTTGGCAAGGAGACACTATATTTGCTTAAAACAACAGTCGTATGTTTCTGCAGTATTCAACAGGTACAAACAAGGAAACATAGAAATAGAGGGGAGGGGGGGGAGAGAACTATTGGGGAGGGTGGAATTATAGCCTGACATTTACAAAGATAGCTCAGAATGTTTCAGTGAGTGACAAATATAGTTGAAAGCTGCCCAGGTATTTTTACATAAACCTGATTGTTCCCATATGCTGATGTTTCCCAATACTACGATAAGCCTGTAATTCTTGCTGGGTTTTATTTAGTAACATAATAAATTACTTTCCAACTGTCAGTAGCAGAAACTTTTACATCTTGGTTTTCTAGTGGGGGGTTTTCTCCTTCTTTTAAGTATCTTTGCGCTAAAGCCGCTTCATTCCATTTCTGACAGGAGTTGTAATGTTGCCAATCCTTGTATTCGTATCGAAATCATCCAAGTGGCTTATGGGATATTTTCTATGGGGGAAGTCAGTGTGGACAATCAGAGGTGGATGAGGTTACTAGCATGAGGTTTAGTTGGAGAACAAGAGTACCGTGCTAAGCCATACATTTCCCCCCTTCTTTTCTTGCAAGTTAAGATTTTTCTTTATTTGACTTATACTCTGCTTTTCTGTAATGCTGCTATCCCAAGAGGCTTACAAAATGTAGAAGTACAGAACAGACACCAGTAACTGGAACTGTAGAAATACGTTCAACGTGGTGCTTAGCAGATCACTCTGTCAGTGTTAGTATTTATAGTTGCTGTATGGAACAATCTCCCTTCTCCTCTCCCGATGTGCAGTTCTGAGGTTTCTCCTGCCATTCCCCCTTGGCCAATTTGAGGAACGTAGAGATGGGGAGAAGGGGGAAATAGCCCATTGCTCCAGTAGAAGTCCTTCTTGGGGTCTTCTACTGGCAGCACTAGTAAATGGAATCCAGCTCATAGTACAGTGGTACCTCGGGTGATGTACGCTTCAGGTTACAGACTTCGCTAACCCAGAAATAGTGCTTCAGGTTAAGAACTTTGCTTCAGGATGAGAACAGAAATCATGCTCCGGCGGCACGGCGGCAGCAGGAGGCCCCATTAGCTAAAGTGTGCTTCAGGTTAAGAACAGTTTCAGGTTAAGAACGGACCTCCAGAATGAATTAAGTACTTAACCTGAGGTACCACTGTAAAAGCAGAATAATTTGAATTACCCAGGAGTGCATTTAAGGGGTGTGTGTGTGTGTGTAACATTCATTTCATTTTATGTACAAGGTGTGACTGGAAAGTTTGGTGAATGGTCACAGAAATCGACAGGGAGAAATATTTGAACATACAATCAGCGTCGGAAATGCACAAAATGCTCACAATTGTGTACAGAGATGAAGCTGTAACCTGAAAGACAGTGTATGAGTGGTTTAAGCATTTCCGTGAAGGGCTGCAAACCATCAAAGATGACCTTTGGTCTGGCAGACTGTTGACGAGCAGAACGGCGGCAAATGTTGACAGAGTTTGTGAGTTATTGATGCAAGATTGGCACTTGTCCATCAGAATGATGGTGAAAGAATTGCATATTCTGTGTGAAATCATTACCGAGGTTACTGAGTTGCCCCACCCTCCATATTCTCCCAATCTGGCCCCACCAGATTTATTTCTTTGTCCAAAACTGAATTCTGCACTGAAAGGGCACAGATTTCCCAACATTTCACAAGTGTCCAAACTGCTGTGATGAGGGAACTGAAAAAAGTACGGAAAAAGGGCTTCTTCAGAAGTTTCCAACATTTCTACGAACGTTGTCAACGGTGCATTGTAACAGAGGGGGCATAGTTTGAAGGCCTGTAAGGTATGTATGTTCGAATATTTCTCGCTGTCCGATTTCTGTGGCCATTCACCAAACTTTCCAGTCACACCTTGTATTCTATTTCTGTGCCACTTTTCACTCACACAAGTCACAAAGCGGCTTACATACAATAAATAATAACAGTGTAACAACAATGTATTATTTGTACCCCACGCATCTGACTGGGTTGCCCCAAACACTCTGTGGAGCTTCCAACATGTATAAAAAGATGTTGTTGTTGTTTAGTTGTTTAGTCATGTCCGACTCTTCGTGACCCCATGGACCAGAGCACACCAGGCACTCCTGTCTTCCACTGCCTCCCGCGGTTTGGTCAAACTCATGCTGGTAGCTTCCAGAACACTATCCAACCATCTCGTCCTCTGTCGTCCCCTTCTCCTTGTGCCCTCCATCTTTCCCAACATCAGGGTCTTTTCCAGGGAGTCTTCTCTTCTCATGAGGTGGCCAAAGTATTGGAGCCTCAGCTTCAGGATCTGTCCTTCCAGTGAGCACTCAGGGCTGATTTCCTTAAGAATGGATAGGTTTGATCTTCTTGCAGTCCATAGGACTCTCAAGAGTCTCCTCCAGCACCATAATTCAAAAGCATCAATTCTTTGGAGATCAGCCTTCTTTATGGTCCAGCTCTCACTTCCATACATCACTACTGGGAAAACCATAGCTTTTACTATACAGACCTTTGTTGGCAAGGTCATGTCTCTGCTTTTTAAGATGCTGTCTAGGTTTGTCATTGCTTTTCTCATAAAAACATAATAAGACATTGAACATTAAAAAGCTTCCCTAATACAGGCTGCCTTCAGACGTCATCTAAAGGTTATATCGTTGTTCATCTCCTTGACATCTGATGGGAGCTCCATCACAGTTTGTGGGGGAATTGGCATGTGAGGGAGAGTTGTTAGGGGAATGGGGCAAACTGGAAGGAATTGCTTATTGATGGGTGACTAGTCTCCCTTCTTCATTGGCTCTGAACTTGGGATTGCTTTTATTACCCCTCTTCTCCATGGGGAAGCAATGTATCTCTCCTCCTCATATTAATATTGAGGCTACAAGGCTTCTCCTAATGAGAATCTGGATGTGGGGGTGGGGCTTCCCCCTCCAGTGTCTCACTCTTCCTGTTTCCGTCTGTGCCCCATCCAGGAATCAACACAAGATTTAGCAGCTTCCTTCTCCCCACCTCTCTCGGCCCAGGTAGCAGCTGCCAGGACATTACACCCATTTGCTTCTACATGGTTCCATGCTTATTTCAGACATCGTGGTATAACACAATGTTTAGCTGGTAATATATTGTGATGTTGACATCCAGATATTGCCCAGCCCTAGTCATTCATGGTGGCTGGAAGAGGCTGCACTAAGAGACCAGCAGCCATGGCTGACTGCTGCTTTGGAGCCAAGGTTCCTGAAGCTAAGAGAGAGGCAATGAGATACAGTGGTACCTTGGAAGCTGAACGGAATCCATTCCAGAAGTCCGTTCAACTTCCAAAATGTTCGGAAATCAAATCACGGCTTCTGATTAGCTGCAGGAAGCTTCTGCAGCCAATCAGAAGCCGTGGAAGCCCCATCAGATGTTCTGCTTCCAAAAATAGTTTGCAAACCAGAACAGTCACTTCCGGGTTTGCAGCGTTCAGGAGCCAAAATGTTCGAGAACTAGCTATTCGAAAACCAAGGTACAACTGTACACACTTGGGTTATAATGTTCTGCAGTCCTTCCGTTGCAGACTTCCAGGTGTCAATGTGTGCTAATAAACCATATTACTTAATGACACCAGCTTCTACTGTGCCTCAATCCTCTCAACAGAAACACAACTCTGGGGAGGTGCCTGGACCCCTGGGAATTTTGCTACCACTCGGCAGAGATTGCAGTGGCGTGTAAGACCAGTAATAGACCCCAAGCTGGGAGAAGGCACTTTGGGCTGATAATGGCTCAGCAATAGAGTGCAGGTATTGTAGCATGCATAAAATGTCTCATTTAATCCCAGGCATCCTGAAATAGTGAGTGGGGACAAGAGGAACCCCCTCCAGACCCTGGAAAGCGATTGCTACCCTTGACTATTTTGAAGAAATATTGTATACACAACGGACAGATGGATAGCTGGAGGTCTATCAATCTATTTCTTTCGCTCTTTTTCTCTCTTTACTTTTACTATGGTACCTCGGGTTAAGCACTTAATTCGTTCCGGAGGTCCATTCTTAACCTGAAACTGTTCTTAACCTGAAGCACCACTTTAGCTAATGGGGCCCCCTGCTGCTGCTGTGCTGCTGGAGCACAATTTCTGTTCTCATCCTGAAGCAAAGTTCTTAACCTGAAGCACTATTTCTGGGTTAGCAGAGTCTGTAACCTGAAGCGTATGTAACCTGAAGTGTACGTAACCCGAGGTACCACTGTATATTCCTCAATAGTTTATTTTTATTCTTGTATCATTACTCTCTCTCATTTTGCTTTGGTAAAAATTGTACGCAGATGAAGGGGAAGGGGCAGGGAAGGGGAGATCTCACAGGGTGAGGGGCTGTGAGGAGAGAGGGGTGAGCCCAGGTGAGAGCTGGCAGGGCACATCTTCCTTTGTAGGGGATGGAAGTTTAGATATTGTGCTGAGGGAGGAACCTACAGGGTGTTTTTTCTGTTTCTTCTTTCTTTCTTTAGTTTCTTTCTTCTCTTTATTTCCTGTAGATTAATTTGTTTATTTTTATTGTATTGTGAAAACTTCAATAAAAAAAGTCAGAGAGAGAGAGAGAGAGAGAAAGAGAGAGAGAGAGAGAGAGAGAGAGAGAGAGAGAGAGAGAGAGAGAGGAATTGCTAGATGAACAAATAGATGAACAAATACTATTATTCAGTGATTTCTCCTGTAGCTTCCTATTTTTGCCCCACATGTCCCAGTTAAAGTGCTTCCAAAACAAACTCATGCTTCAAAAGGGGGGGGGGAATGGAGGGAAGGCTACATGCATTTTTCCGCGCAGCTTATCCATAAAAAGGTTTCGGATTTCATTTCTAGCGAAGGACACTTTTGGGTGTGGTGGTTTCATGGGTTTTCTGATCCAGTTTAACTATCCCTAATTAAACCCCGTGTATTAAAATCTGTCCCTCATTAAAACAAATTCAGGAGACAGATAGTGCTGGAGATAACATATATGTCTCTGGCGATTATGTAATTTTAAAAAACCCCTTTGTATTGAAATACGATTGGGATCCTCTGAGCTGTCAGCTCCATCTCATACCTTGTTTCCTAGTACATGCCGGCATGTGTCACATTCAAATAACTTGCACTCACTGTTCAATGTCTCATTGGTTCATACGGCTCTGGGTCATTCTTCTGCAGCACTGCTTTCCAAAGTTACCTGCACTCAACAATCTGGCTTAGCAATCCCCTGCGACCATTTCTATTACATTTGTTTGAAAGACGAGAAGGGCCATTCATTTTTCGAATATTTCTGATGTTGTCAAAACACTGTGCGCTTGCAGTGTTCATTTTGGCAAGACAAGAAGTGTTCAGAACTTGACGACAAGTTCCCACTTTTCTTAAGTGCTATTCAATTTCAGTTTACTTGATCTACAGACCATCAGCGTCAAATGCAATGCAGGATTAACAAAACAACTACAGCAGAGAGAGAAAGAAATCACAACAGACATACATAGAAATTGTGCCTTTTAAAAGGTATAGCAAAATCCAAAAACAGTCAGAAATATTTTTAAAAATGCAAACGCGAAATGCATCTGACATTTTTATCATTGTGATCACAGCAATGAACCTGGTTATATTAATCTGTACCCTTAGGCTGGGAATGTGCCATCAAAACTGAAACACGTAATTTATCCAAGTTTCCTAAATGCAGAGGAAAATAAATCAGGATCTTATAACCTTTTAAAAAAAATACATTGTAGAAGAACATGGGCTAATATGCTTTCCCAAGGATAAACTTTCAAATGCTGAGAGGCCGCCTCAAAAAACAACCTTCCCTGAATGCAGACATCAAAGTATTGAACTGAGCCATCGAAAACGCTCTCCTATATCTAGGAATGTTTGATCGTTCTAGAGAGAAGATTGATAACTTTCTTAAGTTTACAAAAACAGCTTTTCCGACATCTACAGAATAGCCAAAAACTCAGGAGTGGGTTAACCATGGGCCAAGAACAGCCTTGAGGCATGTCACCCGAGTTCACCCAGTTGGCTTGCCCAAAAACATATGGAGCAAGTGGCAAGCCACTCTGAATGTGCCTGAATCAGTTTGTGCAGATCAGTTTGTGTTGGTAGAACATGCCCCCTAGCAGAACATTCTCCTAGCCTAGCATATGTCCATGACTGAGCTACTACTGCAGTTTCTTGACATTCATAGCTCTCTTCTTGACCTTTCAATTTAAGTAACAACCGAAAAGTGCAGGAAGAATAGGATGCATATAACATACCTTTGGCTGAATCCCTCTGGGAATTCGTCCTTCTCCCCCACCTCTCAACATAATTACATGCTTTTAAAGGAAAGAAGACTCCGACTTGGTTTTGAAGTCAACCAGTCCTCTATGCAAGGCTTTAAAAAGCTGTGCTATAGTGCCCCCCAAAGGAATAGGATTATTGGTACAAATGTCAACTCCACGGCGTTTAAAAAGTATTCCAGAGGATAGCAATTGATCCATGTGTGAGAGATCATTTTATTTTTCAAGAAAGAGGGGCAAAGGGCAGTGCTGAGAGCCCTGGAAGTTAGACTTGGGGAAGGCTGCCCCTTACATTTCCAGAGCATCCCCTGGATAATAATCTGCGCCCGCCTCTTACTTTAAAGAACCCAATGTTTTCCTACTGCATATATGCAGAATGTGCCATTTAAAAGTTGAAAGGGAAGTCTCTCCCTCTCTAGACTGCAGCCAAACCAAGAACAAAGGGCAGCATAGCCACTATTACTAAAAGGTTATAATTAGCTCATTTAATTTTTTTTTAAAAACTTCCCTCCAAATTTAATGTGACTTTCTTTTGTCGGGCCCTGCATGTAATGGATTTTAGTGCCGAAAACCAACATTTAAAGGAAACACACACACGAAAGAATGCTGAACCTGCAAGGCAAGCTGATGAAAGCCGGCAAATGTACGTTTAATGGGCCATTGTTTCGCCATATGTCTTCTGATGCAAGGACAAATGCTCTGTATTAAATAACAGTTAAAATCAGGCAGGGAGCCACAGTGGGGGGGCTGAATGGGACACAGCTGTTCTCTGTTTTAAGAGAGCGACCTAGACGGCAGGGCAGGGCAGGGGGTGATCACAATGTGGGTCTCACAACTCATCCCTTTCCCATTTGGACTGATGGCTTTTGCACCTGATAGCTAGAGCACAAGTTACCGTATTTTTTGCTCTATAAGACTCACTTTTTCCCTCCAAAAACGGAAGGGGAAATGTGTGTGCGTCTTGCGGAGCGAATGCATGCTGCGCAGCTTTCCCAGACGCCAGAACAGCAAGAGGGACCGCTGCTTTCACTGTGCAGCGATCCCTCTTGCTGTTCTGGCTTCTAGGATTCAGAATATTTTTTTTCTTGTTTTCCTCCTCCAAAAACTAGGTGCGTCTTGTGGTCTGGTGCGTCTTATAGACCAAAAAATATGGTGCTTCTGAACACCAGGTGCCAACAAGGGAAGCCTTCATGCCTTGCTTGGGATTTTCTATTCTCGTGCTGTGTTTTTCCTGTTGTGAACCACCCTGGAGTCTTTGGATGAAGGGTGCTATACAAATTTATTAAATAAAAACAAAATAAAATCAAGTGCTGCTAGCTGTTGTTTCTTTTGGTTTTCCAGTGTATTTCTTATCAATAAAAAAACTGGTGTGGCGCAAGCAAATTTTAATTCTTAAAAGTGTTGCCCAGAGAAAAAGGTTTGAGAACTACTGGACTAGAATGTGGTAAGCAATACTTGAAATCTCCCCCTGCTTTAGGAAGCAGGGCAGCCACCACCTTATGCCAAGCTGGGGTGTGTGTGTGTGGATTGAGCAGTAGTATACTTCCACTCGCATCTGCAAGCACAGGCCTCTCCTTGCAATTGCTCCAACATTGCTCCGATGAAAATAGGGACATCCTTAATAATAATAATAATCTTTATACCCCACCCATTTGACTGGGTTGCCCCAGCCACTCTGGGCAGCTCCAACATATATAAAAATATAATTAAACATTAAACATTTATAAAAAACTCCCCTATACAGGGCTGCCTTCAGATGTCTTATCTCCTTGGCTCAAGTGTCACATAACTCCAAACCCTCCCTTTCTCCGAAAAGCGGGACATTCCAGGATCAAATCAGAAATCGGGACGGCTTCTGTAAATCCGGGCTGTCCCTGGAAAATAGGGACATGTAGAGGATCTGTAGTGCTTGCAGAGCCTGGTAAAGGTAAAGGGACTCCTGACCATTAGGTCCAATTGTGACCAACTCTGGGGTTGCGGCGCTCATCCCACTTTAGTGGCCAAGGGAGCCGGCGTACAGCTTCCGGGTCATGTGGCAAACCAGAGCAGCGCACGGAAATGCCGTTTACCTTCCCGCCGGAGAAGTACCTATTTATCTACTTGCACTTTGGCATGCTTTCGAACTGCTAGGTTGGCATGAGAAGGGACCAAGCAAAGGGAGCTCACCCTGTCGCGGGCATTCGAACCACCGACCTTCTGATCAGCAAGTCCTGTGTTCTGGTGGTGGGGCTGAGCCTGAAAATGTAGGGTGCCTGAAAATGCTTATTCCCTTGGCAAGAGCATACAGTGTGCACGTTTAAAATATTAGCAGCACCTACAAGAAAACATTATTAAAGGCAAAAGTTCCCAATTTTAAAAAAATGGGATGCAGAAGGGGAGGAAAACCCCTGCCAAATATATAGCTGTAAGATCTTTAGCTTCATTCTTGGAACACATATCTAAAGGAAGTTCTTTTAAATTAAACGTACTTAAGATCACTGTGTTAAGTCTAGACAGAGAAAACTGAAACAAATGTGATGGGGGCGCTGTAGTCTCAACTATGTGTCTCGCTGTTATCCCTGCTAAAACTGGTTTCTCGGGTGTCTTAGGGGGCCTGTGAACTGGGATCAAAGTCTTCATCTGTTCTGTGTGGCTGCAGGAAGCTACCCAGCACCATCCATACAAGGACATGTTATCTATGGGGCCAGGGACATACCCAGCTCCCTCACCCCCAAAAAAGCGCAGAGTCATGGGAACTGAGCACACTCAACATTCGTGGAAAACTGGCTGCTTCTTTTTTCCCAAGCGGAAGGGGTTGGAATTGCTGGAAGAGATCATAGCTGGCTAGAACAGGAACACGCAAACATTTCGTGCAGGCTCCACACATATCAAAAAAGGGAAGTTTTTTTAACAAACAGGTATCTGAAAGCATGCAACGCAAGGAACACCTTACAGTGCGAGGAAACTGCCTTTTTTTGCTGTGCACCTGTGACTGAGAGGAGTGTGTTCTTGCGCAATGATAAGTGAAATAGACCTTAATTTATTTCTGCTTTACAGGTGGTGGGCAATCCAGATCTTTAAATCAGAGGCTGATTGCCCGCACAATATGCTCAAATATATCACGGAACTGGCCAGTAGAGGGCTCTCTTAGCTCTATAAAATATACAAAAGAGTTTTCTCAAGAGCATGAAGATATCAGTTGTTTTTTATTCCCTTAAGAGAAACTGCTACAGAAGTAACATTGTATTGTTTGATATAACAAGCTTTAAAAATAAAGCCAAATGCATTTTTGCAGAGCTTTCAAAAACAGTGGTGCAGTCCAGAGCTTGAGCATGTCTACTGCTTGTAAATTAGGCTGAGGTTATGCAGAATGTGGCAGAAAGCATGCTTTTGAAAAATCCAACTCATGGCGTTCCATGCACTTACTTCACATTGAAATAAGCCCCAATATGTGTACATGACCACCCTAATGTAATGCCTGCCACTCTTTTCTATAGACAGTGGACCCTTGGGTTACGTACTGCTCTAGATACATAATTTTCAGGTTGCGAAAGTGGCAAACCCAGAAGTGTATTCTTCCGGTTTTTGCCACTCGTGCATGCGCAGAAGCGCTCTGCGCATCACGCGCATGCACAGAAGCGCTCTGCGCATCACGCGCATGCACAGAAGCGCTCTGCGCATCACGCGCATGCACAGAAGCGCTCGATCACACTGAGCACATGCACAGAAGCGATGCCTCTAGTTATGGATTTTTCAGCCCCCAAAATGAATTAAATTCATAACAAGAGGGTCCACTGTATCTGATTTTAGAACTGAGGAACCAGGCATCCTGATTTGGCCCAGGGACTGATCCTTATTGACATAATCAGTACAGTGGTACCTTGGGTTAAGTACTTAACTTGTTCCGGAGGTCCATTCTTAACCTGAAACTGCTCTTAACCTGAAGCACCACTTTAGCTAATGTGGCCTCTGGCTGCCGCCACGCTGTCGGAGCACGATTTCTGTTCTCATCCTGAAGCAAAGTTCTTAACCCGAGGTACTATTTCTGGGTTAGCGGAGTCTGTAACCTGAAGCGCATGTAACCCGAGGTACCACTGTATTTTCAAGCAGTAATTCGGGGGAGGGGGGGATGACTATACAAAACCACTTCAGGATAATCAAACATACAGAAAGTATCTCTTTGTCAGTAAGAAAAACACTCAAAATCATACAATTAGATGTTACTTTTAATAGGAAGTAAAGGGTGTGTGTGCATAATCTTTAGGGATCCAATAACTTGATTGTTCATCTATTTTCCCATGTTCTGAACATCTCTTCAAGAGCAAAATATTTTCACAATGCTTTTAAAACAGAAGAGAAGGCAAGTTACTGGAACATTACAGTCCTTTTTAAAGCAATACAATGACGATAGCCTTTAGAGTCCCAGAGATTGAAACTATAAGATTACAAGCATTTAAGACACCTAGTTTTGAAATACTTGCAGCTGTATTCATTGATCAATTTCACTTTGAACAAAATATAGGTAGGATGGAATCTGATTTCTTCATAAATACTTTCACAAGGATGGAGAGTTTACATTTTCTTCATTGGCAATAAAAAAGTGCTCAATTCACAAAAAGGGATACATCAAACCCAAAACATGCAATGGTTGTTCATTTTTTAAAAAACCAAACTTTACTGTAACCCAACATTGAAGTAAGCAGTAATTCAGTTAACTTGTAGTATTTGCCCAAAAGAAAAAAGGTCTAAGTTTAGCTTTGTGTATATAGCCTCTCCATTTATTATGAAAGGAAGGGGGCAGGGAAAAGAACATACCTCAAAAATCAATGATCAATAATCTAAAACAATGAGTGGTTTAATTTGAATTTTTAATCCAGCACTTCATGTGAAATAATGGGCCTCTTGCAGTAATTAGATACATCTGAAGCAGCAAAAAAACCCACCACCTACATTTTTGGCATATTTTAACGTTTATTCAAATATATTTTTTCCTTAAATTTATGAAGCCATTATCCAGTGTTATCATGAAATACAGACTGTTGATTCTAGGTAGCCTTTGCTATCTCCAAGACCAATGTTAATTAAAAAGAAATAAAGCAGGGCACCACACTAATTTTGGGAGCTAGTACACTAAAAGAGTGAAAACCTGGGGGAGGGGGCATGAACTTACAATTTATAGAAGAAAGGAACTAAGTATCTGCAAAAAAGCTGGTTTTTGGTTGTATAGTATTTTACACTTTGATCTGCTACACCTGCCAATTTAGAGCAGATGTGCTTGTCTTTCCTTGTGTCCTTTCAATATTTTCTCTCCCTCCCCCCAACCTTACACAAAGTATCATGGATATGAGCCCAAGTATCCCAGACAATCCAGTGAACAGTAAGTGTAATGCACTGGTGTGATGTGTGAGATTTTAAAAGTCTCTCCCTTTCAATCTTCATCAAAGTTCTGTTGTAGAAGGAAGTTGGCTGCCAAGTTTTCATTCTTCTCACATGCAAAATACGCTTGTATCACAAGTCCTTCAGGAAATCCTAGCGCCTTTAACTGTAGGATGGAAAAAGATATTAGAATTCACATTTCAGGCACAAAACTCCTTGTTGAGCATAAATTCCAGGTAGATAATTCTGCTGCCATTTGCTGGCACTTTGTCCAAATAACTTGCTCCTACTCTACCTAGCAACAGGTCCCCTTTCCCACTCCTCCCACAAAAAGCAGACAGCTTCAGTTACTACTATCACTATTATTACTAAAATAGGGATACACAGCAATTGTTGAAATAAATAAAAGAAAAATGTTCACATAGGTAAATTAAGCAATGTATAACCAGAAAGGTTAACAAGTTCAAACTCCTTATAGCACAGCAATACAGCCCTGGAGAAGGAAAAAACCTCTGTGACCTTTCAATCACTAATCAATACTGCCCATAAGAAACGACTGCCTGCAATTTGCACCTCATGACTACAAGTTAATTAGTACCTTCTGTACAAACACCCAATTTGCATTCCACATGGTGCCATGAAGTCAGATGCTTTCACAACCCCCCCCCCCAAAAAAAAGAACAATAACCAACTTGGTTTTGCCAACTTGGTCTTTGTACATACAGGCTATACAAATGCTTTTTTGAGGCAGGCTTGACAGACCCACAATAAAGATCCTGAGATCTTGCTTCCTGGGCTCTCAATTTTGGGGCACAACTGACAGGGTAAAGGATGGATCGATCAGTAGTGAAGACTCTGGATGGTCTGCCATTGTCTTTTAATATGGAATTACAGGATGTGCAATACATGGCACCCCTCAAATCTTCACTGACAGCATTCAAGAGTAAGAAGAGCAGAATTCAGGTGAGGAAGTTGCCGTTTTCATAGATTTTTTTTTTTTTTTATCTCACGACATCAGTACTGGATTCAGGCAAGAGTTTAGGAAAGATGCTATTTTCACCTGGCTGTCTGAGATATGTCAGTGAGGTTACTACCACTTCGCCATCTGGTGGCAGGGAGAAAATAAATGCCTTGAAGAAGTTCAACAAGAGCTCAGGAATAAAATCGAGGATGATGTCATATGGTAAGTTGGCAGCCTCCCTTTTAAGTAGAAGAAATGCAACTGCTGGCCTGACTGCAGTGGCATCAATCTTATCAATCAATGCTAGCCGAACAGACCCTGACCAGCCACAGGCAAACGTTATCATTCTCACTAGGCACATCTGCCCAGTCAAGGAAGACCCCTTTTCCACCTTAGGGAATTTGGATCAGGCACAGTTCCAACCAAGGTCACTACTTTCCATAACTGCTGAATCCATAACTGCATTGTCTAGAGTTCTACTTGCAAGATGCTACATCTTCAGGAACAGTCTCCATCCATTCAGGCT
Source organism: Podarcis bocagei (assembly GCF_964188305.1). NCBI lineage: Eukaryota > Metazoa > Chordata > Lepidosauria > Squamata > Lacertidae > Podarcis > Podarcis bocagei. The sequence goes on from NC_138143.1 coordinate 30,077,613, forward strand.
GAGGCTGGGTCCCTGTAGCTTCAATGTGAGTCAACTGCATGTTCTGGCCGCTTCACAGCAATGTCAGGTGAGCAGAAGCAGCTGGGAATGACTACATGTAAGCTTCAGCCTGCAACTCACCTAATAATATCAAGATCCATCACCGACCCTGGTGAGATGCAGTTACCAATAAAAGACTAGCCCAGACCTTTCCAAGCTTTTCATGTTGGTGGCAAACTTTTTAGATATGCAGTATTTCAGTTTTACTAGCAAACTGGAGGTTAAACTAACCCCTTTCTAGCCCCAGAAGAGTGTGGACAGCGTTTGCGACACACCTACACACTGCTGCTGACACACTAATGTGTCGTGACACACAGTTTGGAAAGGTCTGGACTAGCCCTTAAGACACATCCACCTGTATACTAAATACCACCAGTGGTCTTCTAGAGTGAAGGATTCACTATACTTTTTCAACCAACAGGAAGACCATGCTGGCTTGATGTACGCTACCAGGATCTTCTACCAGACCTAGATAACCAGAGTGTCAGATAAGTGCACAAAATGACACCACTTTGGCTATATACTCCTGCTCTCAACTTTGGAAATGGAAGGTATGGTAACAGAGAACGGGAAGCTATTCTCTACTTCAAGAACAGAGACAATAATGCTGCACTCACTCTTTCTATAGCTTCTTTTTCCTGAGGTGTTACTTGAATGTAATTCATGTGACGGCTTCCAGCTTCAGCTATGCTTCCTCCTCCGCCACCGCTGCCACCGCCCCCTTGACCAGACTCCTGAACAGGTTCATTTAACATCTGAATAAAATGTTCTTGGTGTTGGCTTATTTGCTGTGGTGCATGGGAGGACAAAAGCAAACAATACACTGAAATAAAGCATATTCATTCCTACCAATAGCCTTAAGCACAATCACTTCTGTTTGTACTAATAATGCAATCAAAAATGGCGACAAATAATAATCAGGAGTGCCTTACAATGATATATTTATACATGCTTTAAATTTAAAAAAGTTAACTGAAGTTAATGTGCCTCATCAACTTTACTGCCTCTCCCCATGCATATAAATAAACCACCTGAAAACACAGAGACAACCCAAAATGTTTTAAAAGTCACCTGCAATAATTGAGGATTTTCCCGCCCTATTTGCTGTAGCAATGCAGGCAGAAGAGATGGATTCTGCTGAATAATTTGCCTCATCTGCTGGAACTGAGGCTGGTTTCGTAAAAATTCAAGTGGGTGTCCTGAAAAGGAAAGAGGTATGGGTAGATTTTTTATATATCTACACACGCATATAAAATAAATATTTATTAAATATTTTACCATGGAATATCATGAGAGTTGTTGTCCTTCCTCCCAAAAGCCTTTTTCAACAGGTATGATGCCCTGAATCATATAGGGTTGACATGTCTTTAACTCCCAAGGCTTAGAACTTTCTTACTCAAAGTGACAAGAAAGAGATTAAAATAATTCCTCAGTTTCTGACTTGAGGTGCATGACAGAGCAAATTGCTAATTTTTCTTGTGAACACCATGCTTACTGTCTGGTGTACAAGGGCGTTTTGTTTTGTTTTGTTTTTAAAAAAATTGACTTATAAACAGAAATCAGACCAACGATCAGGCATCAGGCCCTACAAAATCCAAAGTAGAGCAATGAATTTTATCAAAACTTTTAACACTTTGTCTTGAGGTAGAAAAACCACTATAAAGCTCACTCCAGAGCATAAAATGTATATTCTAAGTAATTGATATTTGTTTTAGAGAGGCTGAAAAGTGAGCAAGTGCCAAATCAAGTTTTTGCTATCACATATATTATTCATTTTTTACAGCCTACCTCAATCTCCCTTAATATAGGTGTTTATGTCTATTTATCGCTATCTTTTCGCTACAAAAATTAGTAAGTCATTTTTATGAGATGGCTAAGTTACTTGAGCCTTATTTTAACCTCAAAATCACAAATCCAAGAAAGCAGCAGCACACACACTGCTGGAATAGTTTTAGGAGCGAGGAGGCACCTAATTTTCAAGTGTGAAATTTTCAATGTACATTGAAAGCCTGCAAAGCAATGTATTAATAATGGCTGAACCTCTGCAGTTCAACCTCTAAGTTCATTTTAGCTCATTCTAAATGGCATCAAGTATTTGCTTTCCACACACCCACACCCAAAAAATTCAACGTTTCAGATACATGTTGGTGGTCAGTTGTATTTTACCAGTTATTACCAAGTGAAAAAAAGATTTATTAATCAGTCTGCATAGAACTGATTTCCAAGACAGACTGCAACAGAAACTACCTAAGGGCAGTTAGTTGCTCATACAGACATGTACTAGGGAAAAAATACAAGTCAGAAAGTTCCAAGTCTTTTAGGGAAGTAGTCACAGGGAAGGAATGTGCACACAACCACGTTATCCAAATTGAACCATCCAATGGATTTGTGCAGAACTTTTCGAGAATGGAAAGCTTACCTCCTGTAGAACTAGTAGTAGTTGTGGTTGTGGTAGTTGCTGCTGCAGCTGCTGCAGCTGCTGCTGCTGCTGCTGTTGCTGCTGAAGATGGAGAAGCAACCGTGCTGGCTGCTTGAGGGGGGTCAGCCATTCCTTGACTCTCTCTGTCTCCTGGGATACCCTAAAATGAGCACAGCCATGTTAAAAGAAATCAGAATTAACAAGCCTTCCAAACTGGCATAGTGTGTAAAGTGCTGCTGGGCAATGGCAAAGTGTTTATGTTCCAGTGATATCCACAGTCATATTTTTTGTTAGTGGCTTAAAACAGGACATATATTTGGCCACTTCTTGGAAATACACAAGTGAATTAATGGAGTCACATTCAGACGACTGTAAACTATCACCAGTATATTCCCAAGTTGTCAGACACTCAATGTTTGTCACAGATCATCAGCATTAGCTGTAACAGGTGACATACAAGGCGACAAACAAGTCCAAATCAAGTGCTGGATAAAATTCCACTTCTCTGAAACTGTTCCCCCTCTACCTCCAACTTCTTGCATCATTTGAGACAGGCCATATTTTAAAACAACAAGCAGATCTGCATGCAGAGAGATTCAATTGAAGGTCAGAGGACTTGCTTCCAGAATCTTGGGGCTTTGAAAAATACTAGGAATGCTACATCCAATTCCAACTAAAGGGATCTTGGTTTTAATAAAGGAAAACCTGGGGCCAAGATATGAAGAACTGTTCAACTAATACCCTGAACCAAAGGACGATTTGGGCCTGTTCTTCTCACAAAGCCTCACACTTCATGGCAACAGATTTTTGAAACTGAGGTTAACTAAGGCAGTCTCAGACTGAACATTGATGCTCTCCAATACCAAACCCTAGACTGCCTCAGCCAGCTGGGTGGGCAGTAAGAGGACACCAAGAAGAGCCATGTTCTGACTATGATCTGGTGTCAGGTACAAACCCTTGAAACTGTAGCCTAAGTATAAAGGCTTTTCTGATTAATACGAAGTTATGTAAGTGACAGCCACACTCTAATTCTTCCAATCTATGCTGGTGCTGCACTAAGTACCTGACGGAGCACAGCTGGAAAAGGTCAGACCTGGGCTGCTAATACACCCAAGTCTTTGTGATGTATGCCAGGTCAGGCAACCTCACCCACAATCAAATTGTCAATTATACAGGTGGGAGGGCAGGTTGGCATAGCTATCTAGGTCCCAAAGGCTGGTGGATGGCCCAGCAGAGGCAAGGATTTGCAGTTTCCTCTTTTATGCTAAAAACCTTCTGCCATGCAGAAACAATAAGTGTGAAGCTTGGCTGTTGCAGGGACTGTTTCGGCAACTGAGGTTGCTTTTCACATTTTAAGCCACACCAGCCTTTTCAGAAAAGTGTGCAAAGACAAACCAAGACCAAAATCACTGAAGTAGGAACACAAAGCTAATCAATGCCACACCAAAGAAGTTCAGGTAAATAACAGCCAGCAGACCTAAGCTAAATGTACAAATGTTTTATTGTGTACAGAAATTAAGATGCAGCAATGATACACAATGCCTACGATACACAAATCTGAAAGTCTGATAGACCCAGGGTCCCAGCTGAAGTTTTTTTGTCCCCATAAGAGAACAAAAGGGCTGGAGTTGCTGAACACTCAAACTAGAACTGAAGCAACTAGCAAGCATATCTTCTGCAGTATTATTCATTTACACAATTAGCATTTTCATTCTAAAGAGTTTGTGCCTCCATTTCCCCGCTCCATGAAAGTACTTTGCACTTCATTATAGTTAATTGAAAACTTAGCAAGCCTGTTCTCGAAGAGGCATGGCCACAGCTAAACAAGCAGCGACTTAGCTTTCCACCTAAGCAATTCTGCTCAGCTTGACATGACTAAAAAAAAAAGTAATCTATACAAAAATGGGTTATAACATTTTACTATCTAGAACTGACACAAAGGGGATGAAATGTATGAACGTTACTTAACCAGTGGTGAACTTAAGATTGAAACAACGGAATTAGTAGAAGCAGACAGCTTATAAGTAGTCTCCCATAAATGATTAGAAAACCTTGTCCAACCATTTTATGTACTAAATACTTAGATATTTTGCAATGCCAAGGTTACCAGTATATTGCAGGTAGGGAACTTTACAAACGATTTTGCAATAGATGGTTCAGGAGTGGGCAATGGCTTCTGGAGCCAACTTGTACACTTTATAGTAAAAGAAACACACCACCTTTCAGAAGTCACCTTTACATATTCTCAGGATAGGGAACCTGCAGCCCTTTGGGGTTTTTTTTTACTTCAAATGCCATCAGCATGGTCAATCAGGGAGTGTTGAATTTTTCAACTTTCAAATTCCAAAAAAGAGGGGTGTTAAAAAGCTGTAACATGACTTGGGGATTCAAAAGATATTTTGGTTAAATTAATATAATTTAGTTTTGCTAAAATATTTAAAATATTGAATATTTTAAAAGTTTTGTATAATTTCCAATAATTTTAAACTTGCCCTATTAATTTTTTTGTAAAAAATGTGTGTAAAATCACATAAAAAGCATAAAAAATGATTGCCAAGTACTTGCAGTTATGTAATACATTAATATTATTTTAATATTTATATATTATACATATTTTATATTAAACTGTATATTACAATCACACACATATATATAATTCACTAATTTGAGCAGCAGCTATATTTTTTTCTTTCACAGGTTGAAGAATCTTCATCTGTGTTATAACAATTGCTTGCGCGTCTGTGTGTGCTACTACCCTCCTAACCAGTGGGGATTGACCTACAATGGCTTCTAAACAGAGAACAAGACTAGGGACATTCGCACATATGAGCAACCTAATTGGAACTGGCAGAGAGTTGTTGCCCTCTGAACTCCCAACTCTGAGATGTTATGAGGTATGGGCTATTGCTAAGAGAACAAAGCACTGAGGATGTAAGGAACTGCCCTGCCCTGCCAATGTTGGTTGCAAAAAGGAAGCTCACATTAACTGTACATGCCCTAAGGAGATGAAGATCTCTGTGAAGGAACTTGCTTTCGTTAAAGGTCAGAGAGAGAAGACTGGTTTTATTGGACCATATCAAGATTGGCTTGCCAGATCTGCCTGAACATAAAAGACACACTTTTTTCCACACACTTCTTTCTGGATCCAAACTCATTTCTCCTATATTTGCCATTTCCAAAGCATCCTTCTTTCTTGCATATCAAAAAGGTTACACATTTTTTAAAACAGTAAAGAGGAGAGCATTTGGATCATGGCTGAAAATTACATTTGTTTTAACAGCAGAATGAAAGATAATAGGTCAGCTATAATGTTTTATTTTCAGTTTTTATTCACCTCCCAACCTTTGGTTTTTCTTTCTGTTAATGACTGTGTCACACCCAAAGTCGGTGGCAGAAGGCATAACAAGAAATTATGAATATCAAGAGAACATGCTCACCATCAGAAGATACTCCACTGCTCTATCAGGATTGTTGAAGCTGGCTCTCAGTGCAGCAATTACTTGCTCTCTCTCATAGCCCATCGACATGATCTCAGTCACCATATTTTCATAGGACTGACCTGTTACTAGGAAGAACAGAGGAGCAACGATTAAGATGAAAGAAACATGCAGATTTAAAGAAGGTGGAGGGAAGGTGTCAAAAATATCCATTCCTTGCTGCAGTCATTAATTAATTATAATAACTTCTGGCTTAAGAAAGCCATTTGAAGTACAAGGCTACAAAGTGTTTTTCCTAGACAGATGCCGATCAGTTTGGGTTTTTTTACTTTTGAAATGTCAAGCTTAATGCAAAAGCTATTCAAGTGACCAACTGTAATTGAGCATTATTAGCCAATACTGTTAGAGAGGGGTGGGAAGAGAGAGGTGGAGGCAGATCCACAGTACAACAGGATTCTATGCAGCAATCTTCAATACATAAAGCAGATATCAATACAAGGCCCTCGTTTTTCCAGAAGTACTGCTTAACAACATAGATAACGAAGTTTTAGAAAAGTAGTAATAATTTATTAAGAATGTATTACTTATACCCTCCACATCTGACTGGGTTGCCCCAGCCACTCTGGGTGGCTTTTAGTACCAACAATAATCAGATCCCCCTACTGATCCTACCCATTTCCCTACCCCTAGCAACCCTCAACACCTTACAATTAGAATTTCCCTGTAAGTAATTGCCTAAGCAAAGTAAGAACTTAATTAACAAAATTGATCAATTCGGCAATTCCCTATTGAACACATCAAAATGAAATTGGATACATATTATTCTACATTTCTAGAGTTGCCATCTTGGCAGCAGACAACTGGTATTTACCCCTTAAGTTTTACAAATGCCTTTGTCCCTATGGTTGAAAACAAGTCCAAATGTAGTTAATACTGGGGACATACTGTCTCCCTCCAACTCCCCCTCAGAAATCTACCCTCTTGTAAAACTACCAACGTTAATAGCTGTAAACTTTGACTGCTGAATTATATGGCTTGCAATTAATTTGGAGCATGTGCTTTTGACACAGATTTAAGAAAGGCAAGATAGTGAAACCAGGAGGTGCAAGTAAAGTTTGTTGTATAATAAGACTGGAGATTGTTCTCTGCAGATAAACTCACTTGCCATATTAAAATATTCACTAACGCTGACATTTGAAAGTGTCACATTTTTTGAATTACAACGCTAATGTCTGAAGCAGGGTGCAAGCGGTGCTTTTTGCGAGTCTTTCATAGAAGAGGCACTCAAACAACTATCAGAAAATACTTACCAAGTGCACTTGTAGCATCCTCAAAGAGATTGGATCGCAAAGTATCACCTGTGGTACTGTAACAGAACAAAAACCACTCATTTCCTTTAAAAAGGCTCATGCGGCTTAAGAGTTCAAGGGGCTTATATTATAATTTTGCTTATGAATAATCAAAAATGGTTTGTCTGCAATATATACATCTGTTTTTACCCAAACAAAATGCCGCTAGTAGAAGTTGTCCAAACATCCTTTCCCACAGTAGTTGCAATCCATGGAGACACAAACTGGATTATGAAAAATACAGACTAGCACCCACCACTATAGGTATTGGCTTCATTGCTCACAACAGAAATTCAACCAGGGATATGAGGGTAAAGTACAAAATAATGCAAGTGGCACGTTCAGTAGATGTAGTCTACTGACATCTGACCAAGGGTCAAGCTTCAAATGCACACAAATTTTACCAACTCTCAGACTGACTCATTGTTTGCTGAAACTGACTGAACAGATGTTCATGCCCAGTTTCCAAGTAGCTTCCTTTGGTGCATCATTTAATCACTTTTCAGGGAGGAAATGGAAATGTTTAACAACCTATCAACTTGCACTCTAGTGAAATACTTAAAAAAACTAGAACATGGCTAAATCTACTGTTTTTGCTTCATCCTGTGGAAAAGCTACATTGCCATATTGTAATTATTGCAGAATCACCTTGAGCAAGTATACTTGCAAGCTACTGTTGTATAAGTTCTATTAACAAACATATATAAAAGCTCAAAGTTAACACCATATTGACAACTTCACACAGTAACTCAACTGGAAACGCAGCCAGATGGACGGGGTATAAATAATATATTATTATTATTATTATTATTATTATTATTATTATTATTATTATTATACATGGCATATTAACCATTTTCAGAAGTTAGTAAAAAGACTTGTACAAGATAAAAATGCATTGTTGCTCTATACTGAAGCATTGGTTTTTTAAAAAATAAAACAGGATTTTTGGAAGGAAGCATGTAGGAGGGTTGAAAATTAATACTTCTCTTTTTCAGCAATTTTGATGCCCTCCAAGAAGTCCTAGTGCCAAAATTAGTATAAGTGGTGATAATAAACAAGACTTTGGTTTCTAATAATCTGCTCATACCTGTCTGTAGATGTTGGGCTAGTGGCAGCTGGTGTCTCTACTGGTTTATCTGCTGGTTTCTCTTCTACAGGAGCACTTACAGGCACAGGTTCACAAGCCACTGCAGCTGGTGTCGGGGCAGCTGGTGCAGGTGCTGAAACTGGTGCAGGGGCAGAAGCTGGAACAGGTGTAGGTTTGGGGGCTGCAGCAGCTATCGTAGAAGAACTAACAGTAGTGGTGGTATCATTTGACTGCTGGGTTGTAGTTGGAGATGGAGCTGGAGCAGCAGCCGCTTTGGGCTATAAAACAAAGAAATCTAAATGAATCAAATTCACAAGCCATCCTTTTTCATTTTTAGCATGCACCAATGATTGGCCGTTTTCATACACCTCTTAGGGCTCATCTTGGAAGTTACATCCACCACACAAATACTGATTTATATCACTCCATATACCTGTTGCAGTGTTAGCTTCTCATGAGCATATGTAAGAGTCCAAAAGAAATCTGATGGGTTTGCATTAGCATAGCAAAAGCAGCCATTGTACATGAAAGATATTACACACAACAGTAGCCCCTTGGAATTACTAAAACTGCAATGATGTGATCAATGCAAAGCGATGAGACAACCTGTGATGTACTCAGATTAGACCAATTGAAATTAATGAGAATGAGTAAATTTAGATCCATTAACTTCAGTGGGTCTACACAGATTAAAACTTAGTCGGCTATAACCCTTTATGGCTAGAAAACCACCGTGCACATTTTGTGTCACTTGGTATTACCGCATGTATCATGCAATACCCTAAGTGTATTCTTTTCAACATTCTTACAACAACTGTGCAGTTATTCTAGAAATATAATTTATACCCAATCGCATAAATATGGTTATGCTGTTTCTACCAGAGCAGTACTGTAGTTTTCAAACTGTGTTCCAAGAACTGTTGACTTTATTTCAAACTTTTTGGGCATTTCTACAATGTGAAGATCAGTGGTGGCAGGTATTTTTCCATGAAAGACAGACAGCTGGCCCTTCACTACCAAACTTCTACTGAATGGATATTGAGTGTGTTTCAGAGCATCCACAAATAGTGATAGTGTGAGCCAACCAATCTGATCTGATTCTTCCAGCATCATACAGGTTTTACTGGACGTATTTGTGCAGTTTACAAAACAGGACACATCAATGCAGAAAGGGTTAACAATCAAACCATCCCTGAATAGATCTATACAGTAAGCTAAATGCCTGCCAGTAAAGAAAACATTTTTGCAGCAGGAACACAATCAGGTCGTTTGAAAAGCAATTCAGCAAAATCCTGTTTAACCATTGTTGAAAACCATCAGTCATCAATATGTTCAAATAGACACAGATAATATGGCCACCAAGGTCTGGTTATAGGTTTAGTTCATTGCTATTTTTAGTGGCCTTGAGGAGGCCACATTCTCAGAAAGACAAACTGAAAAAGAAGGACTGTTGCCAATCAAGCAACAAAATGCACATTACAGCAAGCTGCAGAGTCGTTGCTCTATTTCATCATCATCAAGATTTGTAGACCGCCTTACCATACTTAAAATTATGCTCCAGGCAGCTTACAACGTAAGATGATTTACATAATTACAAAATAACAAAAGTACTCAAGCAATAAAAGAAAACACATCAAAAAGTACACAACCAAATTGAGCAATTTCCAGATACACTGTAAGAATGGCAACAAAAAAAACCTAAACTATACCCTGACCCAGGGGTAGTCAACCTTTTTATACCTACCACCCACTAATGCATCTTTCTTGATGGTAAAACTTCCTTACCGCTCAATGGAAGGAGGATTCAGCTTGTGCCGTAGAACCCCCTACCGCCCACCTAGAGTCCTGAAATGCCCACTAGTATGCGGTAGGGACCAGGTTGACAACCCCTGCCCTAACCCAAGGGTCTGTTCAGCAGCCTCAGCTTTTGTAGCTGGAGTCAGTCAAGGACCCATCCTCCAAAATCAGGTGGAAAAAGGCTAGCAAGGCAGATCATTTTTGACCTGACAATTTTCAACATATCCCACCATAACCTTAACATCAAAATATAGTTTCATCATGCTGTCAATTGTAATACATAGAGAATGTGTCTCAAAGATGGACAGTTTTCAGTTATGTCAGCTGCCCATCTACTATCTGCTCTAATTTAATCTGACAAACAGGGGAGGATCTGATCAGAACTGTCTAGGATACCAGTATTTGAGATAATGAAAAATCACACTTAACAGTAATTTAGATAAAGGTGTATGTTAAACCAAGTGTATTTTTCAACAGATATATAAATAGCCAGGATCCAATAAATTCCAAGAGATGTAAAAGAGAAGAGAATATAAACTCTTGAGTTAATAAGTAAAATTTAGCTACTTCCATTTTTAAAAATATATTCACCACTGCTACATGCACTTCACAACAAATTCTCACAAACCTTTATAGTATACATTTCAACATTCTTGTTTTTTCTGTTATTATAGTGCTGAATGTTCTCTTAATATATTACAAAACTAGAAAACCTCAGGATAAAAGTTACCAACAGCCTGTTTTCTTATGTTACAAGTCAATAAAGAACAATTTAAGAGCAACCCCCTGCCACCCATGCCAGAATATTACTGATTACACTGAGACTTACTTTTGTCACCATAACCACCACAAAGTTCTTTTCATCGATTTTGTATTCTTTAAGAGCAGTATCATCATTAAGAATTTTACCTAGAAAATTAAAGTCAATCATGTTAGTTTTTCTTCACATTTAATATGATAATCACATAAATGCAATAGCGATGTGTTCACTCTGTGTAGAAATCTAAAGATGGAGTCAAATGGTGATAGTCATTTAGTTAAACATACACCATATTTTTCCGTCTATAAGATGCCCCCATGTATTTTGGGGGACTCAGATTTAAGAAAATGGGGGGAGATGGCCCAGAGTATAAGACGCCCCCTAATTTTTGACATTATTTTTTAGGGGGAAAACCTAGTCTTATACACGGAAAATACGGTAGCTAAGGTAGCAGCACATGAAGTTAGTTGTCTGCAACCTCCAGACAAATGATTCTATCCAATGTCTCCATGTGTGTCACTTTTCTTGGCTACTATGGGGTGATAAAACATTTAAGTTCTCCATGCTGCTGCAAATTAAGTAAACACTGTGTAGCTGCTAGTCATCCTTTTTCGTGCTATGTTCATTCACTGACTTTCTTAGTTTCTGTATAAGCAGTCATTCAAAAAAATCCACCAATATATTGAATTTCGCCTGAGTCCCATTGCTTGTTTACAATGTAACCTCCATTTGCTCTAACAATTTAACTAGTCTACAGCAGAACTTTTTCCAGCTTAATTGATTTTGAATATTGATGAGGGAAAGCAATCTTTTTTACCTAATTTTTTTTACCTAAGTCAGTCTAGTACACTAAGCTAGCCCAAATACAGACCAGGCATTTTTAGCCAGTGACTCAAAAAAGGAGGGATTCTTTAAAGGACAGCTACTTCTCACTTTCTGGCAGTTGTCTGTACTGTAGCTACAATATTGCTAAATAATAAGTTAACAGCGAACAACTACTAATGTGATAGGAAGAAACACATCTCTATATTGACAAGTAGATACACAGGAATTAGGGCTGCTCCCCACACAGAAGCGAACCCCTCCCTATCTCAGGGCAGGATTCACCTTTGGAGTCCCATCAATGGAAGTCCTGCACAAGGACTTCCACTTGTGCAACAAGGCTTCCCCCCGCTCCTAGAAACAGGCTCGGGGACACACACAGGAGAACCTCCAGAACAGCGTGCAGGAGTGGGGATGCTCTCTGGAGAGTTGAAATGCGTGTACTGATGGCAAAGCTTGCCTTAATGCAGAACTGACTTCCTTCCAATCTGTTTCCACCTGAGAAAACACTATTGTTCCATTTTAGTAGCTATGGCAGTAAGGAAAATGTGAGTCAGTTCTAAAAAACTTATTAAATTAATGGGCTTGTTCATGTTTCTTTAATGTGAGATTAAAAACTTCTATAACTCCCACCGCATCTGTTGGTATGTATCTATAATTTGGCATCCTCTCCAATACAACTAAGCTATTGGGCTTGATATAAGATACATCTTGGTGTTAAATATCCATGCAACAATTTAAAGTGAATCTTCTGTAGTAGCTGGTGGCAGAGGTTTATATTGTGCTTTTGCCCATAAATTGTTCCATTTATCCCCTTCAGTGTTTGTATTCCACTATCAATTAGCGACAGCTTGCTGTAAGGGTAGGTAACTGAGATTATGTATGTTTAGTGCTTTGTTGGAACATTCTATATAAATGCCGTAGATCAGGGGTCAGCAAACTTTTTCAGCAGGGGGCCGGTCCACTGTCCCTCAGACCTTGTGGGGGGCGGACTTTTTTTTGGGGGGTGAACAAATTCCTATGCCCCACAAATAACCCAGAGATGCATTCTAAATAAAAGGACACATTCTACTCATGTAAAAGCATGCTGATTCCTGGACCGTCCGCAAGCCAGATTTAGAAGGCGATTGGGCCGGATCTGGCCCCCGGGCCTTAGTTTGCCTACCCATGCTGCAGATTATTGTAATTTAGCTGAAGCATCAGATGCAAAATAAGTTAAGTCCAAAAGGAAGCTGAATTCCTAGCCATATACAAATTCTTTCTTCTGGGAAAACAATGGTCAAGGAGACTTCTTCTATCAATTCCATATATTACCCAAGAGATTAACTCTTGGTTTCTTTGGGTGTGATCAAGCCCAAAATTAAGCATTTATTAAGCCCCACTGGTAGCAAGGAGAGAGTTAAGTATGTGCCTAAATCCCTCCCCAATAAGATTGAAAAGCTTCTCATGTCAGCTGGATGGAGCTCTTTGTGACCTGCCAACTTTTTTGGTTCCTCTTTCAGTAACACCTAGAAATAATATCTATGTGCAAAAACATTACCTGCATATATTAATTTTTGGCCTGCTACTGGAAAAGCATCTTTCCCCTTTTCTGATTCAATCTTCTCTTTCAACGCTTTCACCTACAACAAACAGTTTAGTTAGAAAGTTTAGTTAGAACTCTTATGAACAGTGTTTTCAAATATATGCACATATACACACACACACACACACACACACACACATTAGGACGCCTGTGATGGCAACATTCTTTGTCTGTGATACCAAGTTTTGTTTCCTCTACTGCGTATGGGGAACTTATGGCTTTCTATATGCTGAGGAAATACAACTCCCATGAGCCCCAGTCAGCATGGCCAATGGCCAGGGATGACTGGAAACTAGAGACATCTTAGAGAGCCACAGGTGTCCATTCCTGCTCTGCTGGAAGCATTTTCTGTATTAATAATTCTTCAACAATTAGATAATTCTGTCAGTTGAAAAGATTACATGTAATCCAAACATTAAATACACACCTATGCTCAACACTTCAGTTTAAACTTTCAAAATGTTCAGCCCATAGGACACAGATTAAGTTAATCATATTTGTACCCTCATCCTTCTGCTCAGGGTCTCACTTTACCCTAAAAATTCTGCAAGGCAAATTAAGCTACTCAGCGAAGCTGAATAGGAGTTTGTTTCCCACATGCAAACCTAAAACTCTAGTCTAGCGGTAGGGAACCTTTTTGGCTCCACAGACCAGAATGATGAGCCAAATTTGACAGGTGGGCAGGTCATCAGATGTTTTTGGCCTACAACTCCCATATTCCCTAGCTCACAGAACCAGTGGTCAGGGATGATGGGAGTTGTAGCCAAAAAACATCTGGGGACCCAAGGTTGAGAAAGGCTGAGTTAGAGGGATGAAGCATGTGCTAAGAGTTTGCCCAGATATACTTTGCTATCAACATCCACCCCTTTTCATAGATTCATTTTATGAATCTATGTTGCAGTCCACAAGAGTGTGATGTAGCATGCTCTCTCAGTTTCAGTGTTCTTATCTTCCTTTTGACAAGTGTCAGATCCTTAATGCTATTTTAGTGATCAAGGATGAAAATCTGAGAATTCAAGATGGCAATTATGTTTCAAGAACCACAAAACTCTGTGCATTAGTTTGGAGCTCTTGACTGTGTACTGGTGACTAGTAAAAGAAAATATATATACTCTGCCTCTTCACAAAAATGGCTGAAGTGGTCAATAACATTTGCAAGAGATCAACCCCCACAACTCAATTAAGAAGTTAACACAATAAAATCAGACAACAGGAGATAACGTATAAAAAATACCAGTGCATTTTTCGTGTGCATTTAAGCTTTTTGGTACAATTTTGTGTCTGAATTTACACCACATGAAGATCCAAAGATTCCACAGTATTAACTTAAAGAACTGAGCTTATGCAAGTCTATTTAATGCAGCATGTTGTCCTTCGGTCTCAGGAATGCATAGGCAGAAATAGGGCCAGAAGTACTCATCAGCATTGAGTAACTAGACAGCACTGTCTTTCTATAAGGAAGAGACTGCCTTTAATTTAAGTCCAGATCTTTATTAATAAGTCTGATGCAATTTCCCTTCCCATGACAAAAGCATATTCATTCAGCAGCATGTAGAACACGCTGACAATAGCAAAAATGCCATGACCAGGAAGAGTTTTAATTTGACTGTCAATCTGCCAAGGGAGTGGGGATATGAGAAGAGAAGATCTTTCAGGAATGCCATTGATGACTTTACACCTTTATACTTCATGGCAGCATGCCTGAGAATCTTGTATTGCCAGGCAATAGGAATTTTATCCCTTTCCTTCTGCCATCCAATTTACTTGCTGATCTCATATTTTAGATGGGTGGGGGTCCAGATTAGTGCATGCAGTAGGCTTAGTATCAAGGATGGATGAGTCCATCTCCAATCCTAGTAACTTTCACAGATGCTCACCCACAGTTCTGTTCCAACATATTTCCACATTAATCTGCAATTCTTGTAATCCACATAAATATTAGTATTCAAATTTAATGGTTTAAACAAGTATTTTAAAACATTCTCTCAAAACTTAACAGAGAACTGCTTCAGGGCATTCAGAAATACTTAAAACTAAATTTCAATCGATGCATTAATCCAAGAGGCATGGATCAAATCAGAATTCACGAAGTCATCAAAGTAAAAGAAGGTACAATGTACCAGAGACTGACAAACAATTAACAATATGGGATGAAAAATCTGAAAGTTCAACTTTACATTGAGCCAATTCAAATATATTTTCAATTCTGCACAAGTTAAGAACTTTACTGCATAATCATTCATGGTTTTGCCAGAAAGAAAATTATGAACAACTACCAAGCATATACTTTTAGCTATCTTTGTTCCAGCATCATCCCTACCTTTGTTCAAAACCATAGTCACCTAACTACAATGCTGCATGTTTGTAACTTCTGTAATTTGGGTGCTAAATACTTAGAAGCTGCCTCTGGAAAGAACATGTCCTTGAAAGGACGGTAGAAGCACAAATGAAGAAAACAAAGACTTGTAAATGAACACTGCTGAAAGTGATCTGAATAGCATCTGAATCGCCATGCATAAGTCTATTCCCTGAAAAAGTAAAATTGTGCCATAGTTTTGAGATAAAAATAAGAGTCAGGAAAAGATTTTGCAGATCCATTCATTCTACAAAGATTTTCATTTACTAAGGCTGCAATCTTATGTTTACTAAGGAGCAGTGGTAGATTGTTTTATTTGATGTTCACCTGGGGGGGAGTTGACTAGACAGTACATTGTGGCGACCAAAACTTAGGTTCAATTCTAGGTGCCATTTGGCTATTAGCTTATATATCTGAGTTTCTAATACTGGTTGATAACAAATAGAAAAGCTTAGATACAATGCAGAATACAACTGAACAGAGCACCAACATCAGATTCCTTAACATTTACCCTGAACAATTTCATGAGTTGTCCAGTTTCCAGAAAATGTATTTGCTGGCTAAAAGGACTGCAAGCTATGATGGGCAGGACATTGGCCAGTGAGCAGTGTTGCCTGTTTCCCTTTACTAACTCCTTATGGTCAGTAACACACCCCTTCTCTTGACATTTTGAAGTAGGTACTTCTCAACACTATTTTAGCACCTGTTTGCTGTGCTGCAGTGAAGGGGTAAATACATCTCTGAATAGGAGCAAGCGATGGCATAATCTGCTGGAGTAGCAAGGAGGATCCTCCCCACAGTGAATGAGGTGATTCACTGAGGGACGTGGATGGTACCGTGGTCTAAACCACTGAGCCTCTGGGCTTGCTGATCAGAAGGTTTGACAATTCAAATCCACGTGATAGGGTGAGCTCCCATAGCTCTGTCCCAGCTTCTGCTAACCTAGCAGTTCGAAAGCACACCAGTGCAAGTAGATAAATAAGTGGCACAAAGGTGAATGGCATTTCCGTGTACTCTGGTTTCTGTCACAGTGTTCTGTTACACCAGAAGCGGTTTAGTCATGACCCGGAAAACTGTGGACAAACGCCGGCTCCTTCGGCCTGAAAGCGAGATGAGCACTGCATCCCACAGTTACGTTTGATGGGACTTAACCATCCAGGGGTCCTTTACTTTTTTACCTTTAATGTGGCTTTCAAGTCTGAGACAGATAAATTAGAGCAGTGTTTCCCAAACGTTTTTGGGCAACGGCACACCTGTTTACCGGAAAAAAATCTCGCGGCACACCACCATTAAAGCCCCGCCCCGTGACGTCAGCGCGCAGTGTCACGCCAGGAGGGACGCACAAAAGTGAAAGTTTTTTCCCTTCCCCTTGCCGGGGTGGGAGGAGGCAGCAGAGCGAGGGACTGAGGGACGGCGGCAGCTGAGGCGGCGGCGGCTGTTGTGCTGGTGGCGGCGATAGCGGGCGGAGGAGGAGCCGTCGCCGGGAGTTGCTGCTGCTGCTGTTGCTGCTGCTGCCCGGACATGCCGGCCTCCTCCTCCTCCGCTGTCTCGCAAGCAACCCACCCTCCCCCCGCTTCCCCAGACCGTCTCCCCCCCCCACCGCCGTGTCCCCTACCTGTGCTGCAGCCCCACTAGCCCCAGCGTGATCACATGGGGCACGTCCAGCTCCGTGGGCCACAGGCCGGAGGCGATGCACCCGAACACGCCGCACTCCTCCCGAATCCCCAGCTCCTCGAATTCCATGGTGCCCGAGCGAACACGTGTTGTTGTCAGCGCAGCTGCTTCTGTTATTGCCGCTGCTGCCTCCTGCCGCCGCCTGGGTTTGAGGGGGGGGGGCGGAGGAGGAGGGGAAGGAGGAGGCGGCCTCAGAGGCGCGAGTTCCTCTCCGCGCCCACCCCTTGCGCCCGCCTCATTTACATGCATACATTACCAAGGGGCGAAATTCCCCGCCTCGGGGCTGCTCCGCGTGGTGGAGTTGGTTTCCCCACCCCAGAGGAGCAGAGCAAGAGAGGTCGCCTTCGGGGCGGGGGGGGCTACTTTGTATCTGCCTTTGGACACAAGTTAGCTCCCGCTCGCTCTTTCTCTCTCCCCACAAGTTAACTTTGTTTCCCTCTCTCTTTCTCTCTCCGCGCGCGCGCTTCTGAGAGCGAGTTTTGCCCAGTGGCTCCGAGAGTGTAAACGGCTGGCTGAAGTGCTGAGGAGACCGCGAAGGGCGGAGGGAGCTGGGCTTTGCGCGCGACGGAAGGGGTTATTCCCCCCCCTTATGGAAACGGGGTTTGAGGGAATAAGGGGTAGGGAGGAGACTTCGGTTTTTGCGCGACTGAGCAGGGGAAGGGGGCGTCGGCGGGCGCTCGCCTCAGATTGGAGAAACGCTACCAAAGGGTTGTGAGCGGGGGGGGTGTGTGTGTGTTAAAAACATCCCTCCCTCCGTGGGTGGAGGAAAGGGGGCTGGGAGGCAGGATGTGGCCCCGGCGGAGAGCTTTAGGTGGCCCAACCCCTTCCCTTTCCCAATGAGGTGGAAGCATTGGCGGGTTTCTGCAACCGCGCCCCGCCCCCTTCCGCCGTCCGTGCCCCCCCTCCCTTCGTACGCAGCCCCAAAAGTGCCTCCGGACTCCGAACGCGCTTCTTTTTCGGGTCGCTTCCCTCTCGCGCGCTGCTCACTTGGTTTTGTTCTCTCCTAGGCGCCCGACTCGCCCGCCTCCCTCCCACGGCACACCAGCCGGTGTCTCACGGCACACTAGTGTGCCGCGGAACACCGGTTGGGAAACACTGAATTAGAGAATGAGGAAAATAATCAAGCAGAGGGCTGGACACTTCTTCTTTACATGGGGTTCCTACTTCATGCTAGAAGTTTAAATAGTTAACATTGATTTGCACATCAAATTAGAAGATAAAGCTTGGTTTCAATGTGTTGAACGTCTTTTGTTATAATGTGTTTACTATTTGCATTTATTATATAAAACTCTATTTGATGGTTGTGAAGCAAGCATCAGAACCCCAGGAAATAGTGCCTGCTCTCTATCACCCTTTAAAACAAAAGAGCTCTTGAGAGTGCTCCTTGCCGTGAGGATTTTTATGAAATTATCTGAATGACAAATTTGCTCAACACAGACTACCAGGCAATTGGCTATCGCCAGCCTTGGCTTAAATATACAAAGTTACTAAGAAAAACTGTATCCACCTTGTGTTTTCCTTAGCTGAACACAGAACCACTGAACAACTCCAAAAAAGCCATGAAGTAGGCAATAAATTACTGGCGTATCTTTCATATTTACTAAAATCTACAGCTCATCAAAATGGCATTTTCCAAAGATACACTTCTAAATAGGGAATGCAAAAGAGATCATAGAGGTGAAGCCTGCAGCAATCTACAGACCAGCAGAAACCATTCAAATAATCAACCTTTAAATGTCAGTGGTTCCAGTACTGCAGTGTGGTGAAACGTTTTTAGCCTTAGCACCATGTTGCTCAGTTGAACTGCTCCCCACCCCCACCTGCCCAAACCAGGGGTTTGTATACTATTGTTATGATTTTTAGTCCACATCTTCAATGTACATTTGGCATTCCCAAGGCTTCAAATAAAGTTTAAGCAATGCTAGAAGTGGTGAGTACCAACAATTCAAGGACACTGTTTATCCAAACAGTATTTACTTGTTTAGTGCCATGAGTACTTAACATATAACCATGTCATCCTTACAACAATTCTGTAATGTAGTTCAGCATTATCCTCATATTACAGAAGAATGAGACCTAGTGCACGGATGGGGAACCTGTGATCCTCCAGATTTTGCAAGAATCCTAACTCCCATCAGCACTTTTTCTTGGTGACTGAAATCAGTCCACACAATACAAACACATAATTTCTCCTCCGTATAAACATCAATTTGAAAAAGTACAATAGAAACATTAACTGTTCAAAGTACTCTCCATTGATCCTAGTAATCCTAACAACTTCATACAATAGCACAATATGATCTCCAAAGTAGACAAATATCTTGAGGTTGAGATAGTAGCTTGCCTAAAGACAACCATGGAGTTCATGATGACTGAAGATCAAAAATACATCATTCCCCATACTCCAAAGCAATGTTTATACATTTACTACCTTCCAAGCACAAGGATTAGGATAGTTCTGAGATCTTACTGATTCATCCATTTGGCTTGCAAAGCCAAGAACAGAACTGCTACATCCAAAATCAACATGGTCTATGGAAAAAGCTTTCATAGCTACAGGTATGCCAGATTTGTCCCAACTTCCCACCAGTACCGCCACTACCTTCCTTGGTAATAAATCTGCAAATGTAAGGCTATAGGGTGGCTTCAGGAAGGTGTAATAGTAACTATTATACAAGTACTTGGTTAGTTTGGGAAGCATTTTAGCAAATATGAAGCAGTATCAATGGAGCTGCACATAAACCTGACATGAAAAACTGGACAGAACCATCCTTCATGACAGACAGCCATATTCTATATTACTCAGAAAGGGGCATCTAATCATAATTTTTAAAATCTGGCATGAAGAAACATTTTAAAGCAGACCTACCAGTTGTTCTACAGTTTAGGTTATTTTATAAGCTTACTTAACCTATCTATAGATACATGGTTGTAGAGGAATACCAATAAAGGTTTCAAGATAGTTTTGACACAAAATACACTACTAAAGCTGAAAACTGCACTCTCAGAGCAACACCCAGTTTTGTTAGTCTGCATGCGGAACAGACTTCCACCAGTGCCCATGAGACTTCCCTTTCCTATGGTTCTCTCTTTCCTATGCAGCCCCACCATCCACAAAATCTTCTCCAGAGGACTGAAAGACCCTCTGGAGCAAAGACGGTTGTTGTTTTGTTTGTGGGGATAGGAAAGGAAGGAAAGGTCTGGTACAGTCCAAGGAAAATACATCAAAACAATGTCTTCAAATTTATTTGTTTCCTGCACATTTTGCAGTTTTAAGGAATGACTTGTAACATCTACCTTCTTGCCTAGATTCTCTGTAATTTATGGTATGCAAGGAAAATATTAAGCTTTTAAAGGGTCAAGTTTCTAATGGAATTCTATACAACTTTCTTTCTTACAAGTTTTCAGAAATTGTGCTTTCTGTGATGAGAGACAAGAACTCTGGAAAGTGAGAGACAAGAACTCTGGAAAGAGGAGTGGAAAGACACAGAGCGCAGCTCAGTGCAGAATATTAAGGGTGTTGTATCTACCCCTCACATACTAATGTGAAGGGAGCAACATTTTTAAAGAAAACTGTGTGACAATATAGGTTCACTTTCATTGACCACTTATAGCTCAAATGTCACAAAGTGTAACATGTCTTTATACCTTTCCCCATTTTCTCCAAAAGGCTCAAGCATTCAGCTCACCCAGGCTGCAGAAAGTGCCACTATTAACCAACAACAGAACAACATTCCTGCTTCCTAATCACCTTTCTGAAGAGACAAATCAATACAGCTCACACCAGGGAGAGGAAAAACACACATCCCAACACTTACATCACACTGCCTCAAGAAGTATTTTAATATGCGAGTGCAAAGATTGCTCCTCTTCTACCTACTTATATTGTAACGAGGGTTTGGCTTGGAATAACCATTTGGAGCAGTCTGTGGAGGAGCCTGCATCGCCCTATTTTCTCCAGCACTAGGCACACCAGTTTAGCAACCGGGCATAAACTTTAAGAGACACAGATTATATATATATATATATATATATATATATATATATATATATATATATATATATATATATATATATATATATATCTGGCATTCATATATATATGAATGAAACAACTCCCTTGCAGTCTACACTTCGATGCGTAGCGCGTCCTTTTCTGATTCTACCCAAAACAGGAAAAGCACGGATCGCTGCACAAGCGGGAAAAATTTAACCTTCAGGAAGAACCCCCCCCCCCCAAAAAAAACGCCTTAGCATACCCTCTCGCTGCCCACCTCTCACGGACACGGGCCTTTTTTTCCGCTGCATACCCAGAGGGCGGGAGCGCGCGCGCGGGCAGCCAGGCAAGCAAGCCAGCCAGCCAGCAGGCACCCAACTCGCACACGCCCCTTCCTCATGCGAAGCGAAATAATGCACAGTCATGGCAAAGCCCCGCTCGAGGACGCCGCCAGAGCCACCCACCAGCCCCCGCTCTGCCCCTCCAACCACCGTTGGAGCCTCTTGCACGGCAGATATACAAGCTGGACGGGCATCGAGTATAGATTGCAACGGGAGGCACCTCCTTCCCAGGCCTGGAGAGGGGTCGACGGAGGAGGGGCGGAGGCACATCCCCTTCCCCGCCTTGCAACGGAGCCTGCGTCAAAGGCCTCGCCGGAGAACGGAACCTGCAGCCTGGCTCGGCTCAGTCCCGCCGGAGGGGCCCCGAGGCCTCCCGACCACCAGCCCGCGCCATGGATTCTTCCCTCCCTCCCCCCAAGAAAACACCCCGGTTTCCCGGCCTCCCTCCCTCTAACTTTCCCCTACCGCAACTTCTGAGGAAAACCGCCTCGAAGGAGGCCTCGAAACGGGGCTCTCGCTCGCCGCCACCCCACGACTCCTGTCAGCCGAACCTTCCCCTCAGACCCGCCGCGCCGCCCAATCCCAGGCCTGGGCCTAGCCCACAAGCTCGGCTCTCCCGCTCCCTCAGGCCGCACCGTCTCCTCAGGGTCGATGTCTATCTTGAAGGTTTGCTGCTGCAGCGTCTTCAGGGTGATCTGCATGGCGGCAGCTGAGCTGTAGGCCGCGGCGAAGCCGACCCCCGCAGGCTCCCTCAGGGAAGGTGGTGGTGGTAGTGGTACTGGTGGTGGCGTCGGCGGCGGGAGCTCCCCCTGGGTCCTCCAGTCACCGCTCCGGCCTAGGCTGGCTCGGGCTATGGTGGGTGAAAGTCGGGGGAGGGGGGGGAAGGGAGGGAGGAGTTGTTGTGGGCGGAGCTTAGGAGGAAAAGGAAACGTCCCCCTCCGTCGCTCTCTCGCGCTCAGGCGGGCCATTGCGCACGCGCGGCCCAAGGAGGCGTTGACAGGGATCCTCGCGCTCGGCTCGCGGCCCAGCTGCTGCGGCCGCCGACGCCGCCATGATGACAGCGATGACGAAAGGCACCTTCCGCCACGGAACCCCCCTCCCCCTCCTTCGACAAGAGGAAAGGAAGGCGCGAGGGAGCGCGCATGTGTAAAGGGTGGGGGGAGGCGTACGTGCGTGCGTGTTTGTTTGTTTCCGCCCTTCTCTTTTTTGAAAGGGTGGATGGGTTGCGCATGCGTATACGCGAGTGGCGAAGGCCGGGCGGAACCGAAGCAGAGGGAGGAACAGTTGCGAGGCGGGGATCGAGGGCCGAAGGCGGGAAGAGGCGGAATAAATGGACGCGGGGGGAGGGGAAGCGAGTTTTCCAGCACTGGGGGGGGGGGCGTGTTACTTAGTGGTTTCGTTGGGGATTGAGGGTTTTCCCCCCCGTATCTTTATTGTAGATCTTGTGGTGGTTTGTGTGGAAACAATTCGTTTTGGTCGTGTATTATTTAGGTTGGTTTATTTATCGGTATTGTTATTCATTAAATTTGTAAATAACCCCTTCATCCCAAGATCGCAGGGCGGTTCACAGAAGAAAAATACAAATGGTTCATGACTACTTTTGTTTTGTTGTAAGCTGCCTTGACCATGGTTTGACCTGTGGAAAGGGGGTAGAGAAATAAAATTATGTATCTCCTCCATTGTCTCCCAAGACAGACTTGTGCCAACAACAACAATGAATGTATGTATGCATGTATGTACCGTATTTTTCGCGCCATAAGACGCACCAGACCACAAGACGCACCTAGTTTTTGGAGGAGGAAAACAAGAAAAAAAATATTCTGAATCTCAGAAGCCAGAACAGCAAGAGGGATCGCTGTGCAGTGAAAGCAGCAATCCCTCTTGCTGTTCTGGCTTCTGGGATAGCTGCACAGCCTGCATTTGCTCCATAAGACGCACACACATTTCCCCTTACTTTTTAGGAGGGAAAAAGAGAGTCTTATAGAGCAAAAAATACGGTAAATAAATAGCCTTGTGCAAGAGAAATAAAAGATAAGAATTGTTTAAAATTTTAAAACTAGCACACACACTCACATATATATAATACTGTATACACACATACACACACTTTCTCTCTACCTGTGTGTATGTGTGTGTGTGTTTTGGGGGGAGTCCAATAGTGGGTCCAGTGGGGTCAAGAAGGTGGTTTCTGCACATGCTATAGAGGGAAATGAGGGGTAGATGAGGCTTGTCCCCCTGGGAAGGGAGCCCGTCCAGGAGAAGGGAAACACTGATCCTTGCCTTGGGGTTATAGTTCTACCTTGGTTGTCAAACACCTTGGTACTTGTACGTTTTAGCTCCCAAACGATCAAAACCCGGAAGTGAGTTTTCTGGTTTTCGAATGTATTTTTGGAAGTCAAATGTGGCTTCTTCTATTGCTTCCAGCATGCCTGCGCAATTGGGAGCCTATGGAAAGCCACGCCTTGGTTTCCAAACGTTTTGGAAGTTGAATGGACTTCCGAAACGCATTCTGTTCAAAAACCAAGGTATGACTGTATATTCATCCATGAGAAATGCTTCAGGAGTAAACCCTGAGGAAAAATCCATACCCATGACCTTATTGTAAGCCACCCTTATTGTAAGCCACCCTTGAGAATCGCTGCTTTGAAAGGCAGGCTGCAAATCTAAATAATGATATATGAACAGAAATTAAATTGGCTCACTTTGCATTTTGTTGCCACTCTTGGGTGCTATTTCAATCTCAAAGCTATGTTCATAAATGTTTCCTTCCCTTCCTCCAGCCACATGCATCTTAAAAAGTAAATTCTGACTTTTTAGTATTATAGTGAAGTTAAATTTACACCCCAATTATCTGTTCTAGTGGAATCTCGAGGATGTTTAGAAAGCAATTTATGCAACAGAAGGATTAACCCAAAACACAGTCCATCAACATACCGGATAAAAATAGGGAATACAGCTTTTAAGTATCTGTGGCTAACTAAAGTTAGAGCAGAAGATTGGGCTTCAGTATTGCTGAGGACTCCAGAACATAGACAACTTAGCAAATTAAACCTAGGGCAACTCTGCAGATTTACAAATTAGAATCTTGACTTAATGGATGATTTCCAGCGTTAGTCATACTCCATTAATTTAAATGGATATTACCAGTTCAGGGTACCTCGGCACTTTTGGTCATTTGGTATTACAGTCTATGGAGAGACAAGCAGTGAGGTTTCTCTTTCACAAGTTGTGATAGCAAAGGAGATAAAACAAACCCAAAGTACAGCGCTGGCTATCAGCCTAGATAAATAAAAACTGAATAAGGTATGTGCTAGGTGCAAGAACAGTTATCTTATGGATTGAATATAAGAAATTCATATTCCATTCATTGGCCAAATGTGACAATCTGCTAGGCTTTCAATTAGAAATAATTGGAAGAACTTTCAATTACAAATAATTCTTCATGCAGGAAGAACAATACAATTGGCTTATCTTAGAACAGGCATGTCCAACTGGAAGTTGACTGTGATCCACGATCCAGTATGAAAACTGGCAGTGATCTACCACCCAGGGATGGGTGCAGGGTGGGCGGGCACTGGCTGCTTCCCCCGAGGGGGCAGAGATGGGCGCAGGGAAGGAGGGCACACCGCCTGCTTCCCCTGACGCCACCTGCTTTCCCTGACATGGCAGAGGTGGGTGTAGGGTGGGTGCGCACCAATGGGGCAGGGGTGGGCATGTGCAGGATCAAAACAGCCCCTCCCAGCGGAGGGCGGTTGGCGATCGACCAGAATACATCGCAGGATCTACCTGCTGCAATCGACGCGTTGGACATGAAGGAGCATCTCCACCCCCATCGTTCTACCCGGACACTGAGGTCCTTCTGGCAGTTCCCTCACTACAAGAAGCCAAGTTACAGGGAACCAGACAGAGGGCCTTCTCGGTAGTGGCACCTGCCCTGTGGAACGCCCTCCCACCAGATGTCAAAGAGAAAAACAACTACCAGACTTTTAGAAGACATCTGAAGGCAGCCCTGTTTAGGGAAGCTTTTAATGTTTGATTCATTACTGTATTTTAATATTTTGTTGGAAACCGCCCAGAGTCGCTGGGGAAGCCATGCAGATGGGCAGCGTTTAAATAAATAATAATAATTATTATTATTAGTATTAGTATTATGTCTTAGAACATCATACTATTTGTTTCCCAGCTATTGTAGGTACAAATCATGACATAGAATCATAGAATTGTAGAGTTGGAAGTGACCCAGAGGGCCATTTAGTTCAGCCCCTGCAATGCAGGAATAAATGATATAACTACGAAAGCTGGTGTGAACTGTATTTCACACTTCTCGGAGCCATTGAAAATTCCATGGGCGGTCTTTTAGGGTTAGGTGGGATATAAATGCATTCAATCAATCCACCAATCCATTTCAGGTGGCCAGTTTCCTTGAAGGACAGATTGCTGAATATTGCAATAGTGTCTTTGCAATAGTCTGTTTATTCATATGTGTGCTGAAGAGGTAGCAAGCAACCAAGCACAGGCAGAGAGTGCTTAGATTACAGCATTCCAAACATTACCTATTCCAAACATGCCTGGAGGACAACTATTCGTCTTAGAAAAGCTATTTTTATGTGTTTCTGGGCAAATGCAGAGGTCGGCATTTCCTAATCAATGTGATTAAAGGTGGAGGGGAGATTTGTCTATATTTAGGCGCCTAACTATAGATTTGGTTACGTTGCCCTGGGCGCCCATATTTCTACATCATGGGTGTAATGACTATAGAATACAGAACAAGGCAACATGCCTTGCGGCTGCTACCACATTATTAAACAAAAGCATACCATCTGCTATGGAATAAATGTAGTTTCTAAAATAAATGGTTCTCTTAGTATATGGGTGTTTTTCCAGCCGGACTGCCGGTTCCTTGAGTTCATTGGGAATAGAGCTGAAAAATTAAATTTCTTGATTGCTTTCTCTGTTACTAATAAGTAATGCCATCTCTTAGGTCAGAGTGGCTGCCAAGTATATTACAGCACAATGCATCTACAATATTCTGAACCACTTAATAGTCATAGACCAACATATACAAATCACAGATCCTATGGTAAATTAATTCTTCGACTGCACTAGTTCAGATAGGAAAGGGGTGGTCCCAGTTTTGAAGGAAGGAAGGAAGGAAGGAAGGAAGAAAAAGAAAGAAAGAAAGAAAGAAAGAAAGAAAGAAAGAAAGAAAGAAAGAACCATCTTGCACATTTAAAAGAAGAATAGAATCATAAAACACTAGTATTTTTCTAGAAAAAGAGGTGTCAGAACTCACCATGAACTCACCTTGTTCTCTTATAATGGGCAGTGGAACCCACCTGAGAGTTGCCAGAACTCAGGTCCTGTGAGTTCCAGCTGGGGGGAAAGCACTGGAAATACGGATTTTGAAAATGTGGGATTTTCTGCACCGGCAGGGAATTGGACTAGATCAGTTTGTGGGGAACCTTTGGTCCTCCAGTTGTTGCTAACTCCCCTCATTGCTGTCCATTGGCCATGCTTGCTGTCGCCGATAGGCGTTGCAGTCCAACAACGTCTGGAAGGCCAAAATCTCCCACATCTGGACTAGATTATCTTCAAAGTCCTTTCCAGTTCTCTCATTCTGGGGATGGTGCACACATATACATAAAATTACATAAGAGGAGGAGGAGGCAAACTATGTCAGAATCATTTTTATGATAGGACATTATAACTTTGGTGGTGTATTGAAGTACCATCGAACAGGAATGGGTGCAGGAGTTATGTCATTTTGCTGCCTTCCTTCCTGTAAAGATACATGTGTGGATTCTGCTGAAATCATAAAAACAAGTTTCCCCTGAGTCCGATCTGAGGAAGAAGAGCACATGTGTGTCTCAAAAACAGTAAGCGCACATATACAGCTTGCAGTTGTGCCCATCAGGACATTCCCAGACTAGAAGCTTTAGCTAAATGGAGCAGATCTCAGCTGACTTGGTTCCAGCTCAGGCCTGAAAGACTTGCGAGTCATCTTCTGGTTGAATCCACCCCTGTTTTATAGTTATAGGCAGGCATGAAAAACAGCAGACAAGGCTTGTGAGTTGTGATCAACTTTGGCTTGCTGAACTACATGCTTGGCAGACTTGCTCCTGCACCAACACCTGACTTCCTGTTGGTTTCTGGGTACAATGGTTGCCATAGGCCCCAAGGCGCTAATTTTGATATATGCATCCATTTTCTTGCATGCATTCTAATCCGTTACCACAGAGCCATCACCCCATCACACTTCCAAAATATAATTAGTGACGTCTGAGATTTAGGCCTGAAGGTGGCGGCAGCTGCCTCTGTACAGCAAGTCTCCTACTGAAGTCCTGTCCATTTGAGCTGTTGCCTTCACTAATGGTTTTGCAGCAGCCACAGCAGGAATCTATGCTGAAAACTTCTTTGAGGTGCAGAGCTGACTGACATATTCCCTCCCTAATGTCAGAATAAAGAAAGTTGCCTAAGAAGATATTTAAAAAAAACACCAAAAAACTATGGGCAAAGAAGAACTCCTAACCTGCAACAGGGAGTTTGAGAGCCTGAGTAATCCATCACAATAGTTGTAGTGAGACGAGAAGAGAAATCAATATCTCCCCCTTCGGTCTGAATGTTACGAACAGGTAGGTGTGCAGAGAATATACAACAGCAGCATTTGTCCTATGCTTTCAAGAGAACAAAAACCAAAGTACTGCAGATGAGCTTATGCTTCAATAGCTAGGAACACAAAGAAACAAATGAATAAAACCGTTGTCAGAACAAGCAGCCATTACAGTGTGTCGTTTCACACATATATGTATTTGCAAGCTAGGGCCCGCATTGCCTGGAGGTCTTCTGTGAGCAAATCAGAAAAACAAAATGTAATCAAAGGCGTCTGTGTGTGCTACAAATTCAAAGTGGCTCTGATCTGACATGATTCCCCGCCAGATCATCTGCAATCAGTCCTTATGACTAGCTAGAATATTCAGAAGCAACATATCACTGAGGGGACGTCAATGGAAGAAGGGTATTTCCTATGGGCCCTGTTTGTGAACATACTGTCAACATCTGGTTGGTCACTGGGAGGTGGTTGATGAATTAGATAGACCAGTTGGTCTGATCCAACAGGACACATAGCCTTAGTGTTGTGAAGGTGCTGACAGTTCTTCGCTTGTGTTCCCTACTTCATAGAACCCTGTTCCCAACATTCCTTGTTGTTGTTTAGTCGTTTAGTGGTGTCCGACTCTTCGTGACCCCATGGACCAGAGCACACCAGGCACTCCTGTCTTCCACTGCCTCCCGGAGCTTGGTCAAACTCATGTAGGTAGCTTCGAGAACACTGTCCAACCACCTTGTCCTCTGTCACCCCTTTCTCCTTGTGCCCTCCATCTTTCCCAACATCAGGGTCTTTTCCAGGGAGTCTTCTCTTCTCATGAGGTGACCAAAGTATTGGAGCCTCAGCTTCAGGATCTGTCCTTCCAGTGAGCACTCAGGGCCGATTTCCTTCAACCCTTCAACATCCTTAGCTCAGGGGAAAGCAGAAGGTAGAACTTGGTTCAATGGTAGACCATTCACTGTCCAGTTCTCGAGGACTACGTAGCTGCTGAATTCTCACCAAGAATCCCAGGTAGATTTCTAAGCTCCTATTCCCTGTTCTTAATCAAGAGGACATTCTTGGAAATATATGGTACAGTCTAGTTCTATCTTCTCCATTAAAAGACTTTGATATGCCCTCTCTTATTTTGTACATTTAGGACATAAGTATTTCACAGAGATAAAATTTAAAAAGTAGAACGTGCAAGACTAAAGTCAAAACACACACGCTTTAGAATGGAAGCCCCAACGTGCCTTCCTTAGATGGTAGACCTGATCCTACGTGCATCTTCTAAAAAGTAAGTTCCTCTGAATTTAATGGGACTTATTTCCAAATAAGCATACATTGGTTTGACAGTGGTTTAAAGATTTCATGTAAGCCTGCTCTAGAGCTTTGTCTAAAGGTTGTACTATCAAATCTGGAAGCAAGGCATTTTCCATTGCTAACAGGATGGAGTGGATAACTATGTGCCAGTTCTGATCCTGGCAGGCAGGATCACATTCCAAAGTCATTCCTGCAGTAACCTGCAGTGCAATATGAGTGCAAACCCAATTTACATAACATGAGCTTGCAGTCTGAATCTTCTTTCTCTTTTGATCATTGGTTCAGAGGCAATGCTCAGCAGTGCTGCATGACATCCTCAGTCCACAAAGTGTCAGCATTTTGCAAAATGCCTCCCGGTAACAGAAGAGATTCTCCTTTGGCCGCAACTACACAATTGAGTAGAAGAATCCCAATGTTGCTGAAATTGACTTCCCATTACAGATAGGTAGGCGTGTTGGTCTGCCATAGTCAAAATAAAAAAATTCCTTCCTGTAGCACCTTAAAGACCAACTAAGTTAGTTCTTGGTATAAGCTTTCGTGTGCATGCACACTTCTTCAGATACGAAAGCTTATACCAAGAACTAACTTAGTTGGTCTTTAAGGTGCTACAGGAAGGAATTTTTTTATTTTGACTTCCCATGGAAACCAAGGCAGTGGCGTAGTGTGGGTTGCCAGCGCCCGGGGCTGCGCAGGTGGGGGGGGGAGAGAGGGAAATGGTCAATGGCACCCGCATCACCCAGGAGATCGCAGCTGCAGAGAAAAGAAAAGAAGAGTTGTTACATTGTCTGGAGAGGTCACTTACTGGTTTGCATTGGAGAAGCTGTTTTCAATGGAGACCAGCAATGGAAGCACACAGCTGTGCAGTGGTACCTCGGGTTAAGAACTTAATTCGTTCTGGAGGTCCGTTCTTAACCTGAAACCATTCTTAACCTGAGGTACCACTTTAGCTAATGGGGCCTCCTGCTGCTGCCACGCCTCACACAATTTCTTTTCTCATCCTGAGGTAAAGTTCTTAACCCAAGGTACTACTTCCTGGTTAGCGGAGTCTGTAACCCGAGGTGTTTGTAACCCAAAGTGTTTGTAACCCGAGGTTCCACTGTATTCAGACACCACATGTTGAAATTTTGTTTCCCTAGCAATTTGCACCCGGGGAAAGCACCCCTGTGCCCCCCCAACACACACTATGCCACTGAACCCTGATGTTAAATAGCTACATTTTTGTTCTTCGTTGTCATTTTTTCAATATGACTATTCATGAGAATGGAGAGGGTGGTTGGTTGGTTTGTAAAGCATGATACATTAAAAGAATGTTTCAGCACAGGAAGAGATTACGTCTCCAAGCAGCACTGTCTGATCTCTTGTAGGTGATATCCAGATTAGGTTTCCACCAAGCTTCTTATTATCCTAGTCAGCCTGTTCTGATTAGTGCCAGAGCTTGTTAGCAAAAGTAATCAGTCATAATCAGAGCAGCTCCCCTCTCTGCATTTTTATAAGTTGCATAATCACGGTTTTCCCCATCACTTGAGTAATAATTATTGTAATGAACTCTTCGTGATCCCCCAGCGGTGGAAATGTCAGAGGTAAAATAATCGTGCAATATTCTAGCATTAAGGAAAGAAACAGAGGGTGAAATCCACCAATGCCAGCTCCTACCATTAATTTTGATAAGCCCTTGGTGGGCTGCATCTTACGACTGGAAGTAGATGACTCAGGCAAACACACCTCATAGTGTCAGGAGCAGGGGGCAGATGCTGCCTTCATTCAGATAGTCTCACCAAGCACAGTACTTTACCTGTCTCTTCTGTAGGAGTGAATGGCAGCAGCTTATCATTGATTATTCTTTTGAATGTTGTAAATAGTTGATCTGTGGTCCATGTTCCTGTTGACTCCAGCCACTGAAAATCAAGACTGCTTCTATCTGCATAACCCCATTCCAAGTTCTTCTTGTAGACCAAGGTTTCCCAAACTTGGGTCTCCAGCTGTTTTTGGACTACAGTTCCCATCGTCCGTGACCACTGGTCCTGCTAGCTAGGGATGATGGGAGTTGTAGTCCAAAAACAGCTGGAGACCCAAGTTTGGGAAACTAGATCATGGCAGAATGCTGAGAGCTGGCTATTTCACATAAATTATAGTTAACAGTGAGGGAGTAGAGCAGGCATCCCCAACCTTCGGCCTCCAGATGTTTTGGTTTACAATTCCCATCATCCCTGACCACTGGTACTGTTAGGGATCATGGGAGTTGTAGGCCAAAACATCTGGAGGGCTGAAGGTTGGGGATGCCTGGAGTTAAGCAATTTCTGGCTGAGTCTACTGACCATACAATACGCAGATCAAGAGCCTCTCGTTTTCAATACTATAAGCCTGCTTTGTTGCTTTTGTATGGCTAAACTCCTGTAATCTTAACTCTCATAAAATACCCCATACTATTTTCTTTTCCTATCCAATCGTCACCTTTTCCCCACTTCCTTCCTGCGATTGTATGCCTTGATTTTTATTTCTTTATTGCTGTATACAAAAATACGTCTCAGAGTGATTTAATGGCATAAATGCAAAAACAGCTAAAATCAGTTCAAAACCAGACAACAAAAGGGGGGGGGGAGTGAAACAAAGTTATTAAAAGTGCTCGTCCAACAATACTATAAAAAGTACAAATCCTTTTTTTAAAATAAAATAAAATTTTATTAGTTTAACATAAAAGTTATACATAAACATAAACATAACATTTTCACACATTAAAAAAGGGTTCTTTCAAACCCTGAGACCTCCTTCCTTCCTTCCATGGGTTCCAATTCTAAATTTTATTCCTGCATCTTTTACTGTAATCTATCTGTTATATAATCATAGTATCCAAAATCCATGATACATTACAAGTGTCATTGTATTCCTGCCAATGATTTCCACTGTTTACAGTGATCTCTCCAAATATATTAGAAAATTATTCCAATCTTTTAAAAATACTTGGTCTTCCTGATTTCTGATCTTTCCTAAAAAGTACAAATCTTATCCCACTCCACTAAAAGATGAAGACCATGGCGAAGGTCAAAATTATCCCAAATTTAACTAACAGCTGCTTGGTGAACAGTAATGTTTTACTTGGGTGAGGAAAGCTTGCAACACTTAGCACTTTTTAGTTTAAAGAAAAGGCGAGTAAGAAGGGACATAATGAGAAGTATATAAAATTATTTCTCTCTCTCTTTCTCTCTCTCTCATCACATAATATTAGAACTTGTGGATGTTGAATGAAGCTGAATGCTGAAAGATTAAGAAAAAAGGTACTTCACCCAGCACATGGTTAAACTATGGAATTTGTTTCTGCAAGAAGTAATGATGGTCACTAGGGACGCAGGTGGCGCTGTGGGTTAAACCACAGAGCCTAGGACTTGCCGATCAGATGGTTGGCGGTTCGAATCCCTGCGATGGGGTGAGCTCCCATTGCTCAGTCCCTACTCCTGCCAACCTTGCAGTTTGAAAGCACGTCAAAGTGCAAGTAGATAAATAGGTACCGCTCCGGCAGGAAGGTAAATGGCGTTTCCATGCACTGCTCTGGTTCATCAGAAGCGGCTTAGTCATGCTGGCCACATGACCCGGAAGCTGTACGCCGGCTCCCTCAGCTAATAAAGCGAGATGAGCTCCGCAACCCCAGAGTCAGTCACAACTGGACCTAATGGCCAGGGGTCCCTTTACCCTTTACCTAATGATGGTCACTGGTTACTTAAAAAGAGAATTAGCCAAATTCATGGATGATAAAGTTCTGTTCTACCTCCACAGTTCAACAGGACTGCTTAAGGTGCCCCGACTACAAAATTGTTGAAATCGATAGATATATAGCTGCTCCAGCAGCATATCTCTTTTTTCTTGTATCCAAAAATGCAAGAAGGGCTTTTACACTTGCCAGAAGCTCGGCTCTGCCCTCGCAGACCAGAGAATTTGCGCCTGTCCATTGGGGGGATATAGGAAGCCCTGAACGCATATTTTTTAGATGTCCCTTTTACGATGAGGCACGTAAAGAAAACAATGAACCCCTGCTGGTGAGGGTTGCTGACCTCCCGGTAAAGCAAAAATTCGATCTTCTCCTGTTAGGCAAAGACCACAAGACGACCCGGATTGTCGCCAGATTCTGCGCACAGATCTGTAGGCGCAGACCATCTCCCGATTCAATCTAGTTTGTTAAGAAAATTCCCAAACTCGGATCCTGGGTCTTTTCTCTAAGGTTGTCTATCTTAAAGTTCTTATCTGTTTATACGCCTATCACACTTTTAAACTTAAAATCCACTGTTGTATATTGTTTTAAACGTTTGTTTTGCTATTGGGATTGTAGTTCCATTTGTGTTTCTCAAGCTGGTCTCTGACTGTAATAAATTTCATGTTCATGTACCTCCAAAGTTGGAGGCAATATACCCCTGAATGCCAGTTGCTGGAAGCCCCAGGAGCGGGGAGAGTTGCTCTTCTGCTCTGGTCCTGCTTGCAGGTTTCCCATAGGCACCTGGTTGTCCAATGTGAGAAATGGATGTTGGACCAGATGAGTCATTGGCCTGATCCAGGAGGCTCTTCTTATTTTCCTATGGTGTCAGACAAGTTTCCTTGGGGAAAGCAGTCCACAAATAGGAGATCCACCAATGGGGAAAAACCCATTCTTGTGTGGTCAACCTCTGCACCTTGCTTGGAGGAGACACACAGTGAAAAAAATACGTATCTGTATTTTAGTTTAGCAAGTAGCTTTATGTGTTCAAATCAAGTCATCAAAGCAAGTTGCAACACGGACAAACTTCAAGAGATACTTCTTTCTTCTTCTTTGGTGATCACTCTTGGCCAATAATAATAATAATAATAATAAATTTTATTTATATCCCGCCCTCCCCAGCCGAAGCCGGGCTCAGGGCGGCTAACAACAATAAAACAGTACAAAAGTACAACATAAACAACATTCTAAAATCATTCATTATAAAAATTAATTAATTCAAGCCACTGGCAACCATTGGGCCAGAGCTCTGCGAAGATTGCCGAGGGAGGGAGTCAGGCTGTGCCCTGGCCAAAGGCCTGGTGGAACAGCTCTGTCTTGCAGGCCCTGCGGAAAGATGTCAAGTCCCGCAAGGCCCTGGTCTCTTGTGACAGAGCGTTCCACCAGATCGGAGCCACAGCCGAAAAAGCCCTGGCTCTAGTTGAGGCCAGCCTAACCTCTCTGAGGCCTGGGACCTTCAAGATGTTTTTATTTGAAGACCGTAGGTTTCTCTGTGGGGCATACCAGGAGAGGCGGTCCCGTAGGTACGAGGGTCCTAGGCCATATAGGGCTTTAAAGGTTAAAACCAGCACCTTAAACCTGATCCTGTACTCCACCGGGAGCCAGTGCAGCTGGTATAGCACCGGGTGAATGTGATCTCGCAGCGAAGACCTCGTAAGGAGTCTCGCTGCAGCATTCTGCACCCGCTGGAGTTTCTGGGTCAGTCTCAAGGGCAGCCCCACGTAGAGCGAGTTACAATAATCCAGTCTGGAGGTGACCGTCGCATGGATCACAGTGGCTAGGTCAGGGCGAGAGAGGTAAGGAGCCAACTGCTTAGCTTGGCGGAGATGGAAAAATGCCGCCTTTGTTATAGCTGCAATCTGCGCCTCCATGGAAAGGGAGGTGTCGAAGATTACACCCAAACTCTTAACGGACGGTGCTGGCACTAATTGCGCCCCCGCAAGAGATGGGAGTTGCCCCCCCAATCCCATATCGCCCCGTCCCAGCCACAGGACCTCTGTCTTCGAAGGATTTAGCTTCAACCGGCTCCCACGTAACCATCCAGCCACAGCTTCCAAACATCTGGTCAGTGTGTCTGGGGCCGAGTCAGGATGGCCATCCATCAACAGATAGAGTTGGGTGTCATCGGCATACTGATGACAACCCAGCCCAAAACTCCGAACAAGCTGGGCGAGGGGGCGCATAAAGATGTTAAAAAGCATCGGGGAGAGAATTGCACCCTGAGGTACTCCACACACCAAGGAGTGGCGCGATGACAATTCCCCCCCAAGCGCCACCCTCTGTCCCCGACCAGAGAGAAACGAGCACAGCCATTGAAGGACTGTGCCCTGGATCCCCACGTCGGCAAGGCGGTGGTCCAGAAGTTCGTGATCGACCATGTCGAAAGCTGCTGATAGATCTAGAAGAATCAGCAGCCCCGACCCGCCTCGATCCAGCTGTCTACGAAGATCATCTGTTAGGGCGACCAGAGCCGTCTCGGTCCCATGACCAGCGCGGAAGCCGGACTGGAATGGATCCAGAGCCGATGTTTCATCCAGAAACCCACCAAGCTGTTCAGCAACCGCTCTCTCAATCACCTTACCCAGGAACGGAAGATTCGAAACCGGGCGGTAATTGGATAGATCTAAAGGATCTAATGATGTTTTCTTTAAGAGCGGGCGCACCACTGCCTCCTTCAGCTCCCCTGGGAATGTCCCCGTGCCAAGGGACAAATTGATGATATCCCCCAGGAGGGCCCGCACCTCGTCTGGACACGCTCTAATCAGCCAAGACGGGCACGGGTCGAGAGGACAGGTGGTGGGCTTTCCAGCTCGGAGGAGTCTGTCCACATCGGCTGGGGATATCTGGTCGAAGTGGTCCAATACTGGACCCGAGGACAGTCGAGGGGCCTCCAGTTCCTTTATTGTATCCAAATTGGCAGGGAGGTCATGGCGGAGCGACAAGACCTTCTCCGCAAAAAAGCTCGCAAGTGCCTCACAGCCGTGTGTCAATTTGTTATTTAGATTTGGCTGTCCCTCAAGGGACGTTAAAGACCTGGTTATACTAAATAATTGCGCTGGGCGAGAGCTAGCGGATGCAATGGAGGCCGAGAAGTATGACTTCTTAGCAGCCTTCACCGCCATCTCGTAGGTTTTCATAAAAGCCCTATAAGATGTTCTTGAGGCTCCGTCACGGGCACCCCGCCATACTCGCTCTAGCCGTCTGAGGTCCCGCTTCATTTTCCGGAGCTCCTCGGTAAACCAGGGAGCCCGGTTTCTGCGGGGTCGCAGAGGGCGCTTAGGTGCGATCTCATCGATGGCTGCCAGGAGCTGGGCATTCCAGCCCTCAACAAGCTCAGTCAATGAGTCGCCAGGGGGAGCAAGGTCCCGCAAGGCTTGGCGGAATCTCTCAGGGTCCATCAGCCTCTGCGGGCGAGCCCAAATTGGCTCGCCACCTAAGCAGGGTAGGGGTGGAAAGTCAATCCTGGCTTTCAGAGCGTAGTGATCAGACCATGGCACCTTAATCGAAGGAGACATGATCACATCTATACCGACGCCAAAGATCAAATCCAGCGTGTGGCCTGCTTGATGTGTGGGGCCCGAAACAAACTGGGAGAGCCCTAGTGTCGCCATGGAAGACACCAGGTCCAGAGCCTGTGAGGAGGGAGTGGCATCAGCATGGATGTTGAAGTCCCCCAATACCAATAGGTTAGGGAACTCCAAGGCCCAGCCGGCCACCGCCTCCAATAGGCCTGACAGGGTGGCTGCTGGTGCGCTAGGTGGCCGGTACACCAGCCAGACAGCCAAGCTCTCCTCGGAGCCCCACACTAGGCCAACACATTCGATGCCGGGGATCGATGGCGATGGTAGAGCCCTGAAAGGACAATCTTCCCGGATTAATAATGCCACCCCTCCCCCCCGGCCCACAGTCCGCGACTGGTGGAGGACAGAGAAACCCGGGGGTGCCATCTATCGTAAGGTAACTGTTGCCCCTTCGCGCACCCAGGTCTCCGTCACACAAGCCAGGTCGACCCCCTGCGAGATAAAGAAATCTCGCAGGGTGGCGGTTTTATTGCCTATAGACCTGGCATTGCACAGCACCAGTGACGGAGGTGAGTAATCCTTGCTCACCCTACCCTCGTCCCTCGGGATGGGGCGCAGATTGGAAAGGGTACGAGCGTATCCATATCTCGATCCCCTTCGCCTGTAACATCTGCCCCCACCGCCATACCTCCCTCGCCCCTCCACGGTAGCAATCCCAGGCCTCATAGTGGCCTCCATTGATGGCAATTAATATTATTCTTTCGCAGCCTAGAACAATAAAACCTTAAAACAATAAAAACAAAAAACAAAAACAACCCAGAAAACAATAAAACAATACAAACAAAAACTGCAAAAATTACAAATTCATCAAAATCTAACAAATTCCCCAGCCCACCCAAACATCCATCCCACCCCCATATATAGAATCGAAAGGGAAAGGGAAATATTAAAAAACAAAAACAAAACAAAACATGTTAAAAAGAGCTCTGCACTCCTCCGAGTCCTCCTGGGCAGTAGCAGCATCAATGGCAACAACCATCCTTGTGAGGCCCCACCCTGGGCCAGATAGTAAGTGGCAGGAGCAGTCCTTGTGAGGCCTGTCAGGCCCTCCCTAGGCCAGGTGGTAAGTGGCAAGAAGGAGCAGGGCCCTCAGGCACTCACGCAGGGGAGTCTTCCTGGGCAGCAGAGCAGTCCTTGTGAGGCCCCAGGCCCCGCCCCAAGCCAGATGGTAAGTGGCAAGAGCAGGGCCCTCAGGCACTCACCACAGGGGAGTCTTCCTGGGCAGCAGAGCAGTCCTTGTGAGGCCCCAGGCCCCGCCCCAAGCCAGATGGTAAGTGGCAAGAGCAGGGCCCTCAGGCACTCACCACAGGGGAGTCTTCCTGGGCAGCAGAACAGTCCTTGTGAGGCCCCAGGCCCCGCCCCAAGCCAGATGGTAAGTGGCAAGAGCAGGGCCCTCAGGCACCCACCACAGGGGAGTCCTCCTGGGCAGCAGAGCAGTCCTTGTGAGGCCCCAGGCCCCGCCCCAAGCCAGATGGTAAGTGGCAAGAGCAGGGCCCTCAGGCACCCACCACAGGGGAGTCCTCCTGGGCAGCAGAGCAGTCCTTGTGAGGCCCCAGGCCCCGCCCCAAGCCAGATGGTAAGTGGCAAGAGCAGGGCCCTCAGGCACCCACCACAGGGGAGTCCTCCTGGGCAGCAGAGCAGTCCTTGTGAGGCCCCAGGCCCTGCCCCAAGCCAGATGGTAAGTGGCAAGAGCAGGGCCCTCAGGCACCCACCACAGGGGAGTCCTCCTGGGCAGCAGAGCAGTCCAAGTAAGATTGTCTTCCATAAACATGGTTTTAACAGTGAGTCCGTGACTGTGGAGGCAAATTCTGGATCCACACATCCTTCCACAGTGGGGACATTGGTTCTCTGGTGGGAGTTGATCATGGTGAGGGTTTGGCATGCATGCCTTCCTCTTAGCACGTTTCTCCCTTTCGTCCTGAGTTTGACTGTCTTCAAAGCCCATGACACCTTTGGTAAAGGAGATACACCAAGAACCAAATGAATGGTTATACCAAATGGCCTCTTTGGGTTACCTCCAGGCCAGAATGGTCACTTATGATGTATATTCAGTGTTTATACTGCTTTGCATGGCATCCATTCCGGTGGCAAAAAATGAAATATGTGGAACCATTCCCCAAGCACTCAGCAAATACCCTGTGTTTAGCAATGTGCACCATTCCATCAGAGTTTGGGCATTTATTGCACCAAGTCCAACTTAACCCAGCTGCCTCATAAGATTCTCCCAGCTTTTCCACAACACCCAATTTGAAACCAAGTGGGAAATTCTGTTTCATGTTAATGATGCATCAGAGTGACAATTGTTCTGCATTAATTAATGTTGAAGCAAACAAGTGTAATTTTGTGTGTATGCCAAAACCACAATAAGGGGCTTGTTAGCCAAATTTGTTCGTTAATGTGACAGTGTGAGACGAGACGGGGAACGGATCCATCCCACGTGTAACAGGGCTTCATTTTCCCTCTATGTCATTTGACCGAAGCCAGTAGTATTGCATCATGAAAAATGGGTTAGTAGAACACAGATGAAATTGCAGAGTGCTCTTTCCAGATTTCAACGCTTGCTAGTGTTGGCTGCTTCAGCCTCAGTTTACACCATGTGGCTGATTCATGGCCAAACAATCATGTTCCAACAGCTCCAAGATCGGGTGCCAGCAAAGCTGCTTAGGGAGACTGCAGCCTCTTTAATCAGATGCATATGCTAGTAGCTCACAGCAAACAGGAGCTTTCTTGTAACGGTTAAAGGTAGGGTTAATGGAGGCAGCCCAGCAGGAGGGACTGTTTACTTCTGCAGGTGGCTATGCACAAAGGGAGAAGTTAATAGAGAGAAGAATGGGTGCTCCTGAGGAGTATTGATTATGGAATAAAGGGGAGGGGCAATGTCACGGACTTAGGACTTCACTGATGTCATCCAAAGGAAAGCAGAGCAGTACGTTTGGCACCATCTTGGCTGCAGGAATTGCTGGGAGGAGGCATACAAGCCACCATCCAACTATCTTAGGGACTCCACACTAGATTTGTGTAGGGTTTACTCCTTAGCATTTTCTTCTCCAGAAGATGTCCTTCAAAGAATGGATTGTTCCTCAGGGTTTACTCATGAAGTGTTTCTCACGGATGAGTATGGCCACAACGTAGCAGAGGTTTAGGATCAGAGTTTTGCTTCTCCTAGATGGGCTACCTTCCCAGGTTGCCAAGCCCCATCTGCCCCTCATTTCCCTCTATAGCACGGGCAGAAACTGCCTTCTTGACCGTTGGACCCGCTATTGGTCTCATCCACTCAATCTACTGGAGTTTATCTTCACATGCAGGGGAAGTCCCTAACTCACCAAGGATTTGACACTCATTGGCTACCCTCACTGGGTTTAGCCAGCGAGTCGAAGCCTTTTCCCAGTGTGTGGCCCCTGTCGTATGCTGACAACTTCCAGGAGCCACAAGTGAGAGCTGAGTGCAGGGTGGGGACCAAAGTTGGACAAACTACCCCAGAAGGAACATGACCTGTCCCCCAATAGAGGCCCCTCCCCATATACCCATTTGAATGCCAGCTTAGAAGACGTGTTTAAAATATTTTTTAATAACAGGAGGTTTTAGAGTTATTGTTGCTTGCATTTGTCTGTCTCAGGAGACAATGGAGGAGTGCAACTTTGGGGTGAAGTCAAACAGTTGGAAGGTTGCAGTTCCTGTTGTGGCGGCAGAGACCGATACAGGAGAGACATGTTTTGTTGCAGGGTTATTGTGGTGCTTAGAATTCAATGTGAGGTTTTTAAGTTTGGGGATGTGTTGTATTGTGTTGTATGTTAGTTACCTTGTGGATTGTATTGCAGAAAGGCAAAAGGTCAGCATTTTCAATAAATTAAAAATCAACAACAATTCCTTTCAATGCTATCCCCAAGAGCAGCACTTCTATGTTTCCTGTAGAAGTGAACAACAGTAACTCCCTTTTGTGGAAGGAAGTGAAGGTCTGCAATCAGGAACACCACTGGAGTGGGTCTTGCCTTGGGTATTATCTCTTGGCCACACAAGAATGTGACAGAATGCTGAGAGAGCGGCTGTTGGTATGCATGCACCACCGCCATGCAACCACAACAATATTTATTTACTTCATTTGCTTGCACAAAACCCCAAATACCACATTTATCATGATATGTAAGAATAATGCAGGGGCTCAACTTGATCTAAATTTGATTAGATTCACTTTATATTTCTGTGCGGTGTATATGCATAATGTTACATGACTATATATTCCTTCTTTAAGACAAAGCAGCAGTGAAGTTTGTATTTTAAAATGAAGGGTTAAAAATATAAGACAGTTTTTTAGATTATAACGTTTTCTCTCTTACTGGCAACCAACTGCATGTTCAACAGCAATTCTTGACTCCCAATTCACAAACCGCTGATGGTTTTATCTAAGGCAAGGGAAGTCTTATTATCCTTTTCCTTCTTTCCTCCATGGATTCTAATTAATCCTTTAAGGCTGCTGCTGCCGACTGCATGTTTACTTAGGAGGAGAGGATGGGGATATAAACCTGGTACCCCTAAAGAGTTAAAACTCCCCTTGATGCACCAGCTTGGCTTACCACTTTTGTGAAACACACACACACACACACACACACACACACACAGAGAGAGAGAGAGAGAGAGAGAGAGAGAGAGAGAGAGAGAGAGAGCATGTTGTGAAGCAAATTTTCCCAAGCTCCACTAAACAAATCAGATGAAGGAAGCAATTGGGAAGGGGAGGGAGAGAGGGAAGCAGATAACACTCTTAAGTTACCGGTACTTCTGAAATCTGAAGAACCATCTTAGCAGATTTAAAACAGAAGTCGGGAATATATTATATTGGTGTAGAATTGGTGTCAGAATTTGTGGGATTGTTGAGAATCACGGGGGGAACATTGGCAAACTCATTTTGGGAATGCTCAGCAACCTAACATTTTGCCATGTGATGGGAAAAAACCAGGCTGCGAATGTTTGCAATTGCATGTATGTGACAGACTAGTTACTGTGTACAATCTACACTGTGGAAGACATCCAGCCAGTGTTTTTTCCCCTGGGGGGGCAAAGGGATACACATACCCTTAAACAGTATGTGAATCTTATTTTGGCCTCATTGAGGGGCAGTATTTCAATATGAGTAGGAAAATGAGAGTACCTCTTAAAAAAAGCACTGTCTCCAACCATCATAATACACCATTTGATATGGTCTAATTTGGAGATGGGGAACCTGCGGAGATGGGGAACCAGATGCTAATGGACTACAGCCCCCATCTTCATTGACTATTGGCCGTGCTGACTGGGACTGATGGGAGAAGCCCAGTAGCCCAGTGGTGGATGATGATATATTTATGATGATATATTTACATGCTTTGCATGCAGAGGTTCCAGGTTCAATCCTTGGGCATTTCCAGGTAGAGATGGGAGAGGACCTGGTCTGGAACACTAGAGAGGTGCTGCCAATCTGTGTAGACAATACTGAGCTAGATGGACCCAATGGCTTGGCTCAGTATAAAGCAACTTCCTATGTTCCTATGAAAGCTGGAGTCCAGCAACATTCTGAAGGCCACATGTCTCCCATCCCCAGTCCGACTGATGGTTTTGTGGTTGCTGATGGTTTTGTGGTTGCTATGAACTATGCAGTGTAGGAGCCAGTGTGGTGTAGTGGTTAAGAGCAGTAGACTCGTAATCTGGTGAACCGGGTTCGCTTCTCTGCTCCTCCACATGCAGCTGTTGGGTGACCTTGGGCTAGTCACACTCCTCTGAAGTCTCTCAGCCTCACTCACATCACGGAGTGTTTGTTGTGGGGGAGGAAAAGGAAGGGAGATTGTTAGCTGCTTTGAGACTCCTTAGGGTAGTGATAAAGTGGGATATCAAATCCAAACTTTTCTTCTGCAGCATATTTATTTTTAAAAAACTATATGGAACCTGCAATGAGACTCCATGGTGAAGAATGGGCTTCACGTGCATTCAGATAAATAAAATTATTATTATTATTAATAAGACTAGAAAAGGGGTGAATATTCAGAGTACCACTTTGGTTTAGCAAAATATATAGATATGGCCTTATTGTTTTTCCTCACAGACTATACTACAGACTTAGGATGCCATCCTTTTTCTTCTTTTTTTCAATGTAACAAGCTTTATTAATAGTCTTACAATACATTACATATATATAGTACATCTCGTAGAGTAAATTGAGATTTCAATCATACACACACACACACACACACACACACACACACAAACACACACACTTGTCTTTTCTTACATAGTTATAAACCTTAAACTTCACCTGTGTTTATGCTACTAACCATCCTAACCATGTCTACTCAGGGCTTCTTGCCTGTGAGTGGGGCTAGGATTGTATACCCTCTAACATTTGTCCAATGAAAAAAGGGATGCTCTATTCCATACTAATAATTTTCTTATTTATACCCCACCCATCTGACTGGGTTGCTCCAGCCACTCTTGGCAGCTTCCAACATATATAAAAACACAATAAAACATTAAACATAAAAAAGAAACTTCCCTATACAGTTGTACCTTGGATCTCAGACTTAATCCATTCCAGGAGTCCAACTCCCAGAACCGTTCGAAAACCAAGGCGCAGCTTCTGATTGGCTACAGGAGCTTCCTGTATGCAATCGGAAGCCGCGGAAGCCGCGTCAGAAGTTCGGTTTCCAAAAAACCTATTTCCGGGTTTGCAGCATTTGAGACCTGATTTGTTTGGCTACTAAGCCCTTTTGAGATCCCAGGTACGACTGTACAGAGCTGCCTTCAGATGTCTTCTAAAGGTTGTATAGTTACTTATCTCCTTGACTTGTGGGTCACATAACTCCATACCCGCCAACATT
The DNA here is from genome assembly GCF_964188305.1 of Podarcis bocagei. NCBI lineage: Eukaryota > Metazoa > Chordata > Lepidosauria > Squamata > Lacertidae > Podarcis > Podarcis bocagei. The sequence goes on from NC_138143.1 coordinate 30,121,347, forward strand.
TATCCGATGAGAATAGGTTTCCTTTTCCTGGGAAACCTGGAGAAAACAGTGCTGGGAGAGAAGCAATAGGGATCTGTTTAGATCCTTTGTTTTCCATACACATCCATAGCAAAATGTTGGCAATCTGTAAGTAAAGCCCAATATTTACCTTGTCCCGTTAAATGGAATAAAGAAAAAGAAGAAGAAGCTGGTGATGCCATTGGAAGGCAAGTTCTCGTTTGGCATGAAATGTTAGCGGAGGAGTGTGTTGTTTCGGGAACACTTCCAAATTGAGCAGCGGGATTAGCTTAGAATGGAATTCATGCTCAGTTTGGGTTCAGCAAACGTTTGCTCCCTGCCAAGCGGAAAAGAAAGTGTTAGCAACTAAATCCAGAGAATTATATTATCATCAATAAAGGGGCAAGGGCCAAGCCACGCTTGCCCTGAAACCAAAGCAAAAAGAGTACCATTCTGGCATCTCCCAACAACCGTTGTGTGCTGTTCCACTTGGCAGTGCTTTGCTACATAATTATTTGGATTTTGATCTTGCGGGAATGTGCACATCGCTGTTTGTCAAGCTGTGAGCAGCCTTTGCGAGATCGGGATGTGAGACATATTGTTGAGGCAGGGTCAGGTTTACCCCCCGAGCACATGCCAAAGTGTCAATAACTGAGCTCCAAGGGAAGAGTGGAGAGTTAATTGGGATTCCAGGCACAAGGTCGAGTTATGAGCATCCATCTGAGGGTGGGAGGCCCTGGTATGATGGGAATTATCAAGAACCCAGGCATTGAGAAACATTCACTTAGTAGCATGGGACGAGGGTGGCGCTGGGGTCTAAACCACTGAACCCCTTGGGCTTGCTGATCAGAAGGTCGGCAGTTCTAATCCCCGCGACGGGGTGAGCTCCCGTTGCTCTGTCCCAGCTCCTGCCAACCTAGCAGTTCGAAAGCACACCAGTGTGGCGGGAAGGTAAATGGCGTTTCCATGCGCTCTGGCTTCCATCACGGTGTCCTGTTGCACCAGAAGCAGTTTAGTCATGCTGGCCACATGACCTGGAAAGCTGTCTGTGGACAAACACTGGCTCCCTCGGCCTGAAAGCGAGATGAGTGCCACAACCCCATAGTCGCCTCTGACTGGACTTAACCGTCCTTTACCCTTTTACCTTACATTTACACTTAGTAGAAATGTACTATGATAGGTCCTAAGGAAGTACTGGGCCCAGCGGATCACAGTTTGAGATAATTGCATTGTTATTTAGAAGAGGCCTTAATGGTTGGCCTGCAGTTGCTTCTGTCTAAAGCAACCAGCTTCAATAAATGATGTTGCTGCTCCTACTTGCGATAAATGTCTTAGACAGTGCATACCCTCCAAGCGCCCCTATTTTCCAGGGACAGTCCCAGAATTACAAAAGCCACCCCGGCTTCTGATTTGATCCAAAAATGCCCCGATTACTCCACCAGTGCCACCACCACTGAGCTCAGAGAGGAGGAGGAGCTGGTGCTTGTCCCGGGTGGTGGCTGTGAGGGAGCATCCCATGGTCTCTCCATGGCCACTGCTGCTGGCTTCCTCCCTTGGGCAGCTTGTAGTGGCTGCTGGAGGAGGAGAAGAGGTCCATGCAAATGCGAAGCTGGAGAGCGGGTCAGAAGGATGAGAGGTCCATGCAAAGGGCAGGAAGAAAGGGCAAGAGGGGAACAGGGAGTCTTGATTTTTTATTTTTTTATGTTTTGCGTGTCTGCGTCTATTCTTGCCCCTTTCTAAAAAAATATTTATTGGTGTATGGTTTTTTTGGTTTGTTTTTTGTTCTCTACCAAAGAATAAAATAAAACCAGGATTAAGGGGTTTTCTCCAGATGTTAGAGTAGGGGCAGCAAACTTTTTCAGATGCGGGCCGGTCCACTGTCCCTCAGACCTTGTGGGGGGCCAGACTATGTTTTTTTGAGGGGGAAATGAACAAATTCCTATGCCCCACAAATACCCCAGAGATGCATTTTAAATAAAAGCACACATTCTACTCATGTAAAAACACCAGGCAGGCCCCACAAATAACCCAGAGATGCATTTTAAACAAAAGGATACATTCTACTCATGTAAAAACACGCTGATTCCCAGACCGTCCGCGGGCCGGATTTAGAAGGCGATTGGGCTGGATTCGGCCCCCGGGTCTTTGTTTGCCTACCCATGTGTTAGAGAGTGTGTGTGTTGTGTCACCCTTCTTCTGATAAGAAATTCTCGGGGGGGACACACAAAAATGTTGGGTTGAGGAGGGTCAGTTGTGGAGGGGATGGAGAGAGAAATGTCCCTATTTTCGTCTGAGGAATGTTGGAGGGTATGGAGAGTGTTTCCATGTTACCAATAAGGTATAGTGGTACCTCGGTTTTCAAACATCTCTGTGGATGAACATGTTGGTTTTCAAACGTCATAAACCCAGAAGAAAATGCTTCGGTTTTCGAACATGCCTCCGAAGCTGAACATGCCACGTGGCTTCCTCTGAGCGCAAGATCTAGCTGTCGGCTATTGAGTTTTCAGTTTTCGAACGTTTCAAAACTCGAACGGTCTTCCAGAATGGATTAGGTTCGAAAACCGAGGTACCACTGTATACTGTTGCTTCTGTGACTGTTCCCACTTCAGGTACCATCTTGTGTACATGTGGTTAGGGCAAATCATGTGGTATGAGCTCCATGTTAATGCCACACCATTGTGTGTGGGAGGATGTAAAGCATGGTACATATCCAACATGACTGAACATGGGCAATATTACCAGGAGCAGAGCAAAAGCAAGCACCTTGGTGGAATCTATTATATCTGCTCTAGGTAACAATATACAATGTTCAAGGAAAGAGCGAAATGTGTTTGGCTCTGGCGGCCTTTATCCAAGGACAGATTTACTGAGTTAGGATCATGCCTCTGCATGACCAACGTTCAGGGCCTGACGCTTTATAATAATGCTTCATATAATTTCTTCATTGGAGGGATGTGCCTGTAGTGGCTGTCGGGCTTTATGGCCTTTGCAGTCACTTTGAGGCTTCTACAGAAATGAGAGGGCTAATGTGTAAACCGACTACAATTGCACCACAGAGCAGAGAATGGATTGACAAGTTGGTAAAGGGTGGGCTGTAGCTTGTGAATGTTTTATAAGCTATATGAAATTTGAGCGTAGTTGCCAGCAGCCAGAAAGTAGCAGAAAATTATTTAAGCCAAGTCTCTCCCAGTCTTTCTTCTTGTGTCCCTAAAATCTATCGCTGTGTACTGTATCTGTGGCCAATTTTCCCCCTGAAATTCTAGGGGGGGATGTACAGATGAATATGCAAGGCTGGTTGAAATCAATGAGAGGTATTGCCCCATTCCTTTCAATGGGGTTTGGATTTGAGTCCTTTCAGGTGGATTTGGGTCTTCTTTTCAACAGAAAACTCAAGAGGGAAGTCGTATTCCAGAGCATCACTGGCTGTTGGTGTGGTTCATAAATCATTGGGGAGTGGGGCATGATGCTTGAAGAAATCCATATTTTGAAATGCAAGGAACACAGTATAAGGCCAGGCATATGCAATTTCTTTTTGCAGTGTTGAACAGACCTCTAGTGGCCAAAGGAAGTACACGCTGTCATTCAGAAATAACTTGATAAGAAACAAATGCTTCTGTATGGAAGTTTACTCTAAGTTTCAATAAGCAATCAACAAATCCCGCCCCTTGGAACTAACCGCATCGGCATCCCAAGGGTGGAACATTTGCAGGAAGCTCCCTCATCACAACCACAGAAAGTGAGGATACAGGGCTGGGTTGCTGAAATGCCACAAGCTGAAGACCTCATTAATTCACTTAGCAAGTGTCCTTCCTCTATAAATCTTAGAGAACAGGGTTTCATAAGTATATATACAGCAGCATGACAGAAGGATTCCACAAATGGATCCTAATGTGTGCTTTTGCACCTGATCGATTTTTGCTTTTGATTGGCCAGTCACATTACAGTGGCACCTCGGGTTAAGTACTTCATTCGTTCTGGAGGTCCGTTCTTAACCTGAAACTGATCTTAACCTGAAGCACCACTTTAGCTAATGGGGCCTCCCGCTGCTGTCGCCGCGCAATTTCTCATCCTGAAGCAAAGTTCTCAACCCGAGGTACTATTTTTGGGTTAGCGGAGTCTATAACCTGAAGCATATGTAACCTGAAGCATATGTAACCCGAGGTACCACTGTAATGATCTGTTGTTGTTTTTAAACGGTGATTTATGTGTTAACATTGTACACCGCCCTCATATTATACAACATGGTGGCCTAGAAATACATTAATTCTTGAGGGCCCTGCGCCTGTAGCTATTAACTTTTATTCATGACCGGTATCGCTTGCATTGTATATAATCCTGGCATCAATATACTGAGAGTACATGACTTTATATTATGTTATAGTGTTTGACATATTCTTTGTTTTATTTATTTCACAAGATTTATATATCATTTGAAAGCAATTTTTTTAAAAAAAACTTCCAAGTGGTTTGCAAAAAGAATAAATCAATAAAAATTATCAGCAAAAAGCACTTAGCAACAACTATTTAAAATATTCAAAATTAATTAAAACCAACAATAATCTAAAAACCAGATTAAAACACATGGCAGCATTCTAATCCCCCCCAAATTATTTTTATTAGTTTTCCAAATTTTTACGAATCAAACCAAATTATTTAATTTAATACAATTTCTTTTTTTATCAGGTTTCCCACTCCTGTTGCAAACATATGTCCATCTTTTCCTCTATAACCACATCCTCTCTTCATTAATATCCATTTCATCCTTCTTCTATATGCTCGCCTAAACAAAATGTTTTTGTCAGCTGTAGAGAGCATACAGTGAAGGCACCTGCCTGGCGTCAATAGGCAGGGAGTTCCGAGCTCCCCCCCCCAACATCAAGTAAATCAATAAAAATACTTAACTAACTGAGGTTCTGTCTCTCCCACATACACACAACCTGTCAATAATAATAATAATAATAATAATAATAATAATAATAATAATAATTTATTTATACCCCGCACATCTGGCTGGGCTTCCCCAGCCATTCTGGGTGGCTTCCAATGGAATATTAAAATACAATAACCTATTAAACATTAAAAGCTACCCTAAACAGGGCTGCCTTCAGATGTCTTCTAAAAGTCTGGTAATTGTTGTTCTCTTTGACATCTGGTGGGAGGGTGTTCCACAGGGCGGGTGCCACTACCAAGAAGGCCCTCTGCCTGGTTCCCTGTAACTTGGCTTCTCGCAGTGAGGGAACCACCAGAAGGCCCTCAGCACTGGACCGCAGTGTCCAGGCTGAACAATGGGGGTGGAGACGCTCCTTCAGAAGTCTTCCCCCTAACATGAAGTCAGCCCCCTAACATAAATCCTGGCTACTCCCATGCAACAAACCGAAAAACCCACCAATAATTTAAAATTGCAGAAATGAAAGAGGCTCATTTCCTAAGTTCTGGGTACAGCCTCTCTTGGGTACAGCATTTCCTTTGGAGGGGAGAATGCTTGAGATTTCTGGGAGTTTGTAATACGGGTTTATTTACCATCTTCAAACTGAGCCACATCGGAAGAAGCAGGCACACAGGTGGTAGAATGAATCTTGAAAAACAGCCTTCATCCTTCAGAAGGAACGGTCCTCTCTTGCAGCTTGGGTCTGCTTCTCACCAGGCAGCTGCGAAAACTCAAAACTTCTTTTTCGTTCTACAGTCAGTCAAGGTTCAAAACAACAAAACCATTTCCTTCAGCCTCCCGCTCTGGTTGTGGTAAAAAAAAAAATTCCAGCTGCTTGGAGCGGCCAGGAACTGTCCAAGATTAGGGGGAGTTGTCTACCAATAAATACCACAGCATACAGAAATATAGAGGGAGGGGAGCATTTTGCATGTTCAGAGAGTGTCCTTGCAGTGGGATGAAGAGGGTGCGATAACTGAAAACATGCACACATTCTCAATGTTCAGTTCCTGGCATTTCCAGGAACTCTGTGGCCTTCCCCAAACTAGCACTGTCCAGATGTTGTTGGAAAACAGCTCCTATCATCCGTGGCAACTGTCTGTAGCTCATGGTCCTGTATACGTGAAGGAACGTCTCCAACCCCATCATCCAGCCCGGACACTGAGATCCAGCACCGAGGGCCTTCTGGCGGTTCCCTCGCTGTGAGAAGTGAGGTTATGGGGAACCAGGCAGAGGGCCTTCTCGGTAGTGGCACCTGCCCTGTGGAACACTCTCCCAGCAGATGTCAAAAAGATAAAACAACTACCGTATTTTTCGCTCTATGAGATGCACCAGACCACAAGACGCACCTAGTTTTTGGAGGAGTAGCAGCAATCCCTCTTGCTGTTCTGGCTTCTGGGATAGCTGCACAGCCTGAATTCGCTCCATAAGACGTGCACACACTTCCCCTTTTTAGGAGGGAAAAAGTGAGTCTTATAGAGCAAAAAATACGGTATTTTACTTTTAAAAGACACTTGAAGGCAGCCCTGTTTAGGGAAGTTTTTAATGTCTGACGCTGTAGTTTTTGATATTTGGTTGGAAGCTGCCCAGAGTGGCCAGTCAGATGGGAGGGGGGGGTATAAATAATAAATTATTATTATTATTATGGAAGCTGTTTGAGAGGCTGCACTGTATAGCAGCCTCAGAAATGCCCCCTGGCTGAGTCCTTTGGAAACCCATGCGAGTCAGAGTAGAAGGGGAAAACCCAGCCCATTGGCCAAATTAAGCCAACAAGGAGTCCTGATTTGGCCTGTGAGGCTCTCCCTTTCCCCAGCCATGCCCACCTGTCATTCACCTGATGCCGTGTGATATAGTATGGGCATCAGCTAAAGCCACAGCCACAAATATAAGTGTGGCTTCTTTGTGGCTCTCGCGTGTGGTGCCAATTAGATCAGACCTCAAACGGAAGCCCCTCTTGTCGCTCCCAGCTGGATCCGATGTCTGCTAAAAGCAGCACTGCTTAGCGCCAGTTGGGAGTTCCTGACAGCATTGGCAGTGCGACTTGCTTTCGGTGCCCATTTATAAGTTGGCTGCCACGCTCGGATCTGCTTCGTGAGCTCCCGACTGGATGCAGTCCCTGTCAAAAGCAGACATCGGCTGCAGTCAGGAGCTCGCGGTATAGGCCGCTCTCAAGCTGGTTGGCAAGCAGCGACTTGCATTTTGTCCCACGTTTAAAGAGCTCCGATTGCAAGCCATGCTTGCAAAGGAACAAGGAGCAGTGCCGGATTTGCGTATAAGCTGAACAAGCTATAGCTTGTGGGCCCCCACTCTCTTGGGGGGCCCTCAAAAAATTTAAAGGAAAAAAACACCTGGATGTACATTACCAAAATACATATTTTGTTACTTGCAAATGGATTTAGATACCTATTAGGTCCATAAATTACCATATAACATATATTCAACACAAAAACAGGAACAATTTGTTGTTGACAAAGGACAGCTGGACATATAAAGGGCCCCATTACCTTCAGTAGCATAATAATAATAATAATAATAATAATAATAATAATAATAATAATAACAACAACAACAACAACAACAACAACAACAACAACAACAACAACAACATCGGGCTCAGGGCGGCTAACACCGAATATAAATAAAGTAAAAACATTAAAAACAACACAAAACAAAAAACCAAACAAACAGTTGATTAAAATATAAGTTAAAATACAGTTTAAAATGCAGCTTAAAATGCAGCCTTGTTTTAGTGGTAGCCTATAGATCAAAGCATAAGGGGGGGAAACGTCAAATATTCACAGGGGCCAACTATCCATGCTGGTCCTACACAGGCCAGCAAAAAGAGCCGAGGGAAAAATTATATGCAAAATCCCATATAAGGGGTTCCATCAAAAAATAAATAAATGGGAGGGGGGTTAGAACGAGTCCAGCCCAAAGGCCAGGTGGAACAGCTTCATCTTGCAGGCCCTGCGGAAAGATGTTTGAATGATTAGGGCCTCATCAAACCTAAATCTGGCCCTGAGCAGGAGCATAGGCTCACAGAGTCATAGAACTCTAGAGTCGGAAGGGACCACCAGGGTCATCTAGTCCAACCCCCATGCAATGCAGGAAGCATTTGCACAACCTGGGGCTTGAACCCACAACCCTGAGATTAAGTGTCTTAACACTCTACAAGCTGAGCTATCTCTTGATTGTTTCTTTGCGAGTGTAGCCAATTCAGTGCCAATTTCAAACCATGCTGCTTCTGCCGGTAGTGTAGGAAGGCAGGGGTTGGGGGGCGTAGCATGGGGCAGCAGGGCGTCCCAGGCACTGCATGACAGTGGGGACACTGCCCATCCCTCATAAAGTCAAGTTTGGGCTCAACAACTCTGGTCGTTCTCCTAAAAAAAGCTCACCAACTTTTGCTGATACAGTCATACCTTAGGATAAATGTGCTTCAAGTTATGGTAAGTATTTTTGGGTTGCACTCCGTGGCGACCCAGAAGTAACGGAGCGTGTTACTTCCGGGTTTCGCCATGCGCCCATGCGCAGACGGTCAAGGTGACGCCGCGCGCATGCGCGGAAGCGGCAAAGCGCGACCCACGCACGCACAGACGTGCAGACGCAGGTTGCGTTCGCTTCAGGAACAGATCCTGTTCGCATCCCAAGGTACCACTGTATCTTTAAAAAAACTCAACAACTTTTGGCAATTTCTTAAAATAAGCTCTACCCCGGGTGCCAGTAGGGGTTGCTATGCCACTGCTGCCAGGGGATATATGATATCAGGTGATGGAAAGGTGGGTGACCTTGCCCACCTCTGAAATGTGGCCCACAGAGGGTTGGCCACCATTAGATCTGGTCTGCTGCCCAGAAGGGATTAAATGGACCACTATAAGGCAACTTCACATCCTCAGCGGTGTAATTAATGGCAAGAATCATATCTGTTTTGGGCAGGCAGCATATGACAAGAAAGCGGGGGCAAAGAGTAACTAATACTAGGTAAACCAGCATTAGCTAAACCTCAGAAGAAGGGTAATTATTATTAAAAGTGTAATTACACTGCTTAAATGGAATGGATATCCCATTGGGCTAAGTTTGTCAAAAGACATTTACCAGCCTGCAGTCTCCCTTCTTTCCAGTGGCAACACCTATGCTCAATACTGCAATCCTCGTTAACAGAATCGAAATACTGCTGCCCGGCTTCCTGTAATTTGGACCTTGTGTCCATCCACTTTTTGCTCAAGGCTATGCTTCTCTTGCTGTAGCTAACGGAGGGATTAATGAAAAGCAAATTATAGTAAATCCAAGCTGAATTCTAGATAAAGTTCAGTCTTTGGCCTCATGGGAATACTGCCTAAGAAAAGTGATAAAATGCAAAGGCCATTTGCTCAGGGCACCCATGATACCACACTGGCATTGTCGTTTTCCCTCATTGTTGTAGCTTCCTGGGAGGAGAATAGGAAAAAGATGAAGGGCCATAAGGGATATTTCCTTTTCGGGTAAAGTAAGAAACCCACACACAGGATGGCCACCCCTCCTACGTGGATAAGCTTGAATTTTCACAGTTTGGGGGAAGCAAAGGAAGTCCCACATGCGACCTGCGCAGACAATTGCAGGATAATTGGATGGATTTAACTAGAGCGCATTTAGGCATGTCCATTCAAAGATGAAACAATTGCCATTGCGAAGTTGTTTGCAAATGAATACTCAGGAGAAAATACTTCATCAGGCTGTTGTCAACCATTTAAAAGCCATTCTGATGGAAAGCTTAATCACAGGGATGGAGTTTAATTGCCTTGCACGCATTGCATTCGCACTCGACCATGGTATCAGGTACTTGCTCGTGTTTCGAAAGAGCCATTACTGATCTAACACCACAGACAGAATGTGCATCTTTTCCTGATGTCACAAGACTTTTCAATAGCGCCAGTCCAATTGCCAGTCACTAAGGGTTGATTTACACATGGCGGGGGCAGATGCTATGAATAAGTCATACATTAAATTTTTATAATGGAAGAAAGAGAAAACCCTATGTAAAATCACTTAGAAAAGTTTTGTGCTCTACAGCACCACCTGGTGTTGTTTGTTTATAACGCGTTTAAAATGCTGGCCTTTTTTTTTACTAATGTAGCTGAGTCCTAGGTGCTTAGGATGCTTCCAGGTGGTCTGTTTATGGAGCATTTGTTTGTTTCCAGGGCAGTTTCCCACCTCTTTCTTTATGGAGAAAAGCCTGATCTTTTGCGGAAGCCGATTTCTTGTGCCAGACCTCCCAGTCATCTGTAACCCACAAGGTGAATGTTCAGGCATGTGATTGACTCCCATCCCAAAAGGGCAACATCCCGATCCTTTCACCAAGGGATCGAAATCAAATGATGGGCATGCATGGGCAAACCACCTCTCCTCTGTGTTGGGTGCTCAAGAACAACATGTTTCTTTACATAGTAATCAAAAGTATGCTTTAGTCAGTGTTAGAGCATCCTTTGTTAAGCTTGACTGGCTTTGGAGATCCCCGTCTAGCCTTAATTCCCTGATTCTAAAGAGCATCACCAAAAACTGTTTAAACATGCAGCAGAATGAGATGAGAATTAGGTGCAAGAATACTGAGGTGGTAGAATGAGGCAAAATACTTCTGGCTATAGGGAAGGAGACCAGTTTCCCTGCATTCTCCTCCTCCTTTTGTTGTTGTTTAGTCGTTTAGTCGTGTCTGACTCTTCATGACCCCATGGACCAGAGCACGCCAGGCACTTCTGTCTTCCACTGTCTCCCGCAGTTTGGTCAAACTCATGCTGGTAGCTTTGAGAACACTGTCCAACCATCTTGTCCTCTGTCGTCCCCTTCTCGTTGTGCCCTCCATCTTTCCCAACATCAGGGTCTTTTCCAGGGAGTCTTCTCTTCTCATGAGGTGGTCAAAGTATTGAAGTCTCAGCTTCAGGATCCAGTGAGTGCTCAGGGCTGATTTCCTTCAGAATGGAGGGGTTTGATCTTCTTGCAGTCCATGGGACTCTCAAGTGTCTCCTCCAGCACCATAATTCAAAAGTATCTTTTTAACTCCCTGCAAATAGAAAGCAGTATGCCAGAAAGTTCCCTGCAAACAGAAAAGCTATCCAATGTTATTTCCTTGGGTGAGAAGGAATTTCAGAATGCAAGAGAAGAGAACAAGAGGTCACTTCAGGGGCATTTTCAGATGAAAATGCTTAGAACGATAAAAGCATAGCTGTCACCCAGTTGTTGTGGAGGAACAAGGCATTTTCTCCCAAGGCCATTTTCTCCACATATTGCAATCGTATCCTGCCCCACAAGATAGCATGTGTTTTTATCCTGCCTTTAAGCCAAAGCAGAAACGGTTCCCAGGGTGGTTGCATTTAAAGCCATCTAGAATAGTAGCAGGTCATGTTTTGTGGATGCCTGATTATTGTCTTCCAAAGCAATGACTCTATTCCAAACTTAAAAATGGAAAGTGTAATGCTGGTAGTCAACAAAAGAGGTTTAAAGACTGTCTCAAGGCAAATCTTTAAAAATGTAGTATAAACACCGACAACTGAAAAAAAACTGGCCTGCGAGCGCTCCATTTGGAGAACAGCCTTTACCAAAGGTGTCATGGACTTTGAAGATGCTTGAACTCAGGATGCAAGGGAGAAACGTGCTAAGAGGAAGGCATGCTTGGCAAATCCTCACCATGATCAACTCCTGCCCAGAAACCAATGTCCCCACTGTGGAAGGACGTGTGGATCCAGAATTGGTCTCCACAGTCACTTATGGACTCACTGTTAAAACCGTGTTTATGGAAGACAATCTTACTCAGCTACGAGTGATCGCCAAAGAAAAAGAAGAGGGAATGGTAGCCATAAACCTAAGGCCTGGCGGCCAGATGCGGCCCAATCGCCTTCTCAATTCGGCCCACAGCTGGCCCTGGAATCAGCATGTTTTTACATGAGTAGAATGTGTGCTTTTATTTAAAATGCATCTCTGGGTTATTTGTGGGGCCTGCCTGGTGTTTTTACATGAGTAGAATGTGTGCTTTGTGTTATTTGTGGGACATAGGAATTTGTTCCTTTTTCCCAAAAAAATATACTCTGGCCCACCACATGGTCTGAGGGATGGTGCCATAAATTAATTTTCCTTTATGTATTTTGCAGCTTCCAACATTCTGCTTGATGGAATGTCCATGAGTATGTTCAGCTGAACATTTTCTGCTTTTAAGGCTACAGATATCTGAACCCACCGTGAGAGAGTCAAGAACGCACTACACGATTTAGCAGCCTTTGGGGAAACACAAGGAAAGCCAACCTGGTTCCACCATTGGAGGTTATAAAATGGTATGTCCTACCCCCGACCTGTGCTATTGGAAGTAATCCGCAGTAAGCCATTCTTTTTCAGATCCATTGTGGCACGTTAGAAACGAGCAGTTGCAAGCTGCAAAGTCAAGAGCTTTGTAATGGAAGGAATTAGAAGCGCCACCAACATGCCATGTCTTTTCAGCCCATCTTGTTCTGGAAAGATAATTTTTAACATTTATCGTAAACAGGTTCAAGGCTTTGCTACAGGGGCTGCCATCAAGTGCCATATACTTTTTTGCAAAAAAGAAACATGAGAGAGATTTGCGTCGAATGAAAGGTTGCACGCCGGTTAGGCACATTGCAGTGTCGAGTGTTGGGGCACCCGTTGTTCTGAAATCCTGCGTTCAGGTTTATAATGCAAACACGTCCTTTGTGCGTGATGAATACCTGTGCGTTCAAGAAACACTCAACCCCAGAAGTCGGCACTCACCCTTGCTGCACGGCAGCGATTCCACTTCACAGGTAAGCTGTTTGTGCTGGAATGCTGCTGTCAGCTCACTAGACCTCAGGTGAAAATATTTGCTTGCAATAAATTTGCATGAGGCGGAGGCATCCCCGAATGCTGTTTTAAAGTGCGCTGGGTGGTCGCACCTATGCAATGCCTCCAAGGAATTGTCCTACCATAAGGAGGGTGGTGCTGTGGATTAAACCACAGAGCCTAGGACTTGCCGATCAGAAGGTCGGCGGTTCGAATCCCCGCAACGGGGTGAGCTCCTGTTGCTCGGTCCCTGCTCCTGCCAACCTAGCCGTTCGAAAGCACGTCAAAGTGCAAGTAGATAAATAGGTACCGCTCCGGCGGGAAGGTAAACGGCGTTTCCATGCACTGCTCTGGTTCGCCAGAAGTGGCTTAGTCATGCTGGCCACATGACCCAGAAGCTGTACGCCAGCTCCCTCAGCCAATAAAGCGAGATGAGCGCCGCAACCCCAGAGTCGGCCACGACTGGACCTAATGGTCAGGGGTCCATTGCTTACCAACAGCAAGAGCTTACTGGGCACCTCCATCATCACCACCACAACCAGAAGTTACTCTCTCCACCTTCAGGGAAGTTTTTAATGTGTGACATCTTAGTGTATTTTTGATCTTTGTTGGAAGCTGCCCAGAGTGGCTGGGGAAACCCAGCCAGATGGGCGGGGTACAAATAAATTATTATTATTATTATTAACATGCACAGCAGTGCTTTTGAGGCCTGGCAGGGCCTCCAACGTGATCTCTGAGGCCTCGCAATACCTCCAACGTGACTTCTGGTTTGTACCAGAAGTCATGGCCTTCGACTTTGCCTCAGAGGTCTTGTTGCGCCTACAAAGCGACTTTAAGTAGAAGTCACATCGGAGCCCGTGCAGTGGGTGCCGAACACCCACAAAAAAGAAAATTCTGGGTGCCCAGGCACCTAAGGGCCCTTAGTTGGTGCCTATGGTACGGATCCAGACACAGCTTTCTATGCCTTTGTGGCCTCGCAAGGGTACTAACATCACTAAGGAGAGAGACCTGCTGTACACATCACTTGAGAAGACAGGCGAACAAATATCAGTGTACTGGAAGAAGCAAAGATCACTAGTGTTGAAGCAATGATTCTTCAATATCAGCTTCGTTGGACTGGTCATGTTGTGCGGATGCCTGATGATCGTCTTCCAAAGCAACTCCTCTATTCCAAACTTAAAAATGGAAAGCATAATGCTGGTGGTCAACAAAAGAGGTTTAAAGACTGTCTCAAGGCAAATCTAAAAAAATGTATTATAAACATTGACAACTGGGGAAACACTGGCCTGTGAGCGCTCCAGTTGGAGAACAGCCTTTACCAAAGGTGTCATGGACTTTGAAGACACTCGAACTCAGGACGCAAGGGAGAAACATGCTAAGAGGGAGGCACGTTTGGCAAACCCTCACCATGATCAACTCCTGCCTGGAAACCAATGTCCCCACTGTGGAAGGACGTGTGGATCCAGAAGTGGCCTCCACAGTCACTTATGGACTCATTGTTAAAACCGTGTTTATGGAAGACAATCTTACTTGGCTACGAATGATCACCATAAGAAGATAGCCTCCGTAGACAAGACATTTAGGGACTGATGACATCAGTGCTCAGGATGCTTTGCCAACCCCTAAAGTGAAGTGCAGCGGTATTTGATATCCTACACTCTGATGACAATACGGTGAGAACAAGAGGTTCGTTCGTTTTATTTCTGTTTTAGTGCCATGGAGTTTAATGCTAAATGAAGACATTCACAGTTTTGCTATTAATCATCAGGGTGTAACCACACAGGCTAAGAAATTTGGTAACATTCCAGATTTTCTCCACCCATCTGTAGCATATTACGTTTAAAATGGTATCATATTTTTCAAAAAATAAAATCGCAATAGAGGGCAAGCTGTTCCATCAATCTGCTCTGGCCTCCTTAAAATTCGCTCTGTAAAAGCGGCTTTTATCGTGTGTGCTAAAGTTTCCCTCCTTGATCCATGCTCCATGGCAGGTGATAGAAGGAAGATTGTTCTGTGCTGGTCCTGCATATCCACTTACTGCCCACTGGCGCTCTTTGCCCTGGGCTGAAGGTCAAGACAAAACCAGCTCTTCTAAGCAATTCCATGTCTGCAGGGGGGACTCATAGTGGTCAACACCTTGAAGGTGTGAAGGGAAGAGTCGCATTTGTCAATCAAATGGGGATAAATAGGTGGCATGCATTGCTGAATCATGATGGTTCTCAGCTCATGTCTACTATGTATGCCGTTCTTGTGAAATCCCTGCATTTTGTGAAAAGGAAATACACCTGTATTTGTAAATACAAATAAACAAATATATGCTTGGATAGAGGTCCAGTCTCCACCACACAGGCTGCCAAAGCTCATTGGCTCCTAATTTGTACAGATATTATCAGTAGATGCTGGGACCCATAGCGACTGGGAAAAGCCTAGCAAGACCCTAGTTTTCCTGGGGGAGTTTTCTTGAGCGAAATATTTTGGAACACAGTCATGCAGCTTCGCCCTTCTCTGCTCACTCAGTGAGGGCTTTCAAATAAGTGAGTATCTCATATTTCCATCCTTCTCCCCACCCCTGGCTTGGCTCTGCCTCCCTCCACTTCTTAAAATGTGCTTATCACACAACTCCACTCTTCCCTAGACTAGCTTAATATCCAGATTCTCAGAAGCCTCCAGATGTGTCCAAACATGCAGGTTCATTGTCCAACCATCACACTGTGAAGTGATGGCTTGCTTGTCTGGAACAGCCTTCATGGGCAAATCTTTCCTGTCATCTCATGACAATTTTCAGTGAAGCCACTGCAAATCATCAGGTTAAAGAGTGATGTTCTGTCAATCCAGATTCTCAAAAGTTTGAGAACTCAAGTGGTGGTGGTGGGGGACACCTTATTCCCTATCTCAAATTCTTTCTCCAAAGCTTAGAGGTCAATTATGATTGGTATCAGAGGCTGTAATCCTAGCATACACAGTTAACTGGGAATAAATGCTGTTGAACTTAGTGGGACTTACTTCTGAGTATGTGTGTATCAGATCGCGCTGTTAATTGTTGAACAACCAGAAGTCCTGACCTGTCTCCTCCCAATCAGTACGATGGAATTAAGTCACCATGGAGAGAGCTTTACTACCTATCATATCCTGATATGAGTTTGCAAGAAACAGTCGAGAAGTATTGTTTCCTAAACTTAGAAAGTTTCCAGTATCATCCTGCCCCTTCAACAATATCGAGAAGGTTGACAAAAATGCAAAATTAGGGGCTTGGTGGTACTACTGCACTTTGAGTCAAGAAAAAAATTGAGCAGGCCTCTAGTCACTTGCGAATTTGGCAGACTATATGACAAATATGTGATCCTTGAATTTTTGCTAGAGAAATCTTCCGATAAAATCTTTGTCGAAGCAGGATCCCATTTTCAAGGGGGGCAATTCGAGAAAGAGTTATTAACCGTTAATGGCCTTTTAGGCTTCCTCCATGTGAATAAAGGTAAAGGACCCCTGATAATTAAGTCCAGTCACGAATGACTCTGGGGTTGTGGTGCTCATCTCACTTTACAGGCCGAGGGAGCCAATGTTTGTCCTCAGACAGTTTTTTCTGGGTCATGTGGCCAGCATGACTAAGCTGCTTCTGGTGAAACCAGAGCAGTGCACGGAAACGCCGTTTACCTTCCCACTGGAGCGGTACCTATTTATCTACTTGCACTGTGTGCTTTCAAACTGCTAGGTGGGCAGGAGCAGGGACTGAGGAACGGGAGCTCACCCCATCGTAGGGATTCGAACCGCTGACCTGCTGATCAGCAAACCCTAGGTTTAGACCACAGTGCCACCTGCACCACTCCACGTTAATAGGAGCTCACTTTTTGAATACAGTGGTATCTCGGTTTTCAAGCGTCTCGGAAGCTGAACGTTTCGGTCTCCGAATGCCGAAAACCGGGAAGTAAATGCTTCCGTTTTCAAACACGCCTTGGAAGTCGAATGGCTTCCACGGTGCGTTTTTCAATTTTCTCAAATGAACTTGCAGCCAGCCCTTTGTGTCTCAGTTTTTGAACATCGAACGATCTTCTGGAACAGATTATGTTCGAGAACTGAGGTACCACTGTAATAAGAATTATATGTCACAGGGTGGGGGGAAATCAGGCTTTTAGAGATGCTTAGGTGGGGCATGGCCAAAAAAAAAAAAAGTTTGGGAACCACTGCCCTATCCAGAGAAGGACACACAGCTGAATTCATCCAGGTGCAATTTCCTCCACGTCCGCTACAGAAACCATGTCGCAAGGAAGACAGAGCTGTTTTGCCAACGGTGTTCCTAAAGACCACGGGGGATTTGACAGCGCCTTCATTATGCTGCGTGAGCCTGGTTCTGCCCCTCTCCTCATTTCCTTCCCTGTGAAACACCCCCCATATGTTCTCCTAACCAGCAGCAGGTGTGCTCCATTACTGCCTTCGCACGGTGGGAGGCTGGTTCCCCCACTGCGGCTCTCAGCTTGCAGAGACAGGGAGTCCCAGGGCCCTCACACTTTGCTCGCAATGCAAGAGGGAAAAGCGATGCCAGCTCACTCCGGGAGAATTCCAGCGTGGAAGCTGCTTTGCGCAGACCTCTGAGGAATACTGCCGGGAAACCGCTAACACTGTAAATTGTCTCAAATACTCACTTAACGTATTTAAAGAGCAATTATGGTATGTTAAATGAACACCAATCAACTGTAAAAACAGCAGTTACAGGGGTTTAATAGGTATATAAAGGAGAAACCCTTGCTACCCTTCAATTAATTCTAAATCACACAAGAAGTGTAACTCGAATGCTTATTGCTTATTAATACATAAAACATGTGTGGCATGTTAAAACGTTTAATTAGCATTTTAATAGCAAGCCGAACATTAAATATCAAATTATTGCGAAAGCACTTGTTGATCTATTTAATCAGCGTGCTAATAGACCTATTGCATGCGGTGCAAAGGTCAGTCTGGAAGACTTGCTCCACGCTGGTATTTAGATGCCCCCATCGTCGCTCTTCCCATCGGTGTTTACGTCAAAGCCTGGTTCGGGGCAACCTTATCTCTGGGATGAGTCTGATGGGCTACATGGCTGACTCACGCTAGAAAATGACTGTCAGGTGCCAGTGGCAGAACTTGGCCTCTCAAATTTCGATGGTTCCTTGGGCAATGCTAAAATTTGATGCCCCCCACCTCTCTCGCTCCATTCCACAGCATTGGTGGGTGCCCAGTATGACTGCAGTGGTTGTGCCCCTACGAAAAATGCTTCTGCAGATTCACTGTTAGTCAGGAGCTATGATTTCATGTGAGATCAAAGCTCTGCTTATACAAGAATTGTTTCTCAATTTGATCCTTTCACATGGTTTTGTACGTATCATGGTATTTTATGCGTCATGACTTGCTGTTATTTTTATTGATCATAGCTTAGTAATTATTTATTATGATTGTTAAGAGTGAATTTCGGTTTAATTACAATTTACCAGTGTTTTGAGAGTTAATTTTATTGTGTACTATTCTAATGGATTATTGAATATTAGTTTATTCAACATAAGTCATTCCATTTTAGAGTCATGCTTTATTACGACTTTTTTTATTGGCTCTGATTATTATATGGTGTGTGTTCTTTGTTTTGTATTTTGTTGCTGTAAACCAGTAATATACAAAGGTGGTATACAAATTAAAAGTGAAATGAAGTGGAGCTCATCACAAAGGGTGGATCTACACACAGGAAAAAACCCCCGCTATAAATAAATCAGTAATTAAATCGTTAGATCTAAAGGGAAAAAACGCTATGTAAAAATTGCTTAGAATTTCCCCCCTCTCTGGCACCATCTGGTGTTGCATATTCAAATTCAAAATGTTTTTTGACAGCATTGTGCCACTTAAGCCAGCTTGCTGTCCTCAGGTGTGTTGAAGGAAGAGTTACCTGTCGTTCTGACTGGCTTCTATATGTGGAATTGGAGGAGGATGCAAAAAGCACTTTTGGTCACTCATGTCACCTACGTTTCCCTGAAAAGGGCTGAGTCTAGGAGTGTTAAAGGTAAAGGGACCCCTGACCATTAAGTCCAGTCGTGACCGACTCTGGGGTTGCGGTGCTCATATCGCTCTATAGGCCGAGGGAGCCAGCGGTTGTCTACAGACAGTTTTTCCAGGAAGAAACTCTGCCAGTGAAGTTTCCTGTAGGAATGCACCTCCCCTCAAAGAGAGCTGCACCTGTCTAATTTCTGCCTGCCTTTAGTCTGCTGAAAGAGAAAGGAGCTCTGTCCGTAGTTGCTGTGAAGGACAACGAATGTAATTCCTGGCCAGAGCTTCCCAGACTGGATGAGGCAATCTTTCCCTTAAGGCCCTGCTCTGACGAATGGAAGCTGACAGCTTGGATGGGATCCACTTGATTTTATCCAAAAACTGATCAGAATTTCCCCTCCCCCTAATCCAATTACTCTGTGGTGTAAATTAAATTAAGCCGCACAGTTATCAACAGCAGCAGCAGCAACAACAAAAGTCACACTCCTGAGAGGAAGCATTAACTTAATTGCTAATCGGTGCTGCCAGGTTGCAACCCTGGAAAAACCATCCTGTCTGCTTAGTAATTTCTCAAGGCTTCCCCTTCCCCTCTGCTGCAGGCGGGAGTCAAAAGGACAGCTTTTCACAGAATCTTGCCTTATGAAACAAGGCTGTGTTCTACATACAGCCAAAGACACTTTGCAACACCGATAAAGCTGCAGCTACCCCATACATTTAAAGGACATTCTTTGCACACACACACATACCGGCCAAAGAATCTTGGGAATTGTAGTTTGGGGTGCTGGGAATTGTAGTCCCCAGGATTCTTCAAGGAACATAATATATTCAAATTGGATTTAAATGAACGGTGTGGTTGCAAATCTATGTTGAGGAGCAGCAGGAGCAGGAGCTGAACACCCCCCCCCCCAAGCAGCCCCAGTGTTGTTCTTGGGGTTATTGCTGTAATCTGATGTGTGTGTTATTTAAAACCACAAAGTGTAGATACCTGGGACTTTGCCAATATTTGACCAATGTAAAAAGGTAAAGGGACCCCTGACCGTTACGTCCAGTCATGACTGACTCTGGGGTTGCGGCGCTCATCTCGTTTTATTGGCCGAGGGAACCGGCGTACAGCTTCCGGGTCATGTGGCCAGCATGACCAAGCCGCTTCTGGTGAACCAGAGCAGCGCACGGAAACGCCGTTTACCTTCCCGCCGGAGTGGTACCTATTTATCTACTTGCACTTTGACGTGATTTTGAACTGCTAGGTTGGCAGGAGCAGGGACCAAGCAATGGGAGCTCACCCCGTCGCGGGGATTCGAACCGCCGACCTTCTGATCAGCAAGTCCTAGGCTCTGTGGTTAAACCCACAGCACCACACACACACCCCTTTTACCAATGTAGTGCTGAGCATTAACGCTTTTCTCAGCTTAATGCTGGCTGTGTGAAACAAAAGGACTTCGATATAGAACTGAAGTAGCTCGATTGGTAGAGAATGGTCGAGCCCCATGTTGAGCAAAAGATTCCTGCATTGCAGAGGGTTAGACTAGATCAGTGTTTCCCAACCGGTGTTCCCCGGCACACGAGTGTGCCGTGAGACACCGGCTGGTGTGCTGCGAGATGCCTGGAGGGAGGCGGGCGAGTCGGGCGGCGAGAGGCGGGGCGGGGGCGGCGAGGAGAGGCCGCGCCTCCTGCTGCTGCCTGGCGCTCCTCCTCGCAGCCGGCAGCGCTGCCTGGGCGCCTCCGCGCGACTCTGTCTCGCTGGGTTTGGTCTCCCAGCAGAGACGGGTCACACGCGCCCCTCCCTCCCTCCCTCAGCCTGCGCGGAGGCGGATTGAGCGCAGCTGAGAGGAGCTGCCGAGGGAAAAAACGTTCACTTTTGTGCGTCCCTCCCGGCGTGACGCTGCGCGCTGACGTCACGGGGCGGGGCTTTAATGGTGGTGTGCCGCGAGATTTTTTTTTAGTACACAGGTGTGCCGTTGCCCAAAAACGTTTGGGAAACACTGGACTAGATGACCCTCGTGGTCTCTTATCATTCTATGATTCTGCTTCACTGCAGTGACTTCCCCACACTTGTGCTAACTTGTCACAACTAGAGATGGGAAGGCCTGGGAAAAACCCCGGAAAAAGTGGGGGGACAGACAGGTTTTTTCCAGGCCTTCCCATATCTAGTCACAACAATTGCTTTCTTTGGTAACCTAAACCTTTCTCCTCATCCCCTTTGCCAAGGACACACACGCGCAAACACAAACCAATCAGCAGACCACAGTAAAAAGAAAGAGGTAATTTGGGTGTCAGAGAAGGACGCATTTGTATAAGCACCTTGCTCCTCTACACCCCCTCCTACCCCAATCAGATTTCTGCTAATGTTGTCCTCAGATCTGTGCTACTCATGTTTGTTCTATGGTTATTTAATTGAGAATCTCAAAGCCTCCTCTTTGCAAAATGTCTTTTGCATGAGAATCAAAACCATCACCTCTTCCCCAAGAACAAATTAGCCACTTGTACACAGAGTTCTGCCCCTGACTTGATTGATACCATATGTAATTATGGTTTGCTCCTTGAATTCCGAGCGTGTAATAGCCCAGATTATTTCCCTAGAATAACTGTGATGTACAAGTGTCTAACTTTCTTGTAATTAGCCGGCACACATCTAATTGGGCATTAAAGATCTTTTGTGGATGTCATTTGCAGCTAGCCAGTTAGGACAACGCAGCTTGGCATTTATAGAGCGACGGTGGGAGTACAAACTGCTTCGCACGCCTTATCTCAGCAACGCTTACAAACAAGCCTGCAAAATATTGTTTTATTATTATCTCTTCGTTGCAGATGCTCCTGCTTCAGAGAGACCGTGCCTTGCCTGAAGCCATATTCAGACATCATGGCATAGCTGAGATTTGATTGAAGTATGGTATAGTGGTTAGAGCTCTGGGGGGGTGGGGGAACCCAGCCATGACACTCGTTTGGGGAACCCAGCAAATCCTCTCAACCTAACCCATGTCACAGGTTTGCCTGCAAGTATAAAGCTGCAGGGAGAGACCATGGACTCATCTTCAATGGTAGGTTGAAACGTTAAAAACGCGTTATAAAAAGGTGACACCAGAGGGTGCCGTAGAGCAGCAATCAGCCATCAATGCAAAATTGCATTGAGAGCTATGTTACGGTTTTAAAAAGCGTTTTTGCAGACCAGTGTAGATCCAGCCTGCGTACACCGCCACTTTGAGCCCTTTTGAGGAACTGTAGAGGTATAAAGACAAGAAATATCGTATTTTTTGCTCTATAAGACTCACTTTTTCCCTCCTAAAAAGTATGGGGAAATGTGTGTTCATCTTATGGAGCGAATGCAGGCTGTGCAGCTATCCCAGAAGCCAGAACAGCAAGAGGGATTGCTGCTTTCACTGCACAGCGATCCCTCTTGCTGTTCTGGCTTCTGAGATTCAGAATATTTTTTTCTTGTTTTCCTCCTCCAAAAACTAGGTGCGTCTTGTGGTCTGGTGCGTCTTATAGAGCGAAAAATACGGTAATTTGAATTGGGAGCTTCCTAGTTCACAACTCAATCTCTTAGCCTGCTATGTGTTGGGTTTCTTTTTAGCCTCTAGGTTCCAAAAGCTGGGTGGAAGGCGCTACTTCTAGCTATAGTATAGCCCATGCATGGAACGACATGTTATTTCATCAGCTGTAGGTTTCTTTTAAGCACTAAAGGTCCATGAATGAAATCCTTGAAAACCCAGGTTGCTGTCCATCAAGGGATCCTATTGACTTGTTGAATGTCAAGAATGCATCTGCTTCCTTTCGTTTTGAAAAATAAGACACCTCCATAACAAAAAATCAATTGCACCAACATGGTAATTCAAGGGGTAAGGGAACTGGCAAATTGCAACTGCCTTTGAATTCTGTTGCCTGATTTTACCACAATGACCACAAGAGCTATTTTATTGGCTCGTGGGGCTAAATTGCACATTGCGTGCAACTCTGTAAAATAGTGCCAAGTTCTCCCGGGGGAATGTGGAGAATCCCCTGTAACAGATGACATTGTGTTCCTCTGCGTTGCAGCTTCCCACCCCAGCAAAGACGATGAAGTAGAGAAGGGCTGGAACAAAACACAATGTGGTCATGCCAGAGCACACAGCAGATTAAATAATCTTGCACATTGCAGGAGGGGAAAGATCACAACACAGGGCTGAAGTTGTTGTTTTTATTGAACTAGCCCATCGTCTCTGGTCACTGGCTGTGCTCTGGATGCTGCCAAGAGGTAGTTGTAGTACAGCAACATCTAGAGGACTCAGGGTTCCCCACACCTGCTCTCAAACTTGGGTCTCCAGCTGTTTTTGGACTACAGTTCCCATTACTCCTGACCACTGGTTCTGCTAGCTAGGGATGATGGGCCTTGTAGTCCAGAGACAGCTGGAGGGCCAAGTCCGGGAAACACAGCATTAGAGTGTGGGTGGGGAACCTGTGGCCCACCGGTGCTGCTTGGACTACAGCTCCCATCATGCCTGACCACTAGCTGTGGTGTCAGGGGATGATGGGAAATAAGAGCCAGAGAAGATATGGAGGGTCACAGGTTCACCCACTCCTGTATTAGTGCTGAACTAGGACTTGGGACACCCACTTGGTGGGACGTGGGTGGCGCTGTGGGTTAAACCACAGAGCCTAGGACTTGCCGATCAGAAGGTCGGCGGTTCGAATCCCTGCAACAGGGTGAGCTCCTGTTGCTCAGTCCCAGCTCCTGCCCACCTAGCAGTTCGAAAGCACGTCAAAGTGCAAGTAGATAAATAGGTACCACTCCAGCGGGAAGGTAAACGGCATTTCTGTGAGCTGCTCTGGTTCGCCAGAAGCAGTTTAGTCATGCTGGCCACATGACCCGGAAACTGTATGCCGGCTCCCTCGGCCAATAAAGCAAGATGAGCGCCGCAACCCCAGAGTCGGCCACAACTGACCTAATGGTCAGGGGTCCCTTTACCCATTACCTAGGACTTGGGAGACCCAACTACAAATCTCCATTCAGCCCTGAGGATCACCAGTTGATCCTGGGCCACTCCCTATAGATCTCCCAGACTCAGGAGGTGGTTGTGAAGGAGGAGGAGAACCAGGTGATCCTTGGAGGAAAGATAGTATATAAATACATAAATACGTGATTCTGTAAATCAGGGTCACAGCAAAAAACTCTCCATTTCTGTTTGCAACTGTGGTCTCGGTCCTACACACTCCCACCCTGCCGTCTCCTGAATACTCCGATTCAGCTCAGTGGGAGAAAGCTCAATGGCCATTTTTTCACTGGTTTGTGCATTAGTTTAAGGAGTTTCCTAAACTTGGGTCTCCAGCTGTTTTTGGACTACAGTTTCCAACATGTCCAGCCTGCTGGCTAGGGATGAGATGGGAATTGTAGTCTAAAAACAGCTGGAGGCCCAAGTTGGGGGAAACCCTGGTTTAAGGGTCATTTTATCTATTGGCCTTAAACTGTTTCGAGGTATTGCAAGGAGAATGGGGTTGTTTTAAAAAGGAAACAACCCCCTTTTGGCCAAGAAGGTGGAAGCACGGCCCTACCGTAGGGCAAAGTGAGGCAACTACCTCAGGAAGATCGTGAAGTGCAGTATTCCCCTAGAGTAACCTGTGACCCTGAGGTCCGAGAGATGAAGCAACATTCAACCATCAGCCTAGATACCCACAATATGTGGAATGGGCAGGGGGAGAGAGTATCCTGTCCTTTGCCTCAGGCGGCAAAACGTCATGGGTTGGCCTTGGATCAAAGCATTCCTTCCCATGCCCATCTTGTGACAGTTTCCTTTACTTTGGACAGGTTTTCAGCAATTAACTGCCAATAACTGCAACTTGGGTGTTAAAGTTAATTTAGATTGAACCATACATACACTCGCTTTTGAAAAGTCTTTATTTGTTTTCTTTTGCCTTAAAAAAAGTTATCAGTGCAACATTTCAGAACTTCCACTCCTAGTACCACCAAACACTGAGCAGTAGTTAATTGTAATTAGGAAATACTGAGTTCTGAAGCCAGTGGGTTATCATTTCGCTATTTATTTCCTTCTGTCAAACTCTGAAAAAGTCCTCTGTATAAATTAAACAAATGGGGAAAAAATGTTATTCTCAATCCTAGGTCATCATTACAGCCAACAGAATTATAATAATGCATCTAAAATGTGTGTCCACAATATATCAAGGTATACATTTGGGAAGGGAGGGGGGGAACACAAGAAAAAAATATGACATTCTAGACTTGTTAAAAAGGATAATGGTCCCATATATTTATTAACAGGTTAGCAAAAAACAAAACAAAACAAATCCAATGGATTACAATATTTACATGTTATTTGAAAAATAAAGTAGTGATAAAAGCATGTCACAATCATTTTTTATTTTTTTTCATCTTTTTCATTTTTGGTAACCATTACAAAACACCCAATCCAGGTATGGAACTGTTTAAATACATTTGAAATGAGGCCAATTAAAAAGAAAACATTCAGACACAAAATGTGTATTTATACTTGTCCTTTCAATGTGTTTTCCACATGACTCTCCCTCCCTCCAAATAAAAAGTAGAAAATAAAAATAAAAATCCCACCCCACAAAATATGAATCCTCAAAATCAAAACACCATGCTTTTCGAGTAGCACTTATTCCACAAATGCAACAGTATTATTCTTTTCTTTTCTTTTTTCCACCATCAATTTGATGAGAAGTTCTGTTGGATACTGACTTCTCAGCAATTTCCTGTCTCCCAACCCCCCTAACCCCACCCCATACCCCCCGGTTTAAAAAAGCGCCAAACAAAAAATGAAAAAGAAAAAGAGAACCAAAACAACCCAAAGAGACACATGCATTTCTAAAACTAGGCTTCAGTCAAGTACTTTCTACTTTTTGGATAGAAACCCATTTGTTCACAATCAGACCATCACCCGTGGGTCCCAAGCTTGTGTTCTCACGTTCACACAAGACTTTTTTTGCATGAATAAGGAACACAATCTCCATCTCCACGTGTGCAAATTCCTATTTACGCTACGCTGTTTTTTTCTCATGCGAAGAGCTAACGGGAGGCGACACCATTAAGTTTATAGACCCTCACCTTGAAATCCACCAAGAGATCTCCAGGCCCCCAACAGTACAGAAATTGGTCACCTCAAGCTTTCAAAATGACGTGTTTTTCAATCAGCTCCCCCCTCCCCCCCCAAAACGAGACACGCCACATACAAAAAAAAAAAAAAGGAAAAAAGGAAAAAGGCAACCGTTCTTAATAACCAAAATAATAACCAGTGAGAGATGTTCAATTTGACAAGCAACAGAATGATTATGAGGACCCGTCTGATTGGTCCACAACCTGCATAGCTGTGCTGTAAGTTTGGTTCTTTAGTTTAACGGGGTTATTTTTTTGTTTGTTTCTGTTGTTTTTTTTAAAAAAAGAAAACGTTACTTCTCTGCTAATTCCACATGTTAAAAATTAAAAAAAAAGGGGGGGGGAGCAACACAATTCTATTCACAATAACTAATATTCCTTCCCAACGCCATCTCTTGGGTGGTTGGGTGGACCAGGGTGGGGGGGAATAACATTACTTTACATGGGGAAAGAAAAACCCTTAATTGTGCTGTATTTGCAATCCCTCAGGCTGAGCAGACATAGACATGGGGCAAAACAAGAACGGCACAGAGTCAAGTCACATGACTTTGAAATAATAGCTGAACGCTAACAGCTTACCTGGAATAAAAGATGACAAGCCACAGACAGGTATCTAGGAACTCTCTCTCTCTCTCTCTTTTGTATTTTTTTTATACTAAAATAATTAAAAAAATCACAGTATTTTAAGAAATAAAACCCCCACAGGGATTTTGAGCACAATTTTGTTTTCCATTCTTTTAAAACTTTGTGGTTGTGTTTTTTTCCCTTCCATTCACCATCTTGCCCATCAGTCTCTCTCTCGCTTTCTCTCTCTACATTTAACCACAATGACAACAGGTAGTACAGACAAATGCAGAGATTTGTATTTTTTTTTTTTTATTTCCCTTGGTTAATTCTGAGGTACTAGGAAACAGGTGACTGTTTTAAGCAGTCTTTCTTTCTTTCTTTCTTTCTTTCTTTCTTTCTTTCTTTCTTTCTTTCTTTCTTTCTTCTAAAGCAAGTCAGTCAGTCTGGAAAAAGCATAATATGTTTATTAAAACTAGAAAAAAAGGCGCCCACATTTGTGCGCCGGAAAGTTGTCCTCTACATCTTCCATCCTCGTGACGCTTCTTCCGTCCTCGAAACAATCCGAAGTCTCCAGGGCAAAGCACGGCGGCATAACGCGAGGAATATTTGGGAGTTTGCTTCTCAAGTCCAAATGAACATAAACTTCCCATTGTCAAGATCCAGAAGAGTTGCAGAGATGGTACTGGAGCCACATAGTCCTCAATTAAATAAAATTAATATATGTACACGCACGCACACACGCACGCACACACACGCACACACAGACACACACACACAGGTACCAGTGCTTTGAAAATAGATCATTCAGTCCTAAAAGCAGCTTTGATTCTTCCTCGCCCCCCCTTCCCCACC
The DNA here is from genome assembly GCF_964188305.1 of Podarcis bocagei. Classification (NCBI taxonomy): domain Eukaryota; kingdom Metazoa; phylum Chordata; class Lepidosauria; order Squamata; family Lacertidae; genus Podarcis; species Podarcis bocagei. The sequence goes on from NC_138143.1 coordinate 30,148,589, forward strand.
CCACCCCGTCCCATCCATCACTGTTCAAGTAGGTTGTTTGAAATCACACCAGGTGCTCATTCGCTTTTGGCCTCTTCGTTCTCTTGGAGTGATTTATCAGCAGCAGCAGCAGCAACAATACAGACAGCAGTTTCGTTCTTGTGGGAAAAGTCCACCACGATTTCCGCGCTGCTTTCCATCTCTTCTGCCAGTGGTACCGTAACATTCTCCTCCGCCTCCTCTTTCGGCTGGCTATCTTCAACAATCGCCCGCTGGGTTTCATTCACAGCCCTAGAAATTCAGAAAGCGGAAGGTGAGGCATTTTGGACATGCATTCTACGTAAGCCAGTTTGTCAGCGCCGAAATGATATCGAGCGTCAGAACGACTTGGCCACGATAAGAAACTTTTGCCCATGGTATGACTATTTTCCACCTTCGCATTTCGACTCTCTGGCACCCTATCTGCATAATCTAGCAATTCTAAAATATAGGGGAGCTTTTACTCGCAAGATTGAATGTACTGCCCTCAGCTGTATTTGAGGGATGATTCCAACAGATTCCACACGAAAACCGCTTATGTGCCTGTGGAGATGGCAGTACCGAATCAGTGGCACATGCCCTTCTGGCTTGCACTCTTTATAAAGACCTGAGGAATGAGATTATCACCCCTCTTTTATTGTCCATTCCGGGTCACCCAACCACTGCCACAGTGTCCTTTCTCTTGGCAGATCAAGATGAGCAGGTGACAGCAAAGGTTGCCAGGTTTTTAGCTGGGGCAATCAGAATAAGATCCACTATTTGACTATTGATTCAAAACCCTAAAATGTATTTTATATAACTGACTTTTTATTTCTATACTTTGTATATCGCATTGTTGTTTTATTGCTATGGCTGACACAAATAAAGATTCATTCATTCTACGTAAGCCATACCCCCAAGTGGCAGTGGCTAACGAAAGAAAGCCATTTTATCTGAAAATAAACCAATGGGTCTTTGCCATAGTTCCCTGGCCCTGCCTTGAGCCAACACAAACAGCCTGTTACTCCTTCTGATGTTTTCCACGCAGTCTCTTAAAGTGGTGTGTTGGCAAAACTCCTCTCTTTTGGAACGGGACAGAATAGCGGTGGCAGCGTAATTGGCTACAAGTATCCTGAACGAATTCAGATTGATCCAGGGGCATCCATTGGAGGAAAACGGAAGGGTAGTGGTATTTTGAAATGCTCGCAAGCTTGAACTTTATACGCACAGAAATGGAAAGACAAAGAGACTCCAACTATGGAAGGGTGGCTTCCAAAAACTGATGGGACTATGCAGAAATGGTGAAACGGACTGCTAAAATAAGAGGAGAAAATGATAATATCTTCCTAGAAGAATGGAGGCCATTGGTGCATCACCTATTGAACTATCATTCTTATATGAAATCACACACAGGATTTGAGATGTGAGCGACGGAAGAATGTAGAGAAAGGACTTTGGAAGCTTAGACAATAAATATAAATGTGTTTTAATGCAGCTGCTATCGGGGGAATTAAAAGGGGGGGGGAACCAGGGAAGAAGGGTTGGGAAGTCAAGAAGAAAATGTGTAACCAAAATAATAAATGATTGGAGTTATGTAGTAATTTGGAAAAATTCATAAAAATCATTATAAAAGAGAGAGAAATGCTTGCAGTTTATTGGTTGTGGGCATTGTTCCAGAATGAACCATTTTTATGCAAAACTGCAGCAAATTACTGTTCTGATTGGCTATTTATTTATTTAACTCCTATACTGCCCTTTATCTGTGGATCACAAGGCGGTTTACAACATAAAAACCCATAACACAGTAACAAACAAAAACCCAGTTCAAAAGGCCATAGATTATTTAATTGGCCAACCAAAGATGACTGCTTAATGTTTGACTAGATCATTGTCATTGTATATCCATTGAAATTTTCCTTTGGGATTAGGCTATATGGGGATGGTTTGTTATTAAGTTTAAAAACAAGCTGAGGAGGAGGAGGAGGAGGAGAAGAAGAAGGAGGAGGCTACCTGGAGAATCAGAGGGCCTTGTCACCCTGACTAAACACTATTTTTCTATATTATTATTATTATTATTATTATTATTATTATTATTATTATTATTAAAATTTATCAACAACTTGCAACCAAACAGACAGACACTAAAATCAAGAGGAAAGAGAAATATATTAAAAACATCCTACCCCCTTCTAATGCTGATGCCAGGCAAGTCTCCCTGGGGAGACCATTCCACAGACAGGAAGCCACTGCAGAAAAGGCTCTGTTTTTGTGTTGCCGCCCTCCGGACCTCTCACAGAGGCGGCACATGAAACAGGGCCTCCAATGATGGTTGCAGGGTCCCATTTGGATGACGACATGGGGTGAAGTGGGTTCCAAATCATGGAAGGTTATGCCACAGCCAATTTTTTAGGCTTAAAGGGAAGGATGGGGAAACTTTAGCCCTTCTGTTGTTAAGACTCCAACTCCCGACGGCCACCAAGTTAGGCTGGGTGACAAACCCTTGTCAAAAACCCAGGAGAGGTTCCGTCAGTCAGTGTAGAAAACACTGAACTAGATGGACCAGCAGACCGGCATAGAATCACAGAATTGTAGAGTTGGAAAGGACCTTGAGGATTGTCTAGTCCAACTCCTTGCAATGTAGGAATATGCAGTTGTCCCATAAAAGGATTGAACCCGCAACCTTGGCATTATCAGCACTGTGCTCTAATCGACTGAGCTATCCTTCCTATGTGCCAACCGATGTGTTCAAAGCAGAGAGACTTCGACCAACTTACATGCCGTGCCTCAGCACGTGCCGTTCCCACTCTGAGCCTTCTGCAAACGTCCGGCCACAAAATTCACAGGGGAAACGTTTTTCTGGTGGTCCATTCTCTGAGAACCTCATGGACCCTGGAAGAAAACAATACATATGTTAGGCTCATGTAAGAGTCCTCCCATTTCTCTCAAGGAAGCAGAAAACGAAGTTTCTCTTGAAGCCCAAGAGAATGTAAACAAGACCTCTTAAAAAAGGAATCTGAGATGAGAATGCCAGTATCCTAGACGTACCCTAAGGCATGTACAAATTTGGATTGAGTAAGGAAAATGGACACTCAACAGTGCTCATTTAGGCATATATGAAGTGGCCAAACTAAGAAATAATAACATTTGACTAAAAGATTTTGCTTCATGTGCAAACTTTCAAATTTAGTCCCCCTCCCCACACCCAATGTAACTGATTAGTTATTCATCTCTTATTTTCACCTTCATTGTAAATTACCGTATTCTTCGCTCTAGAAGGCGCACCAGACCATAAGACGCACCGAGTTTTTGGAGAAGGAAAACAAGGGGGAAAAAATATTCTGAATCCCAGAAGCCAGAACAGCAAGAGGGATCGCTGCGCAGCGAACCCTCTTGCTGTTCTGGCTTCTGGGATAGCTGCGCAGCCTGCATTCACTCCATAAGACGCGCACACATTTCCCCTTACTTTTTAGGAGGGAAAAAGTGAGTCTTATAGAGAAAAAAATATGGTACCTTTCTTTTTAACACCCTTTAAAACAATTATAGGTGCAAGGGCAAGATGTCAATTCCATAGCTGAACTGCTTTAACTGTTACATTCTTCTCCCCAAGAAGCCCTTTGGTTATGTAAGGAGACTAAAGATCTCTTAACACAGAATTCTCAGCACTCCAAGAATGGCGTTGGACGTAACAGTGATATGAAGAGTACAGGAAAGGCACCCCTTGTTCCTTTGCCTCGCTGTCTTGTACAGAACAGATCATCTTCCACCAGAAAGCTAATGCAGAGCTGAGAAAAAACTATTTCACCTCAAATGGAGATCCAGAGAACATGAGATACAGGCATTTCCCCAAAAATCTCTTCACGCTGTTATAATGTCTGAAGCAGCTCTCACAAAAGTTTTGGTTTTGCCATAGGTTCTTTGGGGGTTAGAATTAGTAAAAAGTGTAGTCATAGAACTGGGTTTAACCTTCTCTTCCCCACCCACCAAAGGTGTCTTGTGAAAATATAGGCAAGAGGCAATCTGAAAGGAAGGAGCAGCTTGGCAGCATTAGCTGCCTTGCTCACCAGACATTTACAATGCACTCCAGGCTCACTGAAACAAACGTACGTTTTGCCACCGGCTCCAATCAGACATGGACTGCAGCCATTCCTCCTCTACAAAGGACGCCCCTTGTTCAGGGTAAGACCCAACAAAGTGTTTTATTTAGTCTGGGCATGCCCTGCCAATCACAACTGGAGGCCTGATCCAGCCAAAGTTTGAACACTCCAAGTCTCGTTGATTTTCCGCCAGAAAGAACAAATAATGTGCTCAGATCAATGCGACTGAGAAACGCTTAAGCTCTGTCTGGATCATGCCCCGCCAAATATAATTGAGAACTCCTGACACCTTGAAGGCACAGTAGACATTCCACACGGCTGAGACGCAGGCCCCCTGTGTGAACAAGAGCGACCAGGCCACCAAACAAAAGATGAAACATTTTCTCACAAAATTAAGATGATCGCCACACAGGCCATTAAAAATAATTGCTTGGACTATCTCGCTTGATTCTTTTCACTGAAAATGAGATGGCGCCATCTGCTCCAAGCATTAATTCTTTAGTGGGGATTATCTTGAGCAAGAAAACAACAGAATGCCAATGCCTTTGCCTTCCCGGAGTCCTCTCAAAGTACATAATGAAAGAAATGGGGATTTTGCTTCATTTACTGCTGATCTCTGCTTGCCTCATTTCCACGTTTTATTATAATGTACACAGCTTATGAGCTAACTTAAGCTACTGAAAATCTCTCTCACACACATACACACAAGAGCCTGCCCTTATTTCTCTGGGCAGTTTCAGGGCAAAGAAGAGATATTGTCACTCTCTTCCCAAAAGCTTTTTCTCATGCATTGATTGTTAAAACCATCTATCAAGGAGTGTACGTTACTTTAGTTGGGTTCTTTTTTTTAGTCCTCTTGATGTTAAAAGCATCTTTCGCAGAACGCTGATCTTTATCCACATAAGTATCTCACAGTTTGGTCCTCAAACAGAATAAATTTGCCACAACATGAGGAAGGAAAAGGAGGGGAACTGTCTGCAGTTTTAATGAAAATCTGGTGCTGAAAATGAATTCATTCCGAGTGGGCATATTTGCATACATTTACTCTAATAAGCATGTATTAGACCAGTGTTTCCCAACCGGTGTTCCGCGGCACACGAGTGTGCCGTGAGACATCGGCTGGTGTGCCGCGAGATGCCTGGAGGGAGGCGGGCGAGTCGGGCGGCGAGAGGCGGGGCGGCGGCGGCGAGGAGAGGCCGCGCCTCCTGCTGCTGCCTGGCGCTCCTCCTCGCAGCCGGCAGCGCTGCCTGGGCGCCTCCGCGCGACTCTGCCTCGCTGGGTTTGGTCTCCCAGCAGAGACGGGTCACACGCGCACCTCCCTCCCTCCCTCAGCCTGCGCGGAGGGAGAGCCAGAGAGAGGCATCGCTCCTGCGCGGCGGGAGAGGGAGCAGCCGGAGCGATGCCCCAAACGAGCTGAATTCCGAGCGAGGGACTGAGGGGGGAGGGAAAAAAACTTTCACTTTCGTGCGTCCCTCCCGGCGTGACGCTGCGCGCTGACGTCACGGGGCGGGGCTTTAATGGTGGTGTGCCGCGAGATTTTTTTTCAGTGAACAGGTGTGCCGTTGCCCAAAAAAGTTTGGGAAACACTGTATTAGACAATCGGCATAATTTGCTTTGCTTTTCCTACTCTCTCCCTAATCCCGGATTTGGTTGTAGTGGGGGGTCAGGTGTGAAGGGGCAACTGAAAATGTTAGTGGACACAAATAATCATGGTTACAGCCTTTAGAGGACTGGAGTTCAACATTTCCCCCTCATCTGATGGTTTAAGACTTTTCTTGTTTAAAATGTTGGGATGCAACACAATTTGCATTGTAGGCTGACATATCTGCATGGGAAGGGTAGATAGAGAGGAGCCAAGAGTTTTCCTAGACTGTCTTTCTTGTGCCAACTACTGATCTTCCTTCAGTGTTAGACTGATACTCTCAAGACTGCTGACCTCATTTCCTACTTCCTTCTTCCGCATCCTTAACCTTGGGAGAGGAGACATCTCTCCTGCTGAGAATAAACAGGATGCACAACTCTTTGTATCTCCACCTTTGTTAGATAGAACCAGGATCTTTCGTATGAAGTATGCATTTCCTTTAATAAACTTAGCTTTCTTATTTTGCAAACTCAAGAGTCTCGATGTAATTATATCCAGTGTAAAGTGTGCTTCTCCAACAGTGTTTCAGTGGTCAGCTGAACTTCCAAGCTATGTATTATTATAACTCCAAACACCAACAGTTTGGATGCCTCTTGGGTCCCTCAAAGACTTCTGACAGGCCTTCTGCTGTCACCCTGGTCCAGCAACCCCACCGACTCTTAGCTGCACAGCTCTCTCAAAGACACACACTCTTCCCAATATGACTTTTTAGCGCCAGCCAGTGATTTTAGCTCTGGGCTTCTCATAGGCCTTCCAAACCATTAAGCCTCAATGTCCTCTGCCTGGCTCCAGCTTCCAGCTCTTCCTTCCTTCTGCCCTCTTCTTCAACATACTCTCTGACACAGTAAAGCTCTACTTGACACACGACTGATGGAATCTCCTCTGACTTCTGGAGTTTGAGACCAGCCTTTTATTTCCAAACAGGGTCTCTCTCCAGCCAGTTACTTCAAATGTTGGTGGAATCCCCTCTACCCATTCCTCAGGCCATGTTGACTCTTGTCCAACGGGATGAGGCAAATGCCCATGGATTCACTGCTAGAACTCACCAGTTCCATTGTATCTGTATATATATTACAGAAGCCTCACTGCTAGAACTACATTTTGACAGAACGCAACTGCCATTTAAACAGCCCAGCCACCTTTGTCCCGATTCTCATACCCAGCCCAGTTGTCACAAACAAATAATCATTTTTGCAGTAACACCGAGGCAAGAAAACTGATGGCTGCCTAGCTGTGCTGGTGCTTAGATAGTTGGTGCTAGCACTGTAGTACAAATATACAATTATATATTGTATACAACTTTCTGGTTGTGCATTAGCCATAAGCTAACCATCTTCATATTAGTTGAAAATCTGAATTAGGTGAAGAGATTATAATGAACGTATACTGTAATAAAGGTGAATGATTGACTATTCATTTCATATGGACATTGCAAAAAAACACCCCCAAACCACTCAACAGCTATTATGAACTTTTTGCTTGTGCACCAATTGTTTCTCCATTATCTGGCAGCTGTTTGAATATTTCCGGGAGACACGGAGTGGCCATTCTAAAGCATCCAGGAAATACAATGGCTAGACAATGGCCTGGTTTACACATAACACGAAGCCATGGCTTTCTTAAGTTATGGTTTAAGAAAAAAGGTAAACCTGAGTTGTCCCATGGGTAATCAAACAACCTATGATTTGTTTCTCCAAAGCTTTGTTTCTTTTCTAATTGGCAGTGCCTTCTGCCTTTGTAAATTAGGGTGCTCCTGGAGCGTAGTGGCCAAACAAATCATGGTTAAGGAAGGGCATGCATGTCAAGTCAACATTGCAACAAATTAAGGTTCACAGGCCATCCACAAGTCATGCCTTCAGACCATGGTTTGCTAGATGTGAACAAACCATAGTTAAGCCTTTGGGCACAGTTTGCACATAACCCAAAGTAATGATCCAATAAGCTTATGCTTAGTGTTATATGTGAACCAGACCAATCTCTCTCCCCCTCTATCTCCTTTAGCACTGGTGTGTCTTGGTTCATGGGGGGGGGGTGCAGGTGAGATAAAAAATGTTGCTTTTTGAGGGTAGCCAGTCCCAGCAATGTGCTTGGTATCAGAGACAAGACAATTATACTAACCTCTCGCTTCACTCTTGGGGCTCATCTCCTCTTCCTTCTCTTCCTCATCGCTGCTGGAACTCTCCTCTTTTTCCTTCATTTGTTCCAACTGATCTAAGTTAACCCGTCCAACCAGCTCAAAATTGCGACTCACCTTTGGGGGGAAGAAAACAATGTCGCGTAATCTCATCTATTACGATTTCCCGGTCTACGCACTGTGCATGCCTCGGATTTCCCCATATACCAACATTCTTTCACACAACAGGGGCTCTCAAAATGTTCTGACAATAAATAATTCCCACGTGAACAAAGCAATGGTTCGAGACATACCAAAGAGAGATGGCTTTTTGCTGTCAGGGCTCACTTTGGTCTCTGTCTTTGGAGATGGTGGCAAGCCCACAAGCACCCAAAAGAATACAAGGGCTGGAAGGGGCACTACCAAAAGCCACGTAAGGAGAAGAGGTAGAAGGAGGAACCCATTGATTTGAGTTCTATAGGGCAGAGCAAGAATGGGGCATGTCACTTGGCATTCCTTCTCCAGCAGGGAAGGGCTCAATGACAGGCTTACATCTTCCCAGAAGTGATTTTTAAAATGCATCTATACTGCACATGATGAAGAGGTTTCCTGGGTACTGACTCCTATTGATGACTCCCATCCTGATATGACTGTAGCCTAGCATCGTGTTGGTGGCTAGCTGCTCCCGCACTCATAAAGGGTGAGATTTTGTAAGTTTTGGATTCTTTACACCTGTGGGATAATGCTAGCTCTCAAGAAAGGGCTGGAAGGCAGCAGGAGTTAGGAGAAAGCGAAGCAAGGGAGGGAATCCTTAAGCATGGCTAGCCATCCGAAAAGGATCAATTGGTGGAGGATGGGAGAAGGGGGTAGGTAAAAGTAAAGGACCCTTGGATGGTTAAGTCCAGTCAAAGGCGACTATGGGGTACGGTACTCATCTCTGCTTTCAGGCCGAGGGAGCCGGCGTTTCTCCGCAGTTTTTCGGGTCATGTGGCCAGCATGACTAAACCGCTTCTGGCGCAACGGGACACCATGACGAGTGCTGGAGCGCATGGAAATGCTGTTTCCTTTCCTACCAGAGCGGTACCTATTTATCTACTCGTGCTGGTATGCTTTTGAACTGCTAGGTTGCCAGGAGCTGGGACAGAGCAACGGGAGCTCACCCCATCATGGGGATTCGAACCGTCGACCTTCCAATCGGCAAGCCCAAGAGGCTCAGTGGTTTAGACCACTGTCAATTGGTGGAGGGTGGAAGAAGAGGGAAAGCACAACTCCTTGCGACTCCCCAAAATTTTTAAATGAGCAGTATGCATGCTGCTAATTTGATACTGTATCATCACAGCAGAGCGACACATGAATAAGGTACATATTCAGCCAATTGCAAAATAGCTTCTGCATCAATTCATGTATGTATTTTCACATTAATAACTGCTGTATTGTCAGTGGAAACGCTTTGCCACAGACACGCAAGCTATATGTTTGCTCTCCAGCCAAATTGTTATGAATCCTTTGGGTTAGGTGCGTGCTGAGAGAACGCTATTAAAATAAGCTTGAGCTAGGGTGGTGAAAACGTAATGCCGTCCACAACAACGCGTGCATTATTGAAGGTGCTGCGTGTCCACAAACTGGAATGGAAAACTGGAGGAGGAGGGGAATAGAAGAGAATGAGAGTATATTGCTACAGGTTCCACTTGCAGTGGCCGATAACTACGGACAGATTTGTCTTATCAAGAAGCTAGCGGTCAGCACTGTTTCCTACAGCAGTGAAGTGCACAATTGTGTTGCGGAAACATTTCTTTAAGAAGGTGTTGGACCACCTGTCGCTGTGTCTGCTGCATAGCATGTTCACCCATGGGTGCAGATGGCGCCCAAAAACTCACCTTATGCTCATCTCGAAGGTGAACATCCAGTTCGTCTGTGTGCTTGGTCTCATAGTAGCAGAGTTGGCATTTGTAAGGTCTCAGCTCATTGTGCTTCTCTATGTGCTGCTGTAGGCTTTCGTCGCTGGAGCACGTGAAGGTACACTTGTCACAGCGGAAAACGATTCCCTGCAAATATTTGGACAGCTTGGAACGGCACACTTCTATGGGGACCACTCGCTCTTCTAGTGGGGCGAAAAGAAATGGTAGAAATTCTATTACTAAGTTTTCTCTCGTTCCCTGAAGGCAACTCACATACAGCCCCTTCATCGCCATTCTGCTATTTCCCCAAAATTTAATTTCAAACCCCTCAATTTGTTTCTCTGGTGCTTTCGATATGGACGTTACTTCTGCAAATGAATCAGAATCAGAAGAATCTTTATTTGCACCAGTCACTGGCCATAGCAATAAAATAAAATAAAAGGTTGATAGAGGTAAAAACTTAAACTACACAAAATACATTTTGGAGCTCTACATCAATAGTTCTTCTCATTTCATTTTCATCATGAACCATGTCAAATGGGGACACTGTTCTTATCTGCAAGTGTACTTAAGTTATTTAACTTTAACTCGTTCCTGAGACTTACAGCTGATAGAACTGTGAATATCACATTAAAATAACACCAACAGTCCCCTCCCTGCCCCCCCCCCCAAAGCTTAACCTTAATCACCAAAGCCTGGCTCAACTGGTTTGTTTGTTTTTTATTCCACAACATTTATATACCACTTGACTATAATAAAAGCTGAAAGCAGTTCTAAAATATGTAAAAAACCAACAACAACCTAAAACAATCAGTAAGAAACAGGAAAAAACCTATTTGAAACATTCAAAAAAACAACAACAAACTAAACTAAAAAGTTTGGCAAGTTGGAGGTTGGATGTGGTTCCACAATTTTTTTTTTTTGGGGGGGGGAGAGAAGGTGGTATAAGACAAAAAAAGGATTAACTGGTAAACGTAGCTTGAGTTGAAAGTTGTTATAGAAGAATATTGAGGGCTCCCTGGACTTGAAAGCTGACATTCTCCAACACAGGAATTTTAAAGGGCGACTCTAGCATGAAATGGCTGAATGAACTAGTAATGAAATTTCATTCTATTCATTTGGGTTTGAATAGAGAGAATGGCTTTCTGTCCCGCTTACACATACCAATTTACTTAACCACCAGTTTCTGCTGTTGTGAAAAATCTTTGGGCTTATTTTGAATAAATTTAAAGTCTAATTCAATTGTCATAGGCTGTAAACATTTTTTTTCATTTTGTTGCTATTTGACCCCACTGTACTGTACGTCCCCCCCCTTTTCTGGGGGCAGCTAGGCATTCTTTTAAAAAATTACTTAAAAATGTGAAGTCACCGCTCCCAGAATGCCTTGCTCTGAGGAAGCACCTCCATGTAGAGGAAAAGTGACAGGCATGGAGAATGAGGTAAACTGAGACCTTCCTGAGGGGCATCAATTTGCCACCCTCTTCCTCTGAGGAAATTGCCTCATTTTGCCTAACTGGTGGGCTGGCCCTGGATACATTGAAGTCTAAAAACTTTTTTTTGGAACAAGATTTTGCGGTCTAGAGCCCACATAATCAGTCACATTAATCTGCAGCAGATCGTAGAGTTGGAAGGGACCCTGAGGATCATCTAGTCCAACCCCCTGGAAGGCAGGAATACGCAGTTGACCCATACAGGGATCGAACCTGCAATCTTGGTGTTATCAGCACCATGCTCTACCGCAGCCTTTCTCAACCTGTGGGTCCCCAGATGTTGTTGAACTACAACTCCCATCACCCCTAGCCAGCAAGGACAGAGCTCAGGGATGATGGGAGTTGTAGTCCAACAACATCTGGGGACCCACAGGTTGAGAACCGCTGCCATGGGTGGGCGAACTAAGGCCCAGGGGCCGGATCTGGCCCAATCGCCTTCTAAATCCAGCCCATGGACTGTCCGGGAATCAGCTTGTTTTTACATGAGTAGAATGTGTCCTTTTATTTAAAATGAATCTCTGGGTTATTTGTGGGGCATAGGAATTCATTCATTTATTTATTTTTTCAAAATATAGTCCGCCCCCCCGCCACAATGTCTGAGGGACAGTGGACCGGCCCCCTGCTGAAAATGTCTACTGACCCCTGATGTCTAACCAACTGAGCCAAGGCCAGAATGCATGCTGGCTCAATCCTTGACTTACCCACTCCCCCCTGGGCAAAGAACTAACTGTGTGATTCAGGGCACCACAGTTATGGGCTTTGACATGCAGCATGCGCATAGCATGATGTGTTTTCTATGCAGGGCTAAGGAGCAGCGCATGCACTTCCACCTTCTCCACGCAAATTACAGAGCTACCGCAGTAAGAATTTGATTTGGGTAAAAATCATACAAGTTGCCCTTCATGGACAACCACAGTTTAAACAACAGAATTCTTTAGTGATCGTTAAATATGCGGCCATCCCAAATTACAATTTCTGAATGTCTTGCCCTTGTGAATTTCGCTTGTGTGGGTGGGGGAAATCAACCTAGATAAACAGGAATCCAGTAACAAAGCAATAGCTACATGCACATCTGATCACGGTGGAAGTTATTATACTAACCCACCCCTTCGAAAAGTTGTTCTGCTCAGTGACTTATTTTTCCTGCAATGCAAATGTAGCTGGTTCTCACAACCCCACAATTTTCCCTCTGCTGAGTAGTGTAAAACAGTAACTGCACTTAGAGAGAAAAATTAAAGGCCCCAGGCATATTGTTCATGGTAAGACTGCATTCGGCACTGGGAAAAACTGTCAGGGCATCTCTTCAAAGGCAGCTTGGGAATGCCTTAATAGAAGATAGCGGCTGCAATTGCATTATCTGGAAAAGCTCTGGCTGGGCATAGATTTGCATTTCCACAGCTCAGAGAATTAGGAGTGCCAAAAGGGTTCAGGAGGTTAGGCTGTTGGGGAACTCAAGTGCATTTGTGGGCCAGAAAAAGCTATTCCTTGCTGCCAGGGTGCCCATGCGACAACCCGTTCCTGGTCTTTAAAAATCCCTCCTTAAAGCCTGACGAAGTACATAGAGAGTCCCAGCTCCCTCTGTTCCCATATAAGGTAAATTAAAACTGCACTTAGGATGGTGTTCAAGTAAGCGACAAAGCACTCTCCGCAGCAGATTGATAACATCATGAAGCCTGTAACAGTTTAAGGAAAAACACATTCCTCCTTTTTTTCTTTTTTAAAAAGCCCTATTCCTTGCACCAAACAACCCAATACTCTGGCTGTAAATTGCCTCACTTGCTTATTAGGCCTTAAAGGTAAAGGGACCCCTGACCATTAGGTTCAGTCATGGCCGACTCTGGGGTTGTGGTGCTCATTTCGCTTTATTGGCCGAGGGAGCCGGCATACCACTTCCAGGTCACAGAAACGCCGTTTACCTTCCCGCCGGAGTGGTACCTATTTATCTACTTGCACTTTGACGTGCTTTCGAACTGCTAGGTTGGCAGGAGCAGGGACTGAGCAATGGGAGCTCACTCTGTCGCGGGGATTCGAACCGCCGACCTTCTGATCGGCAAGCCCTAGGCTCTGTGGTTTAACCCACAGCGCCACCTGCGTCCCTTATCAGGCCTTATCTGTGGTTTAATGAAACCTGGCATGCATTCTACTTTTGAGTAGAACAAACTCCACTGCAGTCTATTTAAATGAAAGTTTCTAATTTCCTTTTGAGACTATAGGGTGTCTGGGTGAAGGCACAAGGGACATAACTACTGTGGGACCTCTACTTAACCACCATAATCTGTTCCAGCGGCCCGTCCTTTAGGCGAAACGGGTCGCTGGCAGAAACGCCGTTGTGCGCATGTGCAGATGGCAGAAGCCGCTTCTGCGTGTGTGTGAATCGCGTCAAACCCAGTATTTACTTCCGTGTTTGCCGCGGTCACAACTTGGATCGGGCCCAAGTAGAGGCGGTCGTAAGTAGAGGTTCTACTGTATTTCCCAGACTTAAAACCGGTTAAATTACCATGTCATCTTCCTAAGCCTAGCTTGCTATGGAATGGTGTCGTGTGAGGGAAGAAATGGCAGAGAGACGTTCCAGCATTATTTTAAAAGGAAACCTGACAGCTAAATGGTTTGGAATCAATTTATGGTTCAATATATGTGCAACAATATCCCAGAAAATGATGAAACAGACATGAAATAAACATTGGACACTACCTCTTTTTTTTGCTGTTAATAGTATCAGCCTGATCTCATGAAAAGAGAGAAAGCAAACAACAGGAGGAAGTTCTTCAGGAGAAAGACTGTACGACACAAAAGGTCATAGTATACTAACCCCTAAATGTTAATATGGGGATATATGGCTATGACCCTGGCATAAAGACCATGTAATGCTAATGAAACATTACAGTCTACAGCACAAATGGAATCATTCACTGCATCACACAGTTGATTCCTCGAACAGCCCTTTGGATACTTGACGAAAGGCGATTAAGGAGCAAGAGAGAATAAATAAATAAGCTAGACTCTCATCACCACGTTAAAAGGCTAACTTATTTTTAATAGGGCTAAGCTGGTTATCTGAGGGGGCAGGGAGGTTTTCCTCTGGGACTCACAGGCTTCCAACTAATTTGGATTTCTTTGTTGGAATGATAGCTTTGGTTCACTTTATTATTATTATTATTTTTTAAAAAGCACAAAATTGTGATTTTTGCCACCTGGGAAAGCCTTTCTTTTCTTCCCTTTTGAATGGACGTGAAGTCAGATAAAAGACTCTCAACACCTGCTTTCAGCTTCTGCTGAAGGGATCATGCAACCCATATACCGTTCCTCCAAAACGGGCAGGCCTGTGCGCTCCTCCCAGAGAGGCAAGTGGCTGCTTAATGAGAGGGTCACCTCGGGGAGGAGAAATCAGCACAGAGGTTCAGCGGGTTAAAATGTGACCTTGCCACTTCTTTCACGAAGGCTATGCAAAACGACTTAGCAGAATATGCACTGCTAGTTCACTTTTAACCAAAAAAAAAAAAAAGGCAGCAAAGGTGCTAATTTCATTTAACAGCTTTAGTTTTCATCCATGTTTTTTGGGCTCAAAAAAATAAATAAATAAAAAGCAGCACATTCCAGAAACAGCTGAAACACCTCAAAAAAACAAAATGAAGAACTCAGAAAGAACCAGGAGCTCAGCTGAACCACTTAGGCACTCCAGAAAGTATGAAACAAAATTAAACACTAGGTCTAGAAGCCTCTCTAGACATGCCTCCCCCCAGCCACCGAAAAAAAAAAAAAACACCTTTAAAAGTATTGTAAAACAGATAACCGTTCCAACATGCCCTAGAGGTCAACAGGCTCTGGCAGTCTGGCGCTGTAACTCCCTCAGAGGTTAAGCTCAACACTAGAAGCCATTGTTAGTATTCACTGAGGTGTCTCTGTTACACGCATCTCAAATCCCGGGGAGATTTTTGCTGTGGGGTTTTCTGTTTTCGTTTTTTCGTTGGAGGGCCATCTGTGAAAGTCGTTGGCCTGCCTTTACTGCCCAGTCAGAAAACAACCGAGTTCGAGTCTTCTTGCCTACCCGGCTCAGAAGCAAAGAGAAGCAGCGACTTGCAAAGGAGTCGCCATGTGCGCACCAGCATGAAAAGAACCCTAAACAAAAGATTTCCTCCCGGAGAGATGGCACACACAGCTCTCATTATCTCACCACCAATATCCTGCTGGGAGATGCTGCTCAGCCTGTGATCAGGCAGAATGCCACCCCAACACATGGGCATGGTTTTCGATAGCCAACAGACCATCTCTAAGCATCAAGTGTGATAACTATGGGCAGGAATCCCAGCCTGAAGAGTCCAAACAGCTGTCTCTTCCGAGCTTATAATTCAGCAGCCAACAGAATCTGAAATTCCTCTTTAGATTTCTTAAAAGCAAAAGCAGGGAGAGGAGAGAGAAAAACCACAGCAAGCTAATTTTGGGGGTTTTGCAGTTCTGTGTTGGAACACCAGGTGAAGCTTGATGCCCGGCACAGAAGAAGAGGAGTTTGGATTTGATATCCCGCTTTATCACTCCCTGAAAGAGTCTCAAAGCGGCTAACATTCTCCTTTCCCTTCCTCCCCCACAACAAACACTCTGTGAGGTGAGTGGGACTGAGAGACTGCCCAAGAAGTGTGACTTGCCCAAGGTCACCCAGCAGCTGCATGTGGAGGAGCGGAGACACGAACCCGGTTCCCCAGATTACGAGTCTACCGCTCTTAACCACTATACCACACTACACCACGCTGGCAATTCCAGAGGTGGAATTGATGTATAATCTACGGATGCGCACATGTTATCATGAACATTTAATCAGAAGCGCACATGTAGTAAACAAGAAAGTTCTAAGAGCAGCGAAACAACCCCTTTCATCTTCCCTGTTCATTTTGTTTTGTTTCCTTTTAACTACCAGGATGCTGAAGACAAAACAACTGATGATGAATTATCACCATCCTCTTTCCGGGGTACTGGGCTTTCCAATGAGCAATAGGAGTGATTAGTACAGATCCACGTTGGCCACTGGTACATTCCTGTGGGGTGCCTTTACCTCTATGAAGGACGATATGGTCAATCATGTTCCGTTTATATTTGGTGTGGTACAGACAGAGAGGACAGCGGAGATCTTTGGGTCCTTCCTCAGGAACTGCTGAATGCCCAGCTTCCACGTGCATAGTAAAAGCAGATCTAGAAACACAGGAGTAGTGGAAAGGCTCAAAACAGAGTGCTGTTGGGTAATGTTGGGGTTGTTTTTTTCACCCACATTATTTCACTATTATTTCATAAAAGCAATAGTTATCAAAACTTGGCATGCCGTGCTTCCAAAAGCTAAGAAAGAAAAGGTTTGTGCATTCCCAAGGCTGGTGCTGATTTGACATTGGTTGACCTCTTAAATGCGGTTCGAAGAATGGTTGTGGGCCACTGGATCACAAGTTCCCCTCCCTCTTTTCCTCACGTGAGTCCCATGTAATTATGGTCAACCGTTGTACCCATGTTAACTTTGATTAAGGATTCCTTTTAACCAGTATTTGAAGCCATGCTTAAGAGGTCAACCAAGGTTACGTCTGCACCAAAGCCGAACTGTAGCTACAATAATAATAAAAAGGAGCCAACAGGCTGATCAGGTTTACTTTGGTCCCAGACGTGAAACCCAGAGAAGCGCTGGAAAGGAAACAAGGTGGAGATGCATGGCCCATGAGAAGCATTCTAGGAAGCCAAAGAAATAACTCCCAAAGTGGGAAACTACTCAAGGAGCTCACAGTACCAATCCACCGATACAACTAGGGAGGGTATATCCAAGCCCCAGTACTTGGGATAGAAGTGGAAGTAGAGTCATACTCTGAATCATGGCCCAATTCAGTTACACATTTAAACTGGGGGTCTCCTCTACGAACTGCTCATCATTCCATGGGGACTGCAGCTTCAGAAGTAGAGGACTCTGGTTCCAGTGCCAGAGCTTCATTGCAGAGCTTCCCCAAAAATATGGTAAAGGGACCCCTGACCATTAGGTCCAGTCGTGACTGACTCTGGGATTGCGGCGCTCATCTCGCTTTATTAGCCGAGGGAGCCAGCGTACAGCTTCCGGGCCATGTGGTCAGCATAACTAAGCTGCTTCTGGCGAACCAGAGCAGCGCATGGAAACACCGTTTACCTTCCCGCCGGAGCGGTACCTATTTATCTACTTGCACTTTGACGTGCTTTCAAACTGCTAGGTTGGCAGGAGCAGGGACCGTACGACAGGAGCTCACCCCGTTGCGGGGATTCGAACTGCCAACCTTCTGATCCTAGGCTCTGTGGCTTAACCCACAGCGCCACCCGCGTCCCCCAAAAATATGGTACCAACATGCAAAATAGTTGCACAATCGCATTCTTAAATTCCGAAGGACAAACCTATACAGTGGAGCCTTGGGTAACGTTGCCTCTGGCTTATGTCACCCTCGGCTTGCGACCGGTGCAAACCCGGAAGTAATGGAACAGGTTACTTCTGGGTTTGCGCAGAAGTACTAAACTGTGTCTGCGCATGCGCAGAAGCGCTAAATCGCGCCATGCACAGATGCGGCACTTTGTGTCGGGTTGTTTTTGGGTTGCGGCCTCTGGAATGGATCCCTGATGTAACCCGAGGTTCCGCTGTACTAATGCCCTGCTTCTCCTAGTTACAAGAAGCAAAACATTACACATGGCAACCCCATTTCCAGTTTTGTGAGAAGCCTTCCATGTAGTTTCTGTGAAAACTTTTGAGTAAAATCAACTTCAGTGATTCACAGTTAGGAGAATGAAGGTTTTGCTGACTGCAGAACACTACACAGTCAATAGGAATTCACTATTGCTTCCCCTAGGCTGGTTTCTAAATTCCTCTTGCTTCAGGGCAAATGTCAACCTCTAACTAAAGGAAATAAGGGGAAAGAGGCAGTGGGAAGATTTGTGTCAGGAGAGTTTGCCTTGCACCTTCACTCAAAGCAGAAAATACAGATGGCAGTGAAGGCTACTTCCCAGGTTATTTCTAAACGAGGCAGGTGCATTCTCTGGAGTCACCAACTTATGTTTTTAGAGTGCATCAAAATGTAATATGGCACAAATAGCCCATGCACCTGTTTTTAAGAATAGACACAAACAGGTTTTGGTACATATGAATAAACATCCATACTTCTTGCACCCCTGAATTTTCGTATTTTCTCCCCTGTGCATACGAACTTTTATGACCGGTCTCAGAAGTAATTCCAGACAGAACATAGCATTGCAAATTATACTGTTTAAAGTTTGCAACCTGCAATGCATTAGGACTTTCATAAATCACAATGTTGCTTGTGGTACTGTAATACTACAGACTGGACTAATCTCCAGTGAAATAATGGCCATTTAAAAAACATCGAGTGTTTACTGGCAAGCAGACCAGAAATGTCCAGTGAATGGCAAAACCTCAACTGACACAGGGGCTTTAGACATTTGAAAAAGGGGGGGGGGGGGAATGAAGGAATAACAAATGCTTTGTGTTTCCTATTTCCTACACCTCTGTTCATATATGAAACACAACTTTTCTGCTTCCCCATGTGATAATAATACTAAGCCTACATATAGCATATTGTTTTAATTATTCAAATTAATAAATTTTCAGAACTTATTTATGTACACCACTCAAGACAATTATTTTTTATTCGAGAGGTTTATTGAATTTTAATTTTAATGAATTTGTTCATGATTATCGTGGATTTTGTTTTATGGTTAATGTTCGCTGCCCTGGGCTCCTCCAGCAGAAAGGGCAGGACAGAAAAACAATTAATAAAAACAACAGCCATGCACTCTAATTCCAAAATCTGTGTTTCAAGAGAAACTGCACATTTTTGATGGAAGGAAATGTGGCCTCTGGGAGAATAAGACTGGAAACAGATGTGAAGCAACAAGAGGCAAGAAACAACTTGGCCCAGCCCATTCCCCAAACTGAGGCTGCAATCCCATACTCCCTTACCTGGGAATAAGCCCCACCAAACTCAGTGAGACTAACTGCTGAGCAGACATGCAAAACATATACCTACAGTAACTCCAATGCAGATTTAGGCATAAAAGTAAAGGTAAAGGGACCCCTGACTATTATGTCCAGTCGTGGCCGACTCTGGGGTTACGGTGCTCATCTCGCTTTATTGGCCAAGGGAGCCGGCGTACAGCTTCCGGGTCATGTGGCCACCATGACTAAGCCACTTCTGGCGAACCAGAGCAGCGCACGGAAACACCGTTTACCTTCCCGTCGCAGCGGTACCTATTTATCTACTTGCACTTTGACGTGCTTTCAAACTGCTAGGTTGGCAGGATCAGGGACCCAGCAATGGGAGCTCAACCCGTCGCGGGGATTTGAACCGCTGACTTTCTGTTCGGCAAGTCCTAGGCTCTGTGGTTTAACCCACAGCGCCACCCGCGTCCCTATAGATTTAGGCATTCTTGCCAGCTAAACAGAATGGGCCAAAATATGGCCAAATCTGTGCTGGAGTTAGGTCTCACACTGCTCCCATTTTGATTTCCCATCCTGTTGGGGACAAAGAGCTTACTACTTTTTAACATAACATAATTTGCAGGATTTTGCAGTGTGCGGTACACCTACAGCTGTATGCATGTCTAATCTTACACCAGCAAGATTTGCCCTATGATTCAGAGTTCGTGGTTTGTCTGGGAGAGCTAAACCATGAACCTGGGTTTCGATGACATACTAAGCCACACCAAACCATAGCTCAGAGCAGCGCAACACACCTGCAGAACAACTGAGGAGGAAGAAAGCAGCTACTCGGGAACATGCACATTCATGTGCTCACACTATGCCACGGTTTGGCTCAGCGTGACAAGTTGAACGAGGCCTCTGCATTTCACCACAAAAGCCCACCGAAGTTGTAAGAAAACTCTTTTGTACAAATACTTACTTAAAGCCTGTGTAAAAGGAGCAATCTTTACACTTGAAGAGCTTCTTCCCTCCATGTTTGTCACGGTAATGACGGCGAATGCTCTGGATATAGCCCGAAGAGAATTCACAAAATTCACAGTTAAGGATGGCTTCAGTTTTCTGGTCTGCTCCGGAAAGCGGGACGGGGCTAATGTTGTTATTGTTCCTTGCCAGAGCTGCCGACTGGTAGTGGTTCAATTGCTGTTGGACATCTGGGGGTTCCGAGTAGGAAGAATCTGTTGGGGGGCAAATTGAAGAGATGGGTAACACCAACCTGTTGAATAAGCACAATGGATCTAAGAGATCCTACCTAGGATGACCAGGAGCTGGATTCCTCTTGATGGAGATGGGGGCTCTGTGCCTGAAGGGGGAGGGTGTTCAGGGACAGTCCCCAAAAGTGCTACTACTGGAAGAATCTGTGGGGCCGGGGCCAGCCCCCGGCCTGAGAATGTACCACTGTCACCCTCTCTCTCCAAGCACACTCCACTGTCAAATGCCTGAACCTCGCCTGCTCTGAACCATTGTGTCCAGGACCTCACCTTGTCTTACATCCCTGTTGAGCCTTGCTACACTGCAGAGAGGGAGAGATCTGAGCAAAGTCACCTAAGGATTGGGGAGTAGGGCACCATAAGGCAAAAGGGAAAGGCAAAGGACCCCTTGACGGTTAAGTCCAGCCAAAGGCGACTATGGGGTTGCGGCTCTCATCTCGCTTTCAGGCCGAGGGAGCCGGCGTTTGTCTACAGACAGCTTTCCGGGCCCTGTGACCAGCATGACTAAACTGCTTCTGGAGCAACGGGACACCGTGACATAAACCAGAGCGCATGGAAACACCATTTACCTTCTTGTAGCAGCGGTACCTATTTATCTACTTGCACTGGTGTGCTTTCAAACTGCTAGGTTGGCAGGAGCTGGGACAGAGAAACGGGAGCTCACCCCATCGCGGGGATTCAAACTGCCGGCCTTCTGATCAGTGAGCCCAAGAGCCTCAGTGGTTTAGACCACAGCACCACCTGCGTCCCTAGTAGGGCATCATAAACAGGTGGATGACACCCTCCTCTGCTTCCCTTTCTCATCAATGGTTTTATTTTTATCATATGGCTCTGTCAGTTGCCCAGAGGCTTATGGGGAAAGCACTATATGATTTTAGACACCTGCTGAAAACCTTTGGCAAGCCTACCCATACATATAATTTAGTCACTTATATTTGTTTTAAAAGTTCTATTGATTTCATTTGAGTTTTAATTTGGATGGTTTCGCTTTTTAAAAATTGGCTTGTGGGTTTTAGCTGTGTTTTATCTACAACTTCATTTCTAGGCTGTCTGGAGACCTTTTTTGATCAGGGGGTTTATAAATAGTCTAAATAAAACAATCACAATAAAACCAATCCTTTAAATGAATAAAAGCTTTGTATCTTGCTCAATTTCAATGAAACCAAAGTGAGACACGCAAGCATTTTGTGCTGCAAGTTTTTCCTCCCGGGCTGCCTGGTTCAACATGTGCACAAGTTGTCACTGACTTGCAGCACTGAGAAAGGACTTGCATTGGGGAATGAGATTCGTGTACAGTCGTACCTTGGAAATCGAACGGAAGTCCATTCCAAAACGTTCGGAAACCTCCTGCAGCCAATTGGAAGCCGCGGAAGATGTTCGGGTTCCAAAGAACGTTCGCAAACTGGAACACTCACTTCCGGGTTTGCAATGTTCGGGAGCAAAAACACCCGCATAACAAGACATTCGGGATCCAAGGTACGACTGTATTTATTAAGCATCACAGATAGAACTTGCACGTCATGTCAACTCAAAACATTCCCCCCCATACCCCAGTGGATACAGTTCACACATTTGGGCGATGTTCATCAGGTTATGAGAGCTCAAGCATGCGAACACAAGCCCCTGGGAGCAACAGGTGTGTCTCAACCAACAATGGTATAAGTAAAAATGCACTTACGGCTAGGGCAATATGAAGAGAACTTTTGTTGTTATGCACGACCTAAAAGGACATAGCTGCAGAGTCTTTGCTCAATTTCTACCTAATGAATACTACCCCCTAACTCACTGGCCGCTTTCACACATAACAATAGACCCGACTTTTTGGCTTATCACAGTGTGAATGGGCAGCACACAATTGCATGCTGTCCAATCACTCTTCTCCTGGTATGAGTGGGTTAACCAAGCCAGCAAGCTTTGCCTGCCCATTGCATTCAATTCAAGCCAAGATATTTTGTTGGCTTTTTGACTGTGCGGCTTGTAAGGCGGTAGCAAACAACCCTTGGTTCATTCATAAGAATTTCTGGTTTGTTTATCCTGCTTACACAAGGAGAGAAGCAGAGGAAGCAATTGAACACCATTCATGCTCAATCACAGTAAGTAAGAAAGTCTGCTTGCCATTAACGTGTTAACACAGCCAGTAAGTCTTTCAAACTTATTCTTGAAGGCGGGTAGAGGAGCAAAACGTGAAGTTACAAACTGCTCCAGCATCTACTCTTATTTAGCGTCTATAAATAAATTACTATTGTACAATTGGAATTGCTTAAATTTGATTGTGAAATATAGTTTGGGGGGGGGGGGAATCCCAGAGACTATGAGCCTAATAAAAACTTTCAAGTTTGAAAGATGCAATACAGTGAGGAAGAGAAGCAGATTAAATTACCACAAATCTTCCTCCTTTTTATTATAACGCATAAAGTACACCAGAACAATACATTGGACATAAATATAGCCACATCCGTTTACATACTGTCTAAAGCTGTTGATTTGAATGAATGTAATTTTTAATGGAGAAAATAGATGGGAAACTTAATCCACCCTGAAATTTGATCATCAGATTACTTCGTGAAAGCTGAAAACAAGTCATGGAACAATATGAGGAAGGGGAGGGGGAAGCTAACCTGTGTCTGAGGTCTATGGAAAGAAGGGATATTTGAAAGATTCCAGATCTCACTAAAGGGAATGTCCAATCGCGTAAATTGCTTTCTCAAGTTTGGTACAATGGGGGTGGGGAGCCCACACACAAAACTAAAGTTCAGCGGACACAAAATGCCATTAACCCGAGAAGCCAGAGCTGTGTGACTGGCAGGAAAAGCAGAGGCACGGATGACAACTTCTGCACCAGGGGTCTTGAACTCCTGTTTCGAATATGGAGATTAGAGATTCACAGGTTTTGCCCACAGAACTCCCCATCGTTTGTCAAAGGCAGATTAATATAATCCTGGTGATAAAAGGCTCTTAATTAAAAATGCTGGGGGGGAGGAAGAAGAAAGGGGGGGGGTTAAAACTCTACACCTGAGGCAATGGAGGACTAACTCCCCCAAAGCGATGCTAACAATTCAACCAATCAATAACGACAGCTAGAAGGCAGGAAACACTACATAGCCAATGAAAAAGTATTTTCATGATTATGATTTATTGTTTTGCTGGGGTGGGGTGGGGGTGAACAACAAAAGTCACAAACAATAATAAAAGCAACAGCTGAACAGGAGACTTCCTGTCTTGCAGCCTTTATTCTTCAAGCCTTATATACCATAATATATATGGTGAACGCTATGTGGTCAAAGCTAAATGCCTGACTAGAATAGCTGAATGATGCAGATGTTTGCAAAGGCGTTTTGGTTAGATTCACCTAAATGTTCCCTTTCAAACACACAGTATCCAAAGCACATGTTTAAAAGACTTTTATACCACTTTAAACAATTAAGGAATCCTGGGAACTGCGGTTTGTTAAGGGTGCTGAGAATTGTAGCTCTGTGAGGGGTCTCCTCCTAACTCAAAGCATATTGCAGTTCTCAGGATTCATTGGGAGAACCAATGGTGGTTTTCTGAAACAGGGCTGTGAAGAACACCCCCACCCCCCCTTTATATAGTAATATTTCCAAGACGATCCAAAGATAGATCTTTTAACCAGATCTCCTTTGGTAAAAGATTTTAATACGTTACTTTTCTCCCTAGAGCTTGCTACTGGATATTCCTACTGTTTCCTTTACACGGAGATAGAGAGAGATGCAGTGGCGTAGCGTGGGTTGTCAGCACCCGGGGCAAGGCAACTAATTTGGACCCCCCTAACCCGTGGATTTGCGCCCCCTAACCCGTGGATTTGCGCCCCCTAACCCTAACCCCCAGATGTTGCGCCCGGTGCGGCCGGCCCCCCCCTGCACCCCCCACGCTACGCCACTGGAGAGATGTGAAGTTTAACCCTGGTCTTTTGCACATAACACACAGTCTGATAGGTATAGCTGCAACAAATAAATAAATGAAACACAGCTTAGAAGAAATTTTCGCTTCCAGCTGAAAAGGAAAAAGGGAACAGTAGAAAGATCAATGTTTTTATCTGGAGAATTGGAAAGGAAGGAAATACAAAGCTAATTTGTATTTCTCATGTTCAGTGTGCATTTTTTGTCAGTTTACATTTTCAACTCCAATTTGGGGAATATATACGATCAGATGGCAACTGGATACTTGGAACAGTGAACCACCCCCAGATTTGCAAATACCATTTCCTCCCACAAGGCTGTCTGCATTCATGGCTAACTTTTTTTATAGTCCTCTCTGGCACCCTTAGTCGCCTCTCACACTTTGTTTCTTTAATTTTGGAAATTCAGTACTACCTAAATGACTATTATTATTTTTTTGATAGTAAGTAATCAGTACTGATATACAGATGTGAGTTTCCTACTTGTTAAATAATAAGACTTAAAACGACAAGATTTTTCACAAGTACCTTTCTGTGATAAAAGTTCATAAGTTTATATAGAAGCAAAAAGCTTGTTTTTGAGGCCACATGCTAGAACAGTCTTTCAGTTATTTTCCGGGGGAGCTTTCAATATTATTAATTTTTAAGTGGAATTTATGTTTTAATCTATTTGCTTAGCTTTGTATTGTTTTTAATCGTATTCCCGATGGCTTTAGGTGTCTTCTGTGCAGCAGAGAATGTAGTATAAATGCGATGATAAATTAAAGCAAAGAAACAAACAAATAAACAAACAAACCGGGGGGGGGGGGAGAAAGAGAAATACTACTACTTTGCTGATTCTTAAGAAAACATTTAATTAAAATATGCACTATTCTAATTCAAACTTTCTGTAAGCCTTGGTTCAATGGTCAGGGATGATGGAAGCTCTAGTCAGAAAGTACAGTGGTACCTCGGGTTAAGGACTTAATTTGTTCCGGAGGTCCGTTCTTAACCTGAAACTGTTCTTAACCTGAAGCACCACTTTAGCGAATGGGGCCTCCTGCTACTGCCACGCGATTTCTGTTCTCATCCTGAAGCAAAGTTCTTAACCTGAGGTACTATTTCTGGGTTAGCGGAGTCTGTAACCTGAAGTACATGTAACCTGAGGTACCACTGTATTGCTCGGCCCTGCTGTTCGCCTCGACATAGTAGTTCCACCCTTATTTCAGACATCGTGATACAGCAGTATATTGTGCTCTTCAGTGCCAGATTTACGTATAAGCTAAACAAGCTATAGCTTAGGGCCACACTCTCTTGGGGAATCCCCCAAAAATGTTTTTTAAGGAAACAAAAACTGGATGTACATTTCCAAAATATAAGATAAAAACCAAATAAAATAAAACCTACATACAGCAACAATGTTTTGTGTCATGTAGGCTCCTATAATGTAAGTAATGAGGCCCACCTGCTAGCCTGCTCCCTAAAATATCACTGGTTTGCTCGTTTCTATATATATAGGGTGCCTACATTCTGCATGTGCAAATGGTTTTAGATACCAATTAGGTCCATAAATTACCATATAACATATATTCAACACAAAAACAGCGACAATTTGTTGTTGACAAAGGACAGCTGGACATATAAAGGGCCATATGACCTTTAGTAGCTTAGGGCCTCATCAAACCTAAATCTGGCCCTGGTGACATAGGTTGTGATGCTGGAAACCAGATATTGCCCAGCCCTAATCTAGATGGCAGGGATGTGGGTGGCGCTGTGGGTTAAACCACAGAGCCTAGGACTCGCCGATCAGAAGGTCGGCAGTTCGAATTCCTGCAACAGGGTGAGCTCCCGTTGCTCGGTCCCTGATCCTGCCAACCTAGCAGTTCGAAAGCACGTCAAAGTGCAAGTAGATAAATAGGTACCGCTCTGGCAGAAAGGTAAACGGCATTTCCGTGCGCTGCTCTGGTTCGCCAGAAGCAGCTTAGTCATGCTGGCCACATGACCCAGAAGCTGTACACCGGCTCCCTTGGCCAATAAAGAGAAAAGAGCGCCGCAACCCCAGAGTCGGCCACAACTGGACCTAATGGTCAGGGGTCCCTTTACCTTTAATCTAGATGGCACCAAATTGGGTACACACTAATCTGGCTCTTCAATAACTAGCCATGTCCTTTTGGATCTTTGCCTTTGAAATCAGAACACATGCAATGGGAGAGGCCAAGCACGCGTTACGAAAGACTTTCGTACAAACGTAACAAAACAATGCTGAAATAAAATGTAATCAATGAGAGATTTCAATCTTATTTTAAAGAAAGTTATTTCTCCGCTGGTGCCGACTATAATCAGCAGGCATCAACCTCTGCCCCAGTGGCTGTGCCAGGGTCTTTTCTGCTAAATGTGTCGCCAGCACTTCATAGCATGTGCCAATAGTCCTTGCAAGAGCGTGGCAAGGCACCTAAAATAATTAACGCAAGCCTGAGTTAACTTAATTATATGTTACTGGCAGCATGGCTTGGGAATTTATTTGGGGGGGGCAGTGGCGGGGAGGGAAAGGTTGGTATACGAGACCGGCAGGAACTGAGGAAGGCAAGGGCTAGGACAGTCAACAGCAAAAAACAACAGCGGCCAAACTAAACCTTGCTGGATGCAACTTAGTTTGTCTTTCTCCTGGCAGAGATTTCGCTGATCAGAAGTGGCAGCTCCTCGCCCCCTGCCCATCTCCCTCCCCAAACAAGCAGGACAAGAGGCACTTGGCAGGTGGCTGCTGGGATGCCACAAACGCATGGCAAGCCTCTCAGGTGTCTTGGTACCGCCATCCCAGAGGAACCTTGGTTTACAGATTTCCAAAGAGGGCACTGGAAAACGCCGTCGCCTGCAATGCAGATTCCAAGATACTTGTAATTGTTGTTCTTTAGAGTCCAGTACCCAAGAGGTTTTGTGATCCACTGCGTCACCTTGAGTTGTGGCTTCTACAGGTTACCAAAAATATAGTAAAGATCACCAAACCTCTGACCTAGCAAATGTATCGTCAAAAGAAGTAGTTATACAATGCAGTTTTCTTAAGAGTAGGGGGAAAGGGCGGCACAGCCCAAACGGTGAAGGAGGACTCAAAGAAGGATAAAAATCTCTAAATGCTGACAGCTAGCATAGGTAGCTACAGACCCTTAATGTCCAAACTAAGATGGGTAAGAAGTCAGGACCAGTGCTGGACATATAGCAGTGTCAGGACAGCATTGTTGTATGCTTACATTGTTGTCGCTTGTCCTCACTCACCCCACCCCACTGTCCTGCTCACAATAGTGAAGAACATACTTACGTTATGAATGGCTCGTGTGACCATTAAGAAGAAGAGGTAGGAATAGACCACTATAGATGTGGGCTGTCCCATGATCAAGTGACTTTTCTTCTTTGAGTTCTCAAAATTCTTAAACTAGCTCAAGGTCATCACCTGGAACGGGCCAGATGTTTCACAAAGAATCAATCACAGTCAGCGCATCATTTGGAAAATAAAACTTTAGAGCCGTCTTGCCCAAAAATGTCAACTAGACATTCCGTTTTCCTGACTGTAACCTTGGTTTGGGACGCGGGTGGCGCTGTGGTCTAAACCACAGAGCCTAGGGCTTGCCGATCGGAAGGTCGGCGGTTTGAATCCCCGCGACGGGGTGAGCTCCCGTTGCTTGGTCCCTGCTCCTGCCAACCTAGCAGTTTGAAAGCACGTCAAAGTGCAAGTAGATAAATATGTACCGCTCCGGCGGGAAGGTAAACAGCGTTTCCGTGCGCTGCTCTGGTTTCACCAGAAGCGGCTTAGTCATACTGGCCACATGACCCGGAAAAACTGTCTGCGGACAAAGGCCGGCTCCCTCGGCCAGTAAAGTGAGATGAGCGCAGCAACCCCAGTCGTTTGCGACTGGACTTAATTGTCGGGGTCCTTTACTTTTAACCTTGGTTTAAGAAGTCATTTGGCTCCTAGCTTCTATATCTGAGTTTCTAACGCTGCCAAGTGAGCACAAACCCATCCATCATGCCCCAGTACTGTACATAACACAAAAGCAGCAACAGTTTGTGTTCTCAGAGTCCTAAGAGGGAGGGTAAATTAATAACGATTGCTTACTAAAGTTAAGTTCAAAAGTCAGCAGAACATGAGTGCATGAGAAAAGAGACAGAAAGAGAGAACAATTACCATTTCCCCAACTTCAGTCTACAGCCACAACTCCTGCTGTACCACCTGAGAAGCACCGTGGGCTGCAGGTGTCTGCTATGATCCTCACGTTTGTAAGCAGACCGGGATTAAGTTACATATATGGATCAAAGCAATCAAGACTTCCGACTGCAAATTTCACATGGTCAGATACACAAACACAGAGAGCAGGGCTGGGTGTGATTATGGTTGCTGGGTTGTGGAAATAGCCGGGCTTAATTCACTGCGAAGCGATTAACCAAGTGCAGATAAAAGGAAATGAAAAACAACGCAGCCCTCAGATTTCCCACACGCTTCAGCAAGCTGAGCAACATCGGTCACCTGCCTTGAACCCCACCCTTGTTTTCTTCCCCTACTCGCCCTCCCAAGTTTGAGAGCCCTCACCCTAAAGCGACACGTTAAATAGCAATGAGAAATGTGTGGCAGGAGTACAGGAAAGCAGGTAGATAGGGAAGCAAGAGTTCAAGAGCACTTCAGATTTGCTCATTCCATGCTGCACAGATAGAGGGGGAGGCACTTGAAAGGAGGCGACGAGCAAAACAAAGGGAGAAATGGATAAAATAGTATAGGAAGGTATTATAATAGGCCACATAGCTATGCCTCTTGCCCTTGGATAGCGCCTTCATTTTCAGGTGAGGGTGACCGGGTAGATGTAAGCCCTTGAACTGACCAAGGCTGAAAAGCCAACAGCATTGGTTGTGCCTGCTCATTAACAGGTAAAAAAGGTCCAGTCTGTCAGCATCACCCTTCAGCCAGTGCCACCGACTGGACTCTTCCACTTCAGCCCAACTGGGCCAGGCAAGCTGGGGTAGCACTTCCAGAGACCACCTTCTGCACAGGAACAGGTCTAAGTGCTGTGGACTCACAACTCAGAGTTGTGAGCACCAGATTCACTCCCGAAGACAGTCGTTGCACAGCAGAGCATAAACCACTCGGAGAACAGCTCTGTAGAATAACTACTTTTATTCTATCTACAACCATCATACAAACTATATACAGAGCTAAATGGAGAAGTTGAACTGCACTGAGTGTCTGCAGCTGCTCTTAGCAGCAACCTTATCTATACAGAGATAACACACTCTCTAATACTCAGTCTCTCTCTCTGATGTAAGGCTGAAGCGGAATAAGTAGTGAGCAGAAACCGCTCCCCTCTTCTCTGGAGAATCAGCAGAGAACATGAGCAGATTCTTGGAATGGGAGGGGTGAAATCTCCTCATCGTGGCCAACTCTGGGGTTGCGGTGCTCATCTCGCTTTATTGGCCGAGGGAGCTGGCGTACAGCTTCCGGGTCATGTGGCCAGCATGACTAAGCCGCTTCTGGCGAACCAGAGCAGCGCACGGAAACGCCGTTTACCTTCCCGCCAGAGTGGTACCTATTTATCTACTTGCACTTTGACGTGCTTTCAAACTGCTAGGTTGGCAGGAGCAGGGACCAAGCAACGGGAGCTCACCCCGTCGCAGGGATTCGAACCACCAACCTGATCGGCAAGTCCTAGGCTCTGTGGTTTAACCCACAGCGCCACCCGCGTCCCTTTTAACAGGTATATGGCTATTAACTTATGAACTGTCAGCGTAGCCAACTTCTTACTGCAGCTGAAAGGTAACCAAGAAGTCGAGATGTAATTAAAGAGCAATGTTCACATGGTGGCTGGCAGGACTGGGGCTGTTGCAGCAGCCCCCTTCCACTAATATTCCAGCAACTGGCTTGCTGTTACCTTGCTTTGGCTGTTAAAGACAAGACAGTAGGAGCCATTTTTGGTCGTGCCCCACACCAGTGACCCCCTCTTCCCAACAGCTGCATATTCATCCTTCAAAAGCATTGGTACCTTGTTTGGGGAAAACAAATGAACATTTGTGGAACGGCACTCCCCTGCTGCTTGCTGCATGTGCACAATCGTGATGATGAGAGACTAAAATACAATGGTACCTCGGGTTAAGAACTTAATTTGTTCCGGAGGTCCGTTCTTAACATGAAACTGTTCTTAACCTGAGACACCACTTTAGCTAATGGGGCCTCCTGCTGCCGCCGCCACGCGATTTCTGTTCTCATCCTGAAGCAAAGTTCTTAACCCGAGGTACTATTTCTGGGTTAGCGGAGTCTGTAACCTAAAGCGTCTGTAACCCAAGGTACCACTGTAGTGGGAAATGATATACAGTGGTACCTTGGTTTACGAACTTAATCCGTTCCAGAAGTCCATTCTTAAACCAAAACCATTCTTAAACCGAGGCGCGCTTTCCCTAATGAGGCCTCCCACCACCGGCGCCCTTCCACCCGTTCAGCTTCTGTTCTTAGACCAAGGTAAAGTTCTCAAACCAATACACTATTTCCGGTTTTGCGGAGTTTGTAAACCAAATAGTTCTTAAACCGGACTGTTCTTAAACCGAGGTACCGCTGTATAATGAAATGAAAAGAGTGTTTAAAATAACCTTTGTAAAAAACACCAACAACCCAGAAGCTTTTCTTTTGAGTATTATAGGGACAGAATTATCTAAAATGTATAGGAACTTATTTATTTATGCTACTACAGCAGCTAGAATGCTACTCGCCCCAAAATGGAAAGAAGCAGAAGTCCCAGCAAAGGAAGAATGGATGAAAAAACTTATGGGAACATGCAGAAATGGTAAACTTACTGGAAGTAAAAAAAATAATCAAGGTAACAAACTTCTTTAAATAAAAGAATAGAAATGGTTTATTGAATATTTACAGATAAATTATAAACAGATAAGATCATTGGCAGGACTGTTGTAATAACCTGCAGTTTTGTAAGAGTATATATTTAAAGCAGATGAATAAATGAGCAAATTTAGTTAATGCAGGGGATATTAAAAATAAATGTAAGGAAATGTACGAAAGAGGGGGAAGGAAGTCAAGTTTTGAAATGCAGAAATGATTGTAAAATTAATGAAATGTTTAAATTTGAAAAGTATAAATAAAATTTGAAAAATAACTAAATAAAATAGTGTAATTCTCTTAAGCTTTTTTTTTTTTTATGTCACACTCCCAGGCAGGTTGGACAACCAAAGCCTGTATCTCAAGAGGTAGCCTTCCTGGTGTCACATATTGGGTTTTTGTGTGTGTGTGTTTATGGGGGTGCATGCACGAGAAAAACATGGGAATGAATGGAATAGGCAAGGCAAACCTGCTGTGGGCAATATGAAGCTGAACGACAAACCCAATCTATCCATCTGGAAGGACACAGCCTCCAAGTTTTAAACACTTATAAAAGGAGCCTGGGGCAGACATCAAAAGACAGTGTAAATGAAGGTTTGTCATAAAAGCTCAGAGCACTGAAGGAAATGCAGCTATCATTCGGGAGTATATATATTCCGCTCTCTTTTTGTGGCCACCAAGAAATTATACAACAGCCTACCAAGGCAGGATTTGGAATCCTTTGATCAGCTCTGGCCACTTAAATAAAAAATATTGAAAGGATATACTATACAGAAGGAACCACAGAGTGCAAGAAGAAGATGTGGGCTGTGGGAATGTTAGCTGTTGAAAAAGGGTGACGGGTGTTATCCATGCTTCTTTGAAACTTTTTAATCTTCCTCCCCCTTTGAATTATAAACGTGTGCAGGTCTGAATGGATTACAGAGGACAAACGCTGTACAACTTCTTATACAAGTGTCAAACTCACTTAGAAGGGAAATGAACTTAATCTAAAAAAAAGTTAAAACGAATTCAAAAGGCATCTGACCCCATACTGCACTGAAGTCTTTAAAAAGAAAATTTACCACTGATTATTATATTATATCATATATCTATATCTATATCTATCTATGTAAAGGGACCCCTGACAAATAAGTCCAGTCACGAACAACTCTGGGGTTGCAGCGTTCATCTCACTTTAAAGGCCGAGGGAGCCGGCGTTTGTCCGCTTCTGCAGACCGTTTTTCTGGGTCATGTGGCCAGCATGACTAAGTTGCTTCTGGCGGAACCAGAGCAGCGCATAGAAACGCCGATTAGCTTCCCACCGGAGCGGTACCTATTTATCTACTTGCATTTTGACGTGCTTTCAAACTGCTAGGTTGGCAGGAGCTGGGACCGAGCAATGGGAGCTCACCCCATCGGGGGGTTTTGAACTGCTGACCTTTCGATCGGCAAGCCCAAGTGGCACAGTGGTTTAACCCACAGCGCCACCGGCATCCCATCCATATATATATATATATATATATATATATATATATATATATATACACACACACACACACACACAAATTTATTATTTATACCCCGCCCATCTGGCTGAGTTTCTCCAGCCACTCTGGGCGGCTATTCCTATAAAAGCTTACAGCGCAGTGGATCATATATTATAAATAGAACTGACGTTATCAATATAAACCTAAAGAAAGAGAGGGAAAGAATTGAAATTGGGGAGTTGATCAGGAAAGCACCTGACCATTTACTTTTTCTACCCTCGAAGTCTGTGCACAACTGCGCACATGCTCCCAAGTATTCAGAACAACCCCAAATATAGGAAGACCTTTCAGTAGCGTGTGTGGAAAAACCTACATTATGGTACTGGAAGAACTGGCCAGCCGAACTACTTTAAACATTTCACTGCTTTTGGTGTGTGCTTAAACTTCTCGCTCTGAAATTAATGGGAAATTAAAGCGCTCAACTTCAGCTGTGCCACAGCCAATATTTCCTTATCTTTCTTGGGTCCATGCTGAGAAAACACAACATCAATAAGCGAAGCAGAATGGAAGGGCATAATCCTCTCGATCTGACAGCTCGCCCTCTTGCTTCTTCATTTACTCCCACCTCAAATATGTTCTAACATGTGTGCACCCACTGCTCTTTTTGCCTACAAAAATATAGGAATTTTGTCAGCATATCACTGGGGATGCTGCATGATCAGCTGAGACACCACAGGAAGTGAGGGATAAGAAGAAATGAAGGTTAAGAGGAAACAGCATCTCTTTTCTGCCAAGAAGAGTCAGAGATAACCTGGAACTTCCCCCCTAACTTATTTCACACATTCATTTGTTTGTACTGCAGCCAAGGTAATAGAGATGTTTACCACCATTCAATTTCCCAATTTCCCACAGCCAGTTTAGTCTCATTTGCATCGTCAAAAGATGGGGGGAATGACAGCCCCTCAATCTCATGCTGCCAAGGTGGTTTGTCACTTCCTAGAAACTCTTCTCTCATAGTTCTGTTCTACATTACAGTCGTACCTTGGAAGTTGAACGGAACCTGTTCCGGAAGTCCGTTCAACTTCCAAAACGTTTGAAAACCAAACTGCAGCTTCTGATTGGCTGCAGGAAGCTCCTGCAGCCAATCACAAGCCACAGAAGCCCCGTCAGACGTTCAGGTTACAAAAGAATGTTCGCAAACCGGAACAGACACTTCCGGGTTTGCGGCGTTCGGGAGCCAAAACGTCCGAGTTCCAGGGCATTTGGGATCCAAGGTACGACTGTATACTTTGGTAATTTCTAAAGCTCTGTTCAAGTAAGATGAAGCTTTTACTTGTTATTTTTTGCTGGTGCTGCAGCTTCCTCTCCCGATCTCACTGCTAGAGTTCAAAAGACTAACACAATCAACATGGCCCTGTGAGCTTCAGAGCATCATTTAGATAGGGGCTGGCTTTGTGGGTTTACTTTGTGAGAGCTAATCTGTTGTTGTTGTTCTTCTTCTTGTTGTTGTTTTTGTTATGAAGTCAATCAAATGACGCTGAATGCAAAATGGTGGCTCAAGTAGTGGAGTCAGTTGCCCACTGTACCTTATGATTCATGCACTGGGATGGCCCTCTTATACAAGCACAAATCAACATTTGAGTCGCTGCAAACCAGAGATTCTAATAATCTAATTCTATTTGGCAGAGGAGAGCTTCTGCTCTTGTTGATCTTGTTAAAGAACTGGGAGTCAAAAATGTATTGCTGACTTACTGTACATCACCTAGTTATTTGTGGGTTCAGAATTGGCCTCCATGGTCACTGACGGACTCACTGTTAAAACCATATTTATGGAAGCCAACCTTGCTTGGCTATGAGTCATGGCCAAAGAAGAAAGAATAAGACATCAACTAGTCTTTAACCAGTAGATCTTATCTACCTTCTGCCCACCCCAAACCAAAAAAGGAGCAAGTTTTCAGCAACCACTCAGAAAACTGGACCTCGACAGAAAAGTTATATCCTGTGTCTCTTGATCTTTGGCACCAACACAGCAAAAGCCTCCTTATCTTCACAATGAGACAGAGGAAAAGGGATACGAAACCTATGAGATAACTAAGAACACATCCCCAATTAAGAGGTTGCTGTGACATCAATAGCAGGTTATGCAAGTGTCCTATTGCTACTTTATCTGATAGTGTTTACATGGATTTTCTCTCCAAATAATTTATATATTAACCAATATCCAATTCTTAAACTCCATGGGGTGTTGCTAATTGTTTTCTTTTTAGCATAAAAGCATTTCAGCATTGCAGATAACATTATGCCTAAGAATTTCTGTTTGCTATCCCACTAAAAAAAGTATGAGCAAAGTGTGTGTGTGTGTGTGTATGTGTGTGTGTGTGTGTGTGTGTGTGTGTGTATATATATATATATATGCAGGTTTTGTTGTCTTCGGGTGTCTTCCCGTGTAAGAGTTGGGGTGTCTAGGCGACGTTTCGACGAGGTCTCACTCGTCATCTTCATCTTCACCTCGTCGAAACGTCGCCTAGACACCCCAACTCTTACACGGGAAGACACCCGAAGACAACAAAACCTG
Source organism: Podarcis bocagei (assembly GCF_964188305.1). Classification (NCBI taxonomy): domain Eukaryota; kingdom Metazoa; phylum Chordata; class Lepidosauria; order Squamata; family Lacertidae; genus Podarcis; species Podarcis bocagei. Next base: position 30,183,813 of record NC_138143.1, read on the forward strand.
CATTCCTGTACCCGTGAAAATCTACGAAAGCAAATATATATATATATATATATATATATATATATATATATATATATATATATCGCTTTCCCTGTGTTTGCATGTGCAGCATTTATGCTTTTACCTAGTAGCTACTGTGAACTTTGAACAAAGACAGGTTTCTAGGAGTCTGCTGCCGCCTGGCAGTGGTACCTTGGTTTAAGAACAGCTTAGTTTATGAACAACTTGGATTAAGAACGCTGCAAACCCGGAAGTAGATGTTTTGGTTTGCGAGCTTTGCCTTGGAAGCAGAACATGTTTCGCTTCCTGTTGAGTGTGTTCCATTTGTAAACTGAGTCCCCCGCTGCTATGGGAAAGCACACCTTGGTTTAAGAACACTTTGGTTTAAGAACGAACATACGGAACAGATTAAGTTCGTAAACCAAGGTACCACCGTATAGTATTCATTCAATCAGAAACACTGAAGAATTTTACAAGCAATATTTACCAGTTCCAAATAACAGGTTCAGTTTTGGGGTACTGTGAAGCTACATGATGAAGATATGAGCACCTCCTTATATAGGAAACCTACTGACTTGCTCACTCCCAGCTTTTTATTCCTAATGAAAATATTGTGTGGGGTTGGGGTGGGGATTTGCTGCTCCTTGCGCTAGCTGAGAGGAACAAGGTGTGCTCACTTTAGTCAGCCAGAGGGGGGGGGGAGAATTTATTATTTATACCCTGCCCATCTGGCTGGGTTTCCCCAGCCACTCTGGGTGGCTCCCCACAGAATAACAACAACCACCACCACCACCACCATTAAAACTTCCCTAAACAGGACCGCCTTTAGATGTCTTCTAAAAGTCAGATAGTTGTTTATTTCCTTGACATCTGATGGGAGGGCGTTCCACAGGGTGGGTGCCACTACTGAGAAGGCCCTCTGCCTGGTTCCCTGTAACCTCACTTCTCACGGGGAGGGAACCACCAGAAGGCCCTCGGTGCTGGATCTCAGTGTCCGGGCTGAACGATGGGGGTGGAGATGCTCCTTCAGGTATACTGGGCAGAGGCCATTTAGGGCTTTAAAGGTCAGCACAAACACTTTGAATTGTGCTTGTTAAATCCACTGTCTCTAGTCAAGGTTATTTGTTCTGGGCTGCTGCCTTCTGTTTCTCAGTATTCCCTGGAATTGCAGCTGCATCTACTCACAGCCAGAGCCATATTTTGAGGTGAAGAGCAGAAGACAGGGAGATGCACCCCAATATTTTCCTGCCCCAGTAGAGCTCCAAGCAGCTTCCCATAGTGGAGACCTTACAAACCTCTAACAATGACCTTCCAAGTCTAGAGGGGATTTTAATGGCCAAGGTGTGCACAGTTCTTAGGCAGTTGTGTGGAGAAAACAGAGCTCCATGAAAAAAGCTTTCACCTCAGCCAAGCTCTGCTGAGTCACAGCAGACACTTTTCATCTCAGCCTCCTCCTGATGCAGTGGTTCTTGATAAAGGAAAACCTCGTGTCTAAGGAGAGAAATAATAGATGGTCTCGGGTGTTGCAGTAAATTATCAAAGTGTGTTGCGAGGGCTTGGGGTAAAGTCTATTTTTGTTGCCATCGGCTGGCTTTTACCTTCCTTTTCTTGGGCACTCCGGAAAGAAAAATAACACTTTACTGTGAAAAAAACTTGCAGCAAACGCTCTGGGAAGGGGAGGGAAAAGATAAAATAGAAGCTTCTGTTTTGCACATTACTGGCACCACAAACTGCACTCCGAGTGGACAAATATTTTTCTTGGCAGGTACAGGGCACAAGTGCCTGATTCAGGAATAGCTGGGAAGGGTATTGTAATGCTTTCTATCCTTAAAAAAGAAAAGAAAAAAGGAGTATCTATGTCTCACTTTTCTAAAAAAAGACATTAACATAGCAGATTGGATGGCAAGGAACAAGAAACCTTCTGCGGAAACTTGATAGTGAGCACAGAGACTTCGAGATAGGAACAGAGAGGTCATTTCCTGCTGTCACAAAAAAGGGTTGTTGTTTTATTTATTTAAAAATAACCTGATTGTCATAATGTGATTACGCATTCCACTACACTGTGGATGGAAAGTGATGTACAGTGGTACCTTGGGTTAAGTACTTAATTCGTTCCGGAGGTCCGTACTTAACCTGAAACTGTTCTTAACTTGAAGCACCACTTTAGCTAATGGTGCCTCCTGCTGCTGCCGTGCTGCCGGAGCATGATTTCTGTTCTCATCCTGAAGCAAAGTTCTTAACCTGAAGCACTATTTCTGGGTTAGTGGAGTCTGTAACCTGAAGCGTATGTAACCTGAAGCATATGTAACCCGAGGCACCACTGTATAGACTCCAAGTAAATTAGTATAAATGTATAAAACAGAATCAGATACATGTTGGAAATGTAAAGAGAAAGAAGGCACCTTTTGCCAGATGTGGTGGTCATGCAAGGTAGCGAAAGCTTTCTGGGAAATGATTTAAAGATAGCCTTTTTTGGGGGAAACCCTGGAAGTTTTCATTTTAGGGGTAATAGTGATGAGGTACCCAAAGCACTATTTCTGGGAAAAAATGTTTATGTCTGCCACAACGGCTGCCATGATGATTTGTGCTCCCAAATGGGAAAAAGATACAGTTCCAACCAAGGAGTAATGGCAGACTAAATTGATGGGCTATGCAGAGATGGAGACACTGACTGGAAGACTAAAAGACCAAGAAGAAAAGAAATCCAGGAAAGAATGGGGGAAATTTGTGGAAAACCTGAGAAATTAGAGTGGTACCTTGGTTTATGAAATTAAGTCCGTTCTTAAACCAAGGTGTGCTTTCCCTTAGCAGCAGGAGTCTCAATTTACAAATGAAACACACTTAACAGGAAGCAAAACATGTTTTTATTCCAAGGCAAAGTTCACAAACCAAAACACCTACTTCCGGGTTTGCAGCGTTCTTAATCCAAGCTGTTCAGAAACTAAGCTGTTCTTACACCAAGGTACCACTGTATTGTAAACTTAATACATTAGCAGGATTAACGCAGAATGAGTGGTGAAGATATATATGAAAAGGATCTTTAAATGGAAAAAAATAAACAAATAAGGGAATAATCAGAATATGCAATACTAAAGATAAAACATAAGAAATCAAAGAAGGGGTGGGTGGGAAGTAGATTTGATGGGTTGACTTTACTGAAATTGTTTAATCGTTGTAAAACTGATAAAATTTAGAAATAAAATAAAATATAGGTGCAATTAAAAGAATGTTTTCTCCCCCCCCCCAAAAAAAAGAAAAAATGTTGAGCACAATGGCTGAGAAAAAGTTTCTGACTTTACCAGCAGAACCAGCACATGCACAAAGAAAAATGGAACCAGGCAGGTGTCAGTGGGGATAGAGAAAGGCTATTCATCAGGAAATAAGGATTTGTTTTAAGTTTTTCGTGTGTGCTAAAACTCAGTCTAAAGTGCGTTGGTTTTTTTAAATTGTTTAACCACATCAGTTAACAAACATGTATACATATGCTATAATGTTATTGTTTCAGTTAAATAAATTGTTTAAATTGTTATTAAGGAAATGATTGTTTTTCACGTTCCAATAAAGAACAGCAGAAAAAGTTGTCCAAATATAAACAGTTAACTTATTAAACCTCACAATAATTTCTTAATTATCGGTCTGTGTATTTCTAATAGTATAACCAAATTAGTAAATTTTTGATATAACTGTAAAAACCACTTTGAAAATTTATTATTCCAAAAATGAAACCTTCATCTGGTTGTAAATATTAAGATTATACCAGCAAGAATGAGTCTTTCTGTAAAAAAAAAAAAGATTTAAATCAAGTCTGTTTGGCCCTAGACTTCTGTATCTTTCTGGACCCTTTGCCTTTTAAAATTCCATGGGAGCATCTGCTAGGATGTGTCTGCAGTTGCTGATATAGTTAGCTCAGGGGGCAAGAGTGGCTCTATCCACCCAGACCAGGCATGTCCAAAGTCCGTTTCGGGGCCTAATCCCGCCCACCGGTTGGTTTTAATCCAGCTCCTGTGGCAGTTTATTTCCTGGGGCAAAATCCTCAACAACTCCAACCCTAAAAAAACCCCTCAACAACTTTGGTTGGCCCCCACGGTCCTTCACTTCATCAAATCTGCCCCTCTTTGGAAAAGGTTTGGACACCACTGACTTAGACTGACTACTGATCTTCCTCAAGCCCCCTGCGTCCTTGATTGTTTTTTTGGTTTTACCTACTGGCTTGCCTTTTGACCTTTGCCCATTGGTTTGTATTAGTTCAACCTTAAGAAATGAGTTCTTACTTGGTCTGACTTAGTCCTATTAACTTTTGTCCCATGCCTCTTGTCTCACCTCGGACAGCTGATGATGTCCCAGCCCTGACAGTGGGGAGGAAGACCGCTACTGCAGAGCAATCACTTGCAAGATTTGTAAATGCAGCCTGCAGTTCATGCTTTAGAAGGGAAACAATACACCCAGCCTTTGGAAAGTATTTCTGGCGAGTGTTTTCAACAGCCCTTGAAGATTAACGACACTTATATGGATCCACTGTAATTAAAACAATCTCTAACAACCCTGATTTCTGGCAGAACATTCCTCTTCCTGAATATTCTCATTTCTATTACCGCTTCAATCGACTGTACATTTGAAGTACGTAAGTACATTAACAGTGCAAACCTAACTCCATGACAGCATCAGCTATAAGAACAGGGTGTGTTCACTACAGCGGCAGGTGGAGAGAGTAACTTCTGGTTGTGGTGGTGATGATGGAGGTGCCCAGTAAGCTCTTGCTGTTGGTAAGCAATAGGTAAAGGTAAAGGGACCCCTGACCATTAGGTCCAGTCGTGACCCACTCTGGGGTTGCAGCGCTCATCTCGCTCTATGGGCTGAGGGAGCCGGCGTACAGGTTCTGGGTCATGTGGCCAGCATGACTAAGCCGCTTCTGGCAAACCAGAGCAGTGCACAGAAACGCCGTTTACCTTCCCGCCAGAGCGGTACCTATTTGTCTACTTGCACTTTGGCGTGCTTTTGAACTGCTAGGTTGGCAGGAGCTGGGACCGAGCAACGAGAGCTCACCCCGTCGCGGGGATTCAAACCGCCTACCTTCTGATCGGCAAGTCCTAGGCTCTGTGGTTTAACCCATAGCGCCGCCCGCGTCCCATTGGTAAGCAATTCAAATCCCTCAAATGTGGTGACAACAGGCCACTGGTTGCTTTGCATCTCCTAAGGAGTCCAATTCTTGGACCCATCAGCAGTGGCGGAGCAAGCCGATTGGGTGCCTGGGGCGGCGTGCGTGCCCTGTGCCCAGGGGCGGGGGAAACTGGGGCAGGACGCTCCTTGGGGCCTCTGAGGAGTCTGCCTGCCTCCTCCTGCTCAGTCACCCTACAGCTGAGGGGGAAGCGGCAGGCGGACCATTTGGGGCAGCACGGAGTCTGTGGGCGCCCAAGGCACCGCGTCGCTCCCAGGAGGGACGTGTGGCTCAGGAGTGCTGCAGGCCCCGCGGTGAGTGCTGCCCGGCATTTTGTCCCCCCCCCAGTGGTGACACCCGGGGCAGACCACCCCCACCGCACTCCCCTTCCTCTGCCCCTGCCCATCAGCAACAGCAGCCAAAAACATTTGCAGCAAAAAGTTCAAGGAACAGCCACTAACCACATCTCCTACTGTGGCTGGCATGAGCAAAAGGGCTTGGGGATGGTGCACTGCACACTCTGCTTTGTGTTTGTCAATCTGTTAGTGCACTTCTTGGTATCTCTGCAAAACTGACACGTTGTGCTGCAGTTTAATTGCTATGGGAGGAATTCAACATTGTGCAACGTCCCATCATTTTGGCTTGCCAGTGGAACGATTCCCATATTTCCTCCTCTCCCCAGTCCACTGTTTTGGAGATTCTCCTGACCTCCCTACCCTCCTGAGATAATTAGATAATTTTGGGGGGTGGGGTGGGGGGAGGAGAGCAGTGAAACCACACTGTGCAAGTGGAAGGAACCACACAGGGCTTATGCTAACGGGACTCATTAGTTGAATCCTGCCCTCTGCGGTTTTCATAGCAATAGCTATGTAGTTTTAATTGCTAGGGGGTCTCCAAAAGACACTTTTTTTAAAAAAGCAAGCTGAAACAAACAAGGATTCTCAAAGTTAATACAAATTCAAGAATTCATCTCCCATTACAACCGTGTACTGTGTGCACTCCAAAGGTCCTATGTGAATTTGCACTGGTATAAAATTATTCATGTAATTTGGAACTTTGCAAATAATAATCCGAATGCATAAAATTATGAACCGAAAAGCTACGCTCTTCACATTGTCAAATTGTAAAGCAAGTCATTTACGCTGAAAACAACTACTAAATTACAAAATAATAAATTAAAACATATGAGGATATCGCATTGGCCCTACATTTTAAAGCAAGCTGATATAATCTCGGCATACTATGCCTCCTAGGAATTATGTAGTCATAAATCAAAAAAGGAAACATTAATAACCTCTTTGACAACTTTTCCTGAAAAGCTCCCAAATGCATTAAGGTATGAACTTGAAGTGCGGAAGTTTGCAGAACAGAAACTTTAGCTTTAAATATTTGTTTCAGTATCAGTTCCCAAGGATGGCATTCAACTAAGTTTTACTCAGCACAGACCTATTAAACAGTCTGTTTATTCATTTCCAAAACTTAAGTTGAATAAGTTGAATATCATCTTTTTAGAGCCCACATTGTTTCCTCTATGGGGGGAAAGTGCCATGTGGTGTAAACAATAGTTTTAGCTTGGATGTTCTTAATTGGTTCTAATATAAGCCACTTTAGGTCATTCTGAGAAAAATGGCTTAGCAAACATTTAGGTAGGTAGGTAGGTAGGTAGATAGACAGACAGATAGATATAGACATTACGACAGGTGTCGCCAACCTGCTGCCCATGGGCCACAAGCAGCCCACGGGGGTTGTTTAAATGCCCCCCCGAACCGTGCCACCCGCTCGGTGAGTCCCCGTGTGCTGTGCTAAACTGGTGCAATGCAGAGCAGGGACTCGCTTCCGCGGCGCTGGAAATCGTGCCTGCGCATGCGCAGTCGCGATCCGGTCCACAGAGTGATCTCCGCAGCAGTGAACCGGCCCAGGCGAGGTAAACCTTGCCGACCCCTGCCTTACGGTTACTGAAGGGAGACAAAGGGTTTTGCAGACCTTCCTCTGTGTAGGAGAAGAGGAGATTCATGGGCAGAGCAGGAGATCTCATCCATAGGGGCCTCCTCATTGCACCCAAGGAAACCTCTGCTGTTTTCCCTCTGCAATCGATGCTCTTGTGGCAGGGAGAACAAAATGCAGACATTCCAGAGGCATGTCAGGGCAAATCGAGAACACCTTTGGATCCTAAAGCCCCCTTGATCTCCCAGAATATGGTGGTGGGGAGAGCAGGGGAGGTTTGCCAGGCCCAGGGGTTTCCCCTTTTGCCACTTTTGGATGCTCCATTGTTCAGTGCTCAGGTCTGCACCATTTGAAAGCAAATATATGAAGCAGTGTCAACAGGTGGGTTGATTTAAATTAATGGCTTAAAACAGCCTCTCTCCCCCCCTCCCCTCTCGCTGATTAAAATCACCTATATTTGAACCAATTCATCCATCCTGGCCTAATTGTATATGTTCCTTACGTTCTTTAGAAGTAGCCTATGACAGAAAGGAGGCCTAGACATCCTCGTAAATAAATAAAAACACATGCACACATATTACTCTTCCCAATTAATGTGCACATTGATTGGGATTACCTACGCTGCACATATAACACAACCTCCTTGATTAACACTGCTCATTAACTTTAATGGTCCTGAATTCCCGCCTCTCCAATTTGCCATACAAGAAAAAGACCCAGGGCTGTATCCAATCCTGCTGTTCCGCTCACGGAACTGACTTCCAACTTGTTGCGATGGATCTTGCCCTTCCCCTTCCTCACTCCCTCAAAATCTGCTCCAGAAAGCAAAGCCCCGAGCAGATTTTCGAGGTGGAATGGAGGAAGGAGAGGAAAGGGAAGGTACACAGTTCCACTGCATGAGACAAAGACTGCTTGTGCATCACCGAATGAATCCCCAAGGTCAAATTACGTACCATTGGCAAATTTAACTCGATTACGAGCTTGTCCTCAAACAGAGGTTGCTTATACACATAAGAACAGTGGCGATCCTCCTGTCGTGTCTGAACTCCACATTTTATACCCCTCTCAGCTGTACATGCAAACTCATCTCACGCACACCCTCTGCTTTTGGTGTACTTTCAATCAATGTCTTTATCTCGCCCTTATGCACCACCAGCAATGTACAAGTTTTCAGTTTTCAAAAAGCCAGGGACTTTCAGCTCTGCAATACCCTTCTAGAAATCCAAAAGCAAACTAAGTCACCACCACAATCCAAATCAATCAGTCTATGGCTAGTACCATAAAGCCTAGAAAATGGCGGAAGGGATTTCCTTCTTTATCAAGCAGTGCTGAGAATGCCAATTTGATTATTCCAACACCTGTAATCTGACAGTCTCCTTAGTAGGTAGCTTCCATAATTGTCAAAAATAATTTGATTAACAAGCCTATTAGTTAAGGGTGAACGGGCATTGTCTCTGTTCCTGAAGCTGGTCTGACTAACAGAGACATCCTGGCAATAGATGTGTTGGCAGCTTATTATTAGAAAGCTGTAACCAAGAGGAAAAAAACTTTATTTAAAAATAGAGGAAGCAACCCTCTCTCACTCTTAAGATTTTGAGAACATATGCACAACTTCTCTAACAATGCTTCACACATTTTGGTTCTAGGTGTACATTTCTAAGACATTTCAAAGGAACACTTAAAAAAAAAGTGTGAATTTTACAAAACGTGTACCATATTGGTACACTCATCAATGAACTGTGACCAGCTTCTCCTTTTTGAATGCACACTCAATGGAAAATGCATTGCTGCCCAATGGGTGAAACCACTTTTAGCATTAGCAAATGACAAGGGTTTGAAACTACCCAAAGTCCACATGAATTACTCTTTCTATCTCACAAATGTTCACAAACATAAAACCAACTACGCAAATTTACAATAAGGAACAGGATAAATCATCATCTTTGCCAATGTTAGGAAAAAAGCTTACTTGGTTTACCTCCCTGGTTTTAGTTCAGGGCTTAACTATGCTCTCAAGTTGTTCATTCACCACCTGATGAGTTCATTGCTAGACATCATTTCTTTGTGTAGGAAACTGAGCGGAGAATCAGGAAGTCCCTAGTCAAATATCACAGCCGCTGCCAACTCGCTAAATGGCTTTAGGGAAGCCACTCTCTTGCTCAGCTGTCCTCCCACATGCCATATAGGGAAAAATAGAACTACCCTGTACTACAGGGGTGGGAACCTGTGACTGTCCATATGTTGTTGGATGCCGACTCCTATGAGCTCCAGAGATGATGGGAGTTGTAGTCCAATATCTGGAGAACCACAGATACCCTCCAACCACTGTGAAGTTACAACAAGATCATGCACATGAAGCATTGTTAACTCTCAAATAAAACACTATACCATTATTAAGTTTTGTACCAGAGGGATCTTTTGACACTGAATTTGGATACTTAAACATTCATAGAGAACAAATGAGAGTTTTATGCATCCATTGGATTTTCCAGAAGGCTCCGCCTGGAAGCAAACTATCAGTGGCTTCTAAAACACAATTTTATATGATTTAGAAGGGTAGAATATGAGCTAATGCATGATTAGGGGGTCTATCTCTTACAGGAAGACCAGAATTCATATATTATTATGGTCAAGCAAAGATCAACAGGATTTCTCAAGATACAAACTGCAGCCCATTCTGCCTTAGATACACTATCTGGTTAATTCTGCAGAAATAAGTAACATGACTCCAGATTTCCTAGTGTTACTGGAACAGATAGCACCCCATTGCAGGCAAATAGTCTCAAACAGCATTGAATTATTCTAACAACTTATAGTGTGCAGAATTCCCATAACGCTCTCCTTAGAGGTGCCATTGTTCCTACAGAATATCCCTGAGGGCCAGTATGGATGCAACACAGACTCTTGCTTAATATCTGCTAAAGACATGGGCCCAGACCACAGGGTTTCATACTCCCTCTTCCACCCTTTACTATGATTAGAGTTCACTGTTGGAACAAGAGTTATCTGGATGAGTACCAAACACATTTCCACTGAACCAGGACTTGTTAATCTGTTTCAAGGGTTGGTTTCACTCCCTAATTAACGTGAGAAAGGATATGCAGGAATTTGGACGAGAGTGGGGAGAGGATGGAAGGAGCTATTCCGTGGTCCATTCCATAACCATGGTTAAGGAAGGTCCTCATTACATCTGTACTGACTCCAAATGCGCTTATGTGAAAGTGAAGAAATCTGTTTGTCTCCTCAAACACCAGTCACTACGCTCGTGGTAACAGCCAAAAACAGACAATACTTTAGGCTTGTTTCTGCAACAAGAAAATCCGCTATGTGCCCCTTAGCTGGGGCACATACACTTCCACTTTTTGTTCTAAAGTACAGTGGACGCTCGGGTTGCAAACGTGATCCGTGCAGGAGGCATGTTCACAACCTGCAGCATGGGTCGCGATTTGGCGCTCCTGTGCATGCGCAAAGCACAATTTAGCACTTCTGCACATGCGCCAAAACCCGGAAGTAACCCGTTCCGGTACTTCTGGGTTTGGTGCAGTGCACAACCCAAAAACGCGCAACCTGAAGCGTCTGTAACCCGAGGTATGACTGTAGTGAAGTACTAACAACATGGAACCCTAAAACACTCAATGAGAAGGGCAGGCAAATCAGATGATTTTACATGCCAATTATAAGGGTTGGAGTGTGAATTAGCACGGCTCTCCAACAGCTTGTTAGCATCCATTTGGATAGTGATTTGCTCATTTGGAAACTGGTTTTTTGTTTTTTTCTAAATCAGAACTATGTCTTTGATCAAGCTGCTTTTTTTTTCCCAGTAAAGAGAAGAATTTGATTCCTCCCTCTAGGGTTGTTGTGGTTGTTTTTTAATGGAAGCGCCTCTTACCATTAGAGTCTTCCACTTCTTCAGCGGTAGTGTGGTTCATGGAGGCATGTTGAGCATGCGAGGTTACAAGGCTGACAATGCGTGGTCTTGGTAGTGTCAGTGCCTTCCCATGCACTTTCAGGGAGTGCTCTTTCAGCTGGCTGATTGTCATGGTGGAAAATGAGCAGCAGGAGCATTTGTAGGCATGTTCACCTGGGTGAGCGAAATAACAGGCAAGTCATCAGCTCACAAGACGAGAGGTGGGGTGGGGAATAGGAAGGGAGGAGAGGGATAGGTGGAAGGGGGCAATCTCTTTCTCCTCCTATTCAACTCAGCAGTGAGAATCCCATGGGTTCCTCCTCTGGGTAGTCCTAAAAAGAGAGTAAAATCATTTTAACTGTCCTATTTCTATTGGTCTCGGGGCCAATAGGGCCATCACAGAGGATGCTTTTGTCTCCCTGGTTGTAGCTCCTAACTGTGCATGGCAACTGGACCAGCTGATTCTATTTGCCACAGGTAGAAGATGCCAACCCAAAGCTACTCTGAGGTATAGCTTTTGCCTGCGGCAAACAAGTCAACCTTCCAAGATTCAAGAAAGGAGACAGCAGGGGTGGAAGCTGAAACCACAAACACATTGTCCATGTGACATGGCTCTTAGTGGGTCATGCGGCCAATGATGTGACCATTGCCCAATCCTGATTTGGGTCACGAGGCCATGGATGAGGAATCATAGACACCCCATTGAATACCAGGGCTAGGCGTAAAGGCGGGTGGGTGTTGCTCATTAATGCTTTCTTTGGAAGTTAACTTGGAAATGGAGAAAAGCCCATTTATGTTTTCTTGCACACAAGGACAGCAGCATATATATAAAACAAATCAGAAATTTGAAAGGTTATGGCATTAGAGGATGAGGCTGATGCAGGCTGCAAACAGCTCCTCAGAAATCCCTTGCTTTACTGTTCTCTGTAAATAATGCCATTGTATTTGGTATCACCCCTTTACCATCCGTCTTCCTAACCGTTCTCGAAGAATGAGCTCTTTTCCCTCCCAACGTGAAACCATCTGCCAGACTGATCATCCTTGAGCTATGCAAGCCTAACACAATGAAGCAGGGCCTGGGAATGAGATGCAGCATAACCAGTGCTTGGGCCAGAGCAGGTTAACAATAAAGGACAGAACCTGAGAATGCCATTGTACAGTCAAGATTACAAAGCCAGATGGAAACTGTGCTACAGGAGCCAAAGCAAAGAAGAAAAGCCATGCAGTTAGGAACTGTGGTCCAAGCCGTAAAGAAGTTGCAAAGCAGCTTTTGGAGTGCGTGTGGAAGCAGCCATGACCTGAGAAGCAAAAGTGGCCAAGACTTGGGTTGTGATGTGGCACACACAGAGGAGATAGCATCCCACGTAGTGAAAATAATCTCACTTTGGAAACAGAAAGTCCTCTATCACATACTAAAACTGGAACTGTGAAAAACCTAAACTGTATACCTTGCGCCGACATGAAAAGGGATTGACCAGCATTTGTAACATTTTCTGGAGGATTGGTGAATAAACGGGAAATTGTATTATTTCCTTTCTTCAGCCAGGATTGTATCCAGTGAGAGACGGCACCCAGTTTCCATGATTCCTTGTTATTCACCTTTTCTGCTTCTCCCCATGTTCCCCTCTCCACTGTGGAGACAAGTGAATGACCTAAACAGGAGATTTCTTCGGCCCTCTGGGTCCAATCCGAACGAAAGGGTGGGTCCCATAGGGCAGGGAGATCCTACATTCAAATAAATGGATCTCAATCCTTCACTTCTCCATGAGAGGGGCATGAGAAGGTCAACGTGAGGCTGTGCACAGAGGGTGAGCCCTGCTTCTGGTCCTTCCTTGGACAGAAGGACCATGGACCCGATGATGTACATGGGCCACTGGCCACAACAAAGGAAGTGTGTTATCGAGTGTTATAAGCCAAATTAATACCTTTTAAAAACTGATTTAAGGGGACTGTATTTATCAAAATACAGTGGTGCCCCGCAAGACGAATGCCTCGCAAGACGGAAAACTCGCTAGACGAAAGAGTTTTCCGTTTTGGAGGTGCTTCGCAAAACGAATTTCCTATGGGCATGCTTCGCAAGACGAAAATGTCTTGCGAGTTCCTGCTGGTTTTTTTCCTTTCACCCCCCCCCCTTTTCTAAGCCGCTAAGCCGCTTATCAGCTGATCCGATCAGCAGATAAGCCACTAAAAGCCGCTAATAGCGCTAATCCGTCAATGGGCTTGCTTCGCAAGACGAAAAAACCGCTAGACGAAGAGAATCACAGAACGGATTCTTTTCGTCTTGCGAGGCACCACTGTAATGTGATGATGATAATGGGACAGCACAGATCGCTTGATACGGGAAAGATCAAGTCCACAGCAGTATATTTAGCGTGGTTCATAGCACCCTCTGGGTTTGTGCACAAAAGAGAGGTTCCAAAAAGAGATGCATTATTTGCTTATGAAGGAGAAAGCCGAACGAGACTCTTAAAGCAAGCATCAAACCAATTAACTTGGGGCGATGAAATTGCTCTAAAATATTTAAATAAGCATAACAAACACCACCGCTTCCTTTCCAGAAAACAAATGAGTTGGTCAGTGCGGGAATTCAAAAAAAAAGAAAAAAAAGGATTGCAAGCAGCTGAGGCAGGATTGGGAAGATGCCATTTGGAATCAACAGAGAAAGCAGCAAAGAGGAAAGATCCAGCCCCACAAGGGTAGGCATATGATTCCTGTTTTCCAATAGCAATGCATACCCCAAAATACATTTAATTGGGTCACAGGAGGCCTCAAGTCCTGCTGCCTTTCCTCTCATTTGTGTCACCCACAGGCAAATGGCACCTACACACATAAAGTAGGGCCCACAAATCTTCCCTATTCACCACCCACCATACTTATTCCTGTTTCTGTTGGTGAAACATCCCACTTAGTTGGGCCTATGCATGTTACAGTCAAGCCCATTACAAAGGCAAACTGGGTCGCAGGGTGAATACAGGCAAACTGGGCAGTGGGTGAGTAAAATAAACCCCACTGGCCCCACTGGTTGTTGCACAAATGCCTTTTCATGCTCACATAAACTGGGTTTATGTTACTTCATCTACGGACTGCTGCCGTTAGCTGCCCGTGCCAAAGCCACTACGCTCAGAATTTTGTAAGATTCTCTCTACCATTTAAAGCAGCAACAACCTTGTCCAAACTTAACAAATCAGAAAAAAACAGTGAAGTATAATAGTCAATCGTTATTCTGCAGATTGGCGGAAATGACTGGGGAGAAAGCGGCAACACACTTTAAGTTATGAAACTGACGACGACAACAACAACAAAAACAACAACAACAAAGAAAAGAAAAAAAGTAATGACAGCAGGTCAAATGAAGAAGCCAAAAAGTGCAGCTATACATTTCAACCCAAGAGATTTTAATCCAACTGATCCAAGTTGTTTGCATCAGAACAGAAATGGGAATGCTATTGTCAACAGCAAAACTTTTGTGGTTTCCCCTCAAAGATTTCAAATGACAATGCAGTATCTGGACATTTCCCAGTTCAGCCAAATGAAACTAACCCTGAGCTACATTATGTGCATGCATGAGCTGAAATGAATAGTCCCTCTGGATCAGAAGAAGGGGCCATCCAGCCTAGCATTCCGTTGGCCAACCAATATCCCATGAAGCTTTAGATGCAAGATGTGAAAGCATCTTGTCCTGAGCATCTGCTAATTCAGAGACAGAAAGACTTGGCATATCAGGGATGGGGAACCTGTAGCTCTCCAGATATAGTGGGGCTGCAGTTCCTATCAACTCCAGTCACCAATACCAGGGATTATGGGAGAAGTAGTCCAACAATACCTGGAAGACCACTGATTCCCTATTCCTGCTGTATATGAAAGGTCCATGTAGGCATACTGCCATTGATGTATTCCTGCATTATTTTGTTTAACCTCCGGCTAGTGGCTTTTGTTAAAGGATTAATAAATCCATCCTGCACTGAGTAAAAATAGTACTTCTTGTTGATCTTGAACCTGCAGAAAGTTCTGTACATATGAGACAGAAGGGGGGGGGTGTCACGCTTTATCCTTCCTCTCCATGCCTTTCATAACTTTATATTTAGTTGGAACAAAAAAAATGCTGCCAACTGGTTTACAGTTGTGATTCGTTTCATGAATAGTTTGAAGAAAGAAACAGTTAAGGCAGAAGGACACTGCTATGCAAACTTCTGTACTAACTACCAAACTACAACTTCAGAAGGACCAAGTGATACTGTGAAATCACACTACCCCAATGCTTTGAAATGCATGCCTTCAAGAATGATTGTTACATGATTTAATAAAGCTAGTGGACTGTGTATGAGTGTTTACAGACCATAGGAGCCCCATCCATTATTTTTAAATGTTATTGTTGGACTAACGTAATTTAAATAATTGACTTGTGGGGAGTGAAGGACAAGATGTGACACATTCAGTAAAGAAAATTCAGCATGTCCTGTTCTCTAACAATTTGGAAGAGTTATGGTCATTGGGAAGAGCCCAAGAAGACATAGCCTCCCAGGAAGCCATCCCCACTCCCCCTAAAATCTGGGCCCCCCTCCCGACAAAACCAAGAACGCTCCAGGAATACTTGACAGAATTGCTACATATGGGAGATGTACACAACATAAATGCCAATAAATAGCCAATAAGCTGAACCACAAGAACTGGACTTGGCACAGATACAGTTACGAATGATAACATGCTTGAACAACACGTTGGCATCAATATATAAAACAACAACAACAACCAACCCACACTTTAAATGATAAATGGAACTGCATGAAGCTTCTCACCTTTATCTTTGAAATGGGCGCTGCTACAGAACTCAACCAAAATACGGCTGTCGTTTAGCTAAGAAGTTATGCCTCTTCAGCACAAAACTGATCAGAGCTCTTGGGTTTTGAAATGAATACCAAAGTTCCCATGAACTAATGAATCAGGTACCAAACTGAACTACCTTCAGGCTACAATGTTGCTAATGAAGACCATGGCCAAAAATTACTACCCATTAATTTCCCACCAAACACACCCATCCATGAAGCTCTCGTGGCCTAAGATATGCTGCCGTAGGAAGTTTAGGTTCCAGGGAACACGAAACCTGCCTCTCTAGTTCTGATTCTTAGCAGAGCTGAGCCAAACCAGGACAGCCGAGTTACATAAATACTTTTGAACCCATCAAAAAGTTCTCCTTCCTTTGTAGAGGTGGGGGAGAAGATGCTCAAAGAGGCACTTGTAGGGGGAGAAGGGGTGCATCCCAGTTGCCCTGGCCAACCAAGGTGACACTCCTTGTTTGGAAGCACTGCAGCAATGAAGACACTGCAATGCAACAAAACAGGGAGAAGCAGCCAAAGTGTGCACCAGGAATGCATATCAGGATGAGCTAGAGTCTCTTGGAACACACATTTGGATGTGCATGAAAACACGCATTCAAGCACACATTCCACTGTTCTCCGTGACATGTGTGTCTGAATGTACATTCCGGGGTTCATCC
Organism: Podarcis bocagei; assembly: GCF_964188305.1. Classification (NCBI taxonomy): domain Eukaryota; kingdom Metazoa; phylum Chordata; class Lepidosauria; order Squamata; family Lacertidae; genus Podarcis; species Podarcis bocagei. Next base: position 30,200,313 of record NC_138143.1, read on the forward strand.
TAATGTGAGCTCCACTGTGACTTCATTTGCTCTCACTGAAGTAGACATAACATCGTTACATTCACCCTGGGATCCCTGATTGGCTAGAAGCACATCGTGGAAGAAGCCCTTTGTGGTTCTTTGAAATAAATAAAATAGTGCAAAGCAGCGAGGTATTTTTGCAGGGGCATGGAGAATGGCTGCGCACGGGTTGAAATAGAGCATGGGGGAAAATGAAAGATAATCCCCTTTCAGGATGATTTCCCTACTCTTTGAAAGCATGCATTTCATCTAAAAATGTTTGAAGGTGAAAATTTGACACAGCTCTCCCTTGCCACAGTGCTCAATGCATTTGCCTCACAAACATCTTCCAGAAAGCCTTACCCTTAAGACTTGAAAAGGAATCTCAAGAGTATTCCTTCTACTTCTTTCTCTGCTTCCCGCCCCAAAGACAGATTAATTTATGGGCTTGATTTCCAACCCGGCTTGCTGTTCTGACCTGCCAATTTGGGATCACCTCTTCACCTAATGTGATTGGCCCAATTCCAAGTTCAGTTCCGCTCAACGTAATGTTGCCTTAACTTCAACACTGCACCTACACCTTTCTCCTGATTGGGTTGAACGCACACTCCAAGGCAATAAAATGATTTTAAAAAAAATGACAAGCTGGCTGATTAACAGCAGCAGTAGCTGCAAGGGTGGGGGGAAGGAGAGATGCTTTAGAGACCTTCTTCACCATGAAATGGAGGAATAAGACTTACCAGCATGAGCTTTGAGTAGGTGAGTTTTCAGCCGGCTGTTATAGGAGGACTTGAAAGGGCAGAGTTTGCAGCGGAATGGTTTATGATGTCCATGGTGGGCTTGCATATGGCGATCCAAACTTTGTCAAGGGAGAAGCGGCAATGAGAAGCAAAAGGAAAGAAGGGGAAATTGTGAATCATTTTTTTCAGCTGAAAACTGGATGGCACTTGAATGTAAGACTTCTTTGACTTAACACTGGCAGAAAGAAGCGTGGCGGAGAAATCTGCGTAAGATACAAGCCAACAAAAGCCAAACTGGGCTGTATCTGGTTCATGTCTTGCACCCAATGATTATGGCAAGTAGGCGCAACAATTGATAAAGCCAAGGATATAAAATCATAAGGGGGGGGGGGGAGCTTGCTTTGAAGATGACTTAGCAGGCTAATGTCAGGACTAATAAAGGAGCAAAACCAAAATATAGCTACCAGATCCTCTTAGCTTGCTCTAAAAACTCAGAAACAACCTGGGTTTTTTTTCCCTAACGTTCAGTTGAAATTCACCCTCCTGTAAACAAACTCATTCTATCTATAAATACTTCTTTCCAAGCCTGCAACTCAAATAATATTAAAACAAATGTCAGTTTCAAACGTTCACTTGTGCTGCAAACCGAAAAGTTGAACATGTATCTGGGAAAACAAATAGGTAGAATTTTGAAATGTCGAAAAACAGCAACTTTCCCTATCCTTTTAGATCCAGTCCAAATGTGCCTGCAGTGTGTTCATATGAGGAAAAGAGGAAGTTGAGTCTCCATAGCTAATCTCTATGCAAATACACAGTAACTTCAAGAGCTTTTCCCTTTTTATCTGACTGGCCATTGTTCATTCATTTTAATATTTATCAGTTGAAATGAGAATATTCAGCAGGTGGTTGAGAAGTTCCCGCTTTCTGCCACGAGAAAAAGGTCTGTGCCTATTTGTGCAAGGGAGCACATTTTCTTAGCAGAGACACAGTCACAATGCTTACCACTAAAGAGCACATTTCCTAATGCAAGCAAATAAAGATATCCATGGTGAAATTATTGCTATCAGAGCAGAACCAGCCTGCAAAAAATTGATAAATCTGCCTTTGCTGGACTAGATTACAATAAATTCAGTTGAACGTCTTGCTTCCAACAGCAGCAAGTCAGACACGTTTCCTGCATGGCCACCCAGCCTTTCTGGCCCAATCCTTCCCCAGGCAACCCACATGACAGATTCCCCTCTCCCTCCCCAGCCCTGCTATTTTGCCTAATAGGCTAGACTGGTTGGTCATTTCCCAGCAAACCACATCTTTCCTTTCCTCATCCCTCCCTCCCTCCCATTTGTTCACACTGTAAGGCCTGCCCCCAGGCAACCCAAGAAAAATCAGCTGCAGAGGGTTGGGGCCACTGCCCCTGATTTCACCGCGTTCCCTGCCCCATCAGAGTGCCACCCCCCAGGCCAAGATAAGCCAGATCCTACTAGGGTGCGAGAAAGGGATTCCCATCTGTCAATCGGAAATAAAGAAACGACACGCAGGCCAATTGCAAAACCTTTACTGAGCAGCTTTTAGGATGGTTGATCCCGGCAAGGAAAGACACATAGAGGGGGTGGGGTTGCCAACCAGTTGCCCCAGCAGGGCTCCTGTGCCTTGAGCAGTAGCTTGGTGGGCAGCAGGCACCAGTTTCAGGTGAGGGACACCTTCACCTGTTCCTTAACAGTTTGCGATGGAGCTACAGGTGTTTCCGTTCCTCCATGGGGGAACAGGTGGAAGCATCCTGGACCCTGCTCCTGGTCACGTCCCCTTCTGCACAGAACGCTGTGTGGGATAAATCCTGCGCTTGCGGGAAGCAGCCTGTAGAAAAGCAGGAGACACAAGAGAATTCAGAGCAGTAGTCACACACTTACACAAATCTACTGGATGCATGGCAGATGTTTGTAAAGAAGTGACAGGGAAGGAGGAGCAGTGCCACAACCTGCCTGTTGAGCCAGCGCTTCTTCCAAAGCCTCATCCCTTCACTGAAAGGGAGGTTGCAGAGACTTTATTACCCCCTTGGGGTTTGCAGTGAAACACGGCTGTTTCACTCTATGCACTGAAGGAAAAAGTGCTGATGTATGTTTGGACGGCAGTAGCAAGGCTCGGAACGGGGTGCCCGGCCAAAAAAATAATACCTGCATGTGGGGATGAGGGCCTCTCGTGCATATGTGAGACACTTCTCACCACTGCACCATTGAAGCAGTGGCAAATAGGTTGGGGGAATCATGGGAGACAGCAGGTATGTGTCCCTCACCCTTCCCTTGCTTACCTGGGTTGAGTGCTCTGTCCTGCCGTTCTCATTGTGTTGAGTGAGTCTTCTTGATGTGTCTGGAGTCCCAAGGTGAGGTACCTGCTAAAGAGTTCTAGGCACAGAAGCATTAGCAGTGTCAAGTCCCCATGTGTATTCTGAACAGTTTTGTGTGAAGTGTCCTTTCTTTATAATTTCCCATTGCCAGAACCTTGTGAGCTCTAAGGGCGCATGTTGAGTGCTAGAGAGTTATAGCCTCATGCCATGCATCTCATCATCTGAGTTTTGGTCTACCTGAGTGGGGTTTTACATACTGGGTGTTGGTGTGCTGTAATTGGGTGCTGAGTCCCGCAATACACTATGCTCTGTTGCGGTGACCTAGAAAGGACAGTTTTCCAGAGATGGAAAGAAGATAAAAGTCCCTACCAGAGAAGAATGGCTAATGATGGACTATGTAGAAATGGCTAAAATGACCGGAAGAATTAGAAAGCAGGAAGACCAAAATTTTAATAAAGAATGGGCAAAAATTAAAACAGTAAAAATTGTAAACAGTTAAAATCGTTAGTAGGACTGGAATATCACTTGTAACTTAATGGTGAATTTTGGATATAATGGAGATTTGGATCATCATAAAAGATGCAGGAGAAAATGATTAATAAGGAATAAAGCCCTAAACGGCCTTGGTCCAGTATTCCTGAAGGAGTGTCTCCATCCCCATCGTTCTGTCTGGACACTGAGGTCCAGCGCCGAGGGCCTTCTGGTGGTTCCCTCACTACGAGAAGCCAAGTTACAGGGAGCCAGGCAGAGGGCCTTCTCGGTAGTGACACCCGCCCTGTGGAACGCCTTCCCACCAGATGTCAAAGAGAAGAACTACCAGACTTTTAGAAGACATCTGAAGGCAGCCCTCTTTAGGGAAGCTTTTAATGTTTAATAGACCACTGTATTTTAGTACTCTGTTGGAGGCCACCCAGAGTAGTGGGGAAGCCCAGCCAGATGGGCAGGGTATAAATAATAAATTCTATTCTATTCTATTCTATTCTATTCTATTCTATTCTATTCTATTCTATTCCATTCCATTCCATTCCATTCCATTCTATTCTAATGAGACCCACAAAGGGGAGGATGGAAGTCCAGGAGATGCCTTAGAATCTTGTTTTTATAATTTATGTTCAATATACGATTGTGAAATTTGAATCTGAAAAACCAAATAAATAAAACTTTTTCTAAAAAAGAAGGGGCAGTTGTCAATGCATTTTCCCCACCTCCTGTCCCATTGAAATTTTGTGCACCGTGTCTGGGAATGGTGTTGCATTGCCAACAGGACTGTGGCCATGAACTGAAGCAGTATAGATGTGGACTAACCATGTGCTTCTTCCCTGTGCTCCCCACATCCCACCCGTGACTCCCATCTCCCAGTTCAGCCATTCCTTTGGCGTATCTTCACACTGGTGAAATGGCTCTGCCAGTGGAGTCTGCACCAGCTTATCCAAGGTGTTTTGCCAGCATAGCAGGGCTCCCACAGAATCCTATCGCTCCCCAGTTGCTATATCTTCAGTACAGGATTGCACCCTGCCCTATTCATTTGATATCGTGTAGATTATACTGGAATGTTTTAGTCTTGTAGCCTCTTAAATTCCTACTGCAAAAGTAACATGCAAGTTTCTCTTGGTGTGTGTGTTGCTGTTTTTATTCCAGGAATTGTCTGTTATTTGGTAAACCAATTTGAAACTTGGAAGAAATGATTTTCTCATCCCAGAATCGATACAGACAGCAAGGATTACATCATAAGCTCTGCATTTCACATTTCTTGTTATTTAACAAGACGAGGGTGGGGGGAGCTGAAATTGATCAGAATTCAGAGTCCTAATTTGTAGTATCTCATCAACTGCTTGAAAACGATATAAAGAAAATATATAGCTTACAAAAACATAAAAGGGTTAATGTACAGCTTGGGAAAGTGTATTAATTTAATCACTATAGGGTAACGGCTTCAATTTATTGCATCAAAATATTAAAGATTCAGTAAGTTCGCCATACTAAGAAGGTGAACTGTGAGTGATGTTCTGAGAGTACTGTGAATGTAATTTCCAACATAGGAAGATGCTTTCTACATGCCAGTGTGAAGGCCACCCTAAAAAAATTTTTTACAAGACTTTTAAAGAAAAATAATTTTAGAAATCCTTGTGTTCTGAAGGTTGGAAGGAGGGGAAAATGTTAAGGTTCAGTGTCTTAAAACACATTTGTGTTTGTGTTTGTGTTTGTGTGTGTGTGTGTGTGAGAGAGAGAGAGAGAGAGAGGGGGGGGGGGAGGGAGGGAGGGAGGGGACTAATACAATTTTATCCCTGTCCATCTGTAAATGCAGCCCCCTAGTGGTTCCATGTTTCTGTTCAGAAGAGAGATTCCTATCTTTCCACCCAGGAGAGAAGCCAGGATGGACTTGACAGAATTGTGAGGAAGTGTGAAGAGGTTCAGAGGAGAAAATCCATTAATAAATAAGCAGTGCAGAGAAGGACTGTGGAAAGAGAGAGAGGTAAAACCCAGCCCTCCAGCATTTCACATATTAAAACAGGGCCGCTTGTATTCTTTTAAATTACCCACATTCTTGTATCAAAAGCCATTGACAGAGCACATACATGCAAATAATGTAAACTGAACATAGCAATCTACTTTTATTTTAAAGAATGGCTCTGGTTTTCTCTGCTTTTGTTATCATTTGCAACTCACACACATTTACCAGCGTTTAGTATTTGGGTCAGCGTTCGCAATGAATGAGTGGGAAGAAGGCAGTTCACTGGCACTTGGGGTCATTTAAATACTTTTTAATAAATAAATATAACTGCTAAATCTATTCATCAGCCTGCTGTCCATACCATTAGACTCAACAATTCAGCGCTTGTCTCCCCCCCCCCCCCCAGGGGATATTGAAGGAAACGTACTACCAGAACCTCTCTTTTTTGTTGTAAAAAAGTGTGGCACTTAATGTAACAACTTCATAATGAGTACCGGCACCTATTTTTCTAGAAAAAAAATAGCACTGCTCACATTATCTAGCATCTTGCATCTAGTTTATATGAGGAGCACAAACTGGAAAGGTAGATACAGTGGTACCTCGGGATGCGAACGGGATCCGTCCCGGAGCCCCATTTGCATCTAGAAGCAAACGTAACTAGCGACGGCACGTCTGTGCGCGTTGCTTTTCGCCGCTTCTGCGCATGCGGTCATTTTGAGCGTCTGTGCATGCATGAGCAGCGAAACCCGGAAGTCACGCGCTCCGTGACTTCCGGGCTGCCGCGGAGTGCAACTCAAACGTGCTCAACATGAAGCATATTCAACCCGAGGTATGACTGTATCTCTCAAAGGTGTTCTATATCTCAAATATGTAAATGTTGTACTTCCTAATTTTAAATAATACATTGTCAATTAAAAATATTAACTCCTTCCATTTCTCTACAAATGTATTCAAAAGTGAATTTATGCTAAATATTAAGTGACGACGCAACAAGTGTGCCTGATGATACTTTAGCAAACTTTCCTCTTCTGTCAGCAATATGGGTAAGACTCTGCTTAATATTTCCACCACAACCCCTTGGACACACGAGACCTCAGGCTTAATTTTAGACATATATTACAGATACCAAATGCTAGAAAAGCCTATATTTTCCTAATTCCACCCCTCAAAGGCAAGGGGCTGGGGTGGAGGGGGGAGTTTCCCATACTTTTAGACTGTATTTTTATTCAAATAAAATTATTTCCATATGCAGCGTTCTGTGACAAAAGTCCTAGGCTGGTTCAGAGCCACTGATTGAATACAGCAGGGGTGGAGAATCTTTGGGGGCCGGTTCCCACTGGGGAATGTGGTTAAGGGCTGCATACCAGTGGTGGGCTGGCACGCGGGTGGCACTGTGGGTTAAACCACAGAGCCTAGGACTTGCCAATCAGAAGGTCGGCGGTTAGAATCCCCGCAACGGAGTGAGCTCCTGTTTCTCAGTCCCTGCTCCTGCCAACCTAGCAGTTCGAAAGCATGTCAAAGTGCAAGTAGATAAATAGGTACCGCTCCGGCGGGAAGGTAAATGGCGTTTCTGCGCACTGCTCTGGTTCGCCAGAAGCGGCTTAGTCATGCTGGCCACATGACCTGGAAGCTGTACGCCGGCTCCCTCGGCCAATAAAGCGAGATGAGTGCCGCAGCCCCAGAGTCATCTGCGACTGGAGCTAATGGTCAGGGGTCCCTTTACCTTTACCAGTGGTGGGCAAAGCCAATGGCAAAGTGTGCAAGGACGCCCCCTTTGTCTTCTCTTCATCCATATTCATTCTCTCTCTCTCTCTCTCTCTCTCACACACACACACACACAGCCCTCCCCCCCCCCCGCCAACAAACAGTATCTCTCTGGAATTTCCATCCTCTGCTCTCTTCCAGACAACCTACTTTGCTTCTACATGCCTCAATCCTCTTTAGATGACACAGGCAGACAATTTCACAGAGGTGAATCTGTCAACTTGATCCAGGGCTGATTCAGCTCTTTATCCCAGAGATCGGGAAACTCCAGAAAGACAAAGGAAGAAGTGGGTAAAGAATTGCACCGCCCTACTTTCTTCCTCAACTTGATGGGACTTTTCAAGGCTGAAACAGACATCCAGGCTGCTATTCCTCAGTCTAGGAAAGTCCACACAAGTGAGGCAGGAAGTGGAGACTTTTGGGGGAACCATTGGGGACTTCCCAGAAAGTTGCTTGCGGGCTGTGGATTGGCCCGCAAGTGGAATACCAGGAAAGGAGGAGGGAAACCAGTTCACCTGCTGTAAAACAAGTGTTGGTCTTTTTCACCAGAGTGGTTCCCACTCTGCTTTCAGGGAAAGGTGAAGATCATTCTGTTCTGGTTGCTACTAGCATCTAACATCCCCAGTCCCAAGCAAGCCTACTCAGACCTAACTCCTCCTCTGTTCAATGAGGTTTACTCCCTAGTACATGTGTTTGGGACTGCAGCTTAAATATGGCTTCTTCTACTTCACGGTCCAGGCCTCTGCACCGGGCACACAATGAAATGATGGTAGTACAGTGGTACCTCGGGTTAAGAACTTAATTCGTTCTGGAGGTCCGTTCTTAACCTGAAACTGTTCTTAACCTGAAGCACCACTTTAGCTAATGGGGCCTCCTGCTACTGCTGCATGATTTCTGTTCTCATCCTTAAGCAAAGTTCTTAACCCAAGGTACTATTTCTGGGTTATGTAACCTGAAGCGTATGTAACTCGAGGTACCACTGTATTCTGAGAGCAATAAGGCAGGCATGAATCCAGTTGCCTGCTTTTAAAGAGATTCAGCACTGACAACTCAATGGTGACACTGTGTGCAAACAGAGTAGAGCAGGGAAAGGCTCAGATTGGGGCGTTGTGGTCAGGGGTGGGGGTAGGCAAAGGCATCTACTTCAAAGAGATAAATAACTGCCCCACATTCTCTCTTGTTCCCATCATGGACATTTTTGCAGTGAGTGGTTTATCCTGTAAAGAATGGCAAAAAGTTGTAGAGGCCCAAACATCTGTACTGTCAGTTCAATGCATGAATCTCTACAGTTACAACGCGCCCCACTTCCCCGCCAAAGGACATTTTCGTGTTAAGAACAGGTAGATCGAGAGGGCAAAAAAGGGGGGAGGGAACTGTTCACAGATACAAAGTCTTATTCCCCAAATCATAGCAACAATAAGTTTGCAATGAAGCCAACACCTAACAGACCATAACCCAACATCATGGGTTTAAGTGTCCCTCAAACTCTGGGCTAGAGTTTGGGGGCACGACTTGTGTTGTCTTCAGTTTGTGTACCCTGGAACAGTGATTCATAGAGTCATAGAATTGTAGAGCTGGAAGGGACCAAGAAGGGTCATCTAATCCAACCCCCTGCAATGCAGGAATCTTTTTGTCCAGTGTGGGGCTCGAACTCACAGCCCTGAGATTAAGAGTCTTGTGCTTTACCATCTGAGCAATCCCAGCAATTACTGTTAAATTTGCAGCGTATCCCAACTCAAAGGGCCAATTTGAAAATAATTCATTTATTTATATACATTTGCCTACTGAAAGCAAACACAGCTCTTGGGTCACGTTCTCTCAGATATGATACACATTTGTGAGACAACCAATCATATTCTTTATTTATTATTCTTTGATGCAAGGTGTGCAGCACATTGACTCAGGCGTGTGACAGACTTGCTCCCTAGTATGGATCCTCGGTGGGGCCACTTGGCGGCCAATCTTTGCAAACCATAAATGAATAGGGGGATGTTGGTTTTAACTGAGACTGAAATTTGCTTTGCAGGTTTGATATACCATTTATGTAATTATACAACTGGAAATTAAGATAAATAAGAGGGAAAACAAAGAATTTGGAGAAATAAAATGACATGCAAGAAATTATGGGGTAGTAAATTGGAATTCAGGACAGGGGTGGGGTGGGGAGTCTATATTGTATTCTTGGAAAAGTATTGAATATATGAATTATTGTGATTATAAAATTTTAAAAAATCTGAAAAATTGTGTTTGTGTATGTGTGTGTGTATAAAATATATATATAGAGAGATTGAAATTTGCAATAGGATGTTGAGAATCTGGTGTGCATCTGATTTCTGTCCTACATTTTGAAGTATATATCTCCCTGAAGATAAAGTCTGGAGACTTAAAACAATTTGTCACGATTCCTACATGCATAACTGGCAGGCCACAGTGAAAAACTAGCCATTCCGAGTTGGCAATGCCCATCCAACATCAGTGCATCAAGAAAACAATACGTGCTTCTGTGTGGATATCATAGAATCATAGAGTTGGAAGAGACCACAAGGGCCATCGAGTCCAACCCCCTGATATAGAATCCCCCCTTTTAGCATGCAGGCAAGTGCTAACTGAACGGTGAGCAGAAGAAATGGTAAAACAATATAGACTTACTTGTGCCTGAAAGCAGAGACAAAGGAGCAATACTGGCAGCTGTACTTGTCTTCGCGAGTAAACATGGCCAATGCCAAGTGACTCCTCTCGTGCGATCGTAGACCCTGCATAGACATCAAAACCCGGTCACACTGGCTGCAGTGGTAGCCACCAGGCCTGGTTTCATCTTCCAGTGTTGATCCAGATTCAGCTTCTGCAAGTTCCACAGTGGAAACACTGCCAGGGTCTTTGGGTCCCTCAACACCCTCCAAGAAAGCTGTATTTGAAGGATCTTCAGCTTCCTGCTAAAAGACACACATCCCCCCCAAAGCCATCAATTCTCTCTCCCTTCTGCCCTATGGTTTACTATTAAATCTATGGAAGTCTATGGTTTTCCTCTAATAGCAGAACCTCTACAACCCCAGCTAGGAGCAGGTTCTCAAAAATAAAATAAAATAAAGAATAATAAAAATATCACTGAAATCACAAATGAAAAAGACGTCTCTAAAAGCAGTGTTTCGCAAACTTGAGTCTCCAGCTGTTTGGGTTTTTTTTGGACTACAACTCCCATCATCCCTAGCTAGCAGAAGAAGTGTTCAGGGATGATGGGACTTGTAGTTCAAAAACAGCTGGGGACCCAAAGCTTGGGAAACACTGTTCTAAAGAAACAAGCATCCTGACTGCATTGGTGGCTGACAGTGCTGCTGGAGCACATCGTTTTCCAAGACTGCCAAGAATTATTATTTCTTCGTAGCAGCTCACTCTGTCAGATGGAAACAACGCGAATTCTAAGGAAATGCCAACCTTCCTTATAAAATGCTTGCTCTCCTTCCTTCAGATTACTGGTCTAACTCTGGCACAAAACTGTACAGCTCATGCTCCATTTTTTAAAAAATGAGAATGGCGTAAATGTTTTTCCCCCTCCTCATTTGCTTCAAATGCAGCTATGCACTGTCAACTACTAGCCTATGAAGAGCTTTTCAAGATAAAGTAACGTAATCTCTTTCGTTGCATGATATTTGAAAGGCCACCTTCTCCCTTACAGCAGACAGACCCTCTGCAGCAACAAAATGTATACACTGGTACCTTGGTTCTCAAACTTAATCCATTCCGGGAGTCCGTTCGACTCCCAAAGCCGTTCGAAAAACAAGGCGTGGCTTCCGATTGGCTGCAGGAGCTTCCTGCACTCAAGCGGAAGCCGCGTCGGACGTTCGGCTTCCAAAAAACTTTCGCAAACCGGAAGACTTACTTCTGGGTTTGCAGCGTTCGGGATCCAATTTGTTTGACAGCTAAGCCGTTCGGGAACCAAGGTACCCCTGTATTGTACATAAGCTATGCAAACTGAGCGAACCAGTATGGTTTCTTTTATTTGCTTAATAAATCTGCTTCAGCTCGCTGAAGAGTTATAGGAGGCACTGATGCTTTGCCCCAGAACACCGGAAACCTTATGCCATCAACCCCTCTGGCTCCTGAAAGTTCATCCGGCATTGCTATATGTGAAGATCCGCAGGTGATCGCCTCAGGCAAACGGCTAATAGGACCAGGCCTTTAAGAAGGCCCAAACCCACCTCTATAGGAGCCAGGGATACACTTCAGTTAAGCCATCCAAGAGAGCAGTGGGGCAGGGGACAGCTGCCTGTTACCTAACACTAATGAAGAACAGTTTGGCACTCCTGAGCTTAATTAGCCTAGAGCAGTGGTGGCCAAACTCGGCCCTCCAGGTATTTTGGGACTACAACTCCCATCATCCCTAGCTAACAGAACCAGTGGTCAGGGATGATGGGAATTGTAGTCCCAAAACACCTGGAGGGCCAAATTTGGCCATGCCTGGCCTAGAGGCAACAGTCAAAGGCTTGGAGGTGCGGGGAGAGAGAGAGAGGAGATTGGCTAGCAAGCCAAGGCTGGTCTAAGGGACAATTGGCTCTTAGCTGCCCCCCTGCCAGAAGGGATGTACATGTGGTCTGAGAAGGGGCTTCCCCTGTCACCCAGACCTTGGGGAAGCTGGGGGACTATGGTGGCTGCCGTGGGAGAAGACCCCAGAAAAGAGCATGGGAAGTGCTGAAGACCTTGAGAAGAAATTATTATTATTCTGGCATTGTGTAGGCAAGATGTATTGCCTGGGGAAAGTAGAGAAAGCCTGGAACAAGGGCTAAAGCCTCCGTAAAGCTAGAGATTCTGCACTCTTGTCAATCCTACTGATAACTGGAGCTCACAATGGAGCCCATTTCCCCGTGGTTCAAGCGGGATTCCCCCGCATTAGGGTTAACCTGTGCATTTTCAAGCGTAGCTTCATTCCTAACAGGGACCAGAAAGCCGCTTTAAAAAAAGGGAAAGGGAAACTGATTTTCAAAAGGAAGCTGAATTCTGCAGCATACACCTGGACTTGCATACACAGCTTGTACACTGCCACTTTAACTGTTAAGTACACTAACTTTTACAAACGTGCTCCCTAATACTCTTTTCTTATTTAAAAAAAAAATTGTTCTGATTTGCTGTTGTACTTTTTTATTTTTAAAGCGATCTTTAGAAAAGTACAAGAGCAAATCGGAATTAAAAATACCCTTTTGCTCAAGAGTCTAGACCATCTGTTCTAAAAAAAATATTCCCATGCATCGCGGGGAAAAGACTTGTGATCTAGGAAACAAGTTAACACTGAATCCAATAAAAAGAACAAGCAGCTTTTTTTAATAATAAAAAAATTAACTGTGGTAATGTGGTGCCAGCGCCAGAAAACACTGTCAATTGGCCCATTTTCCTCTTAATGCAGTTATGCCTTTAGTCCCCAAACTATTCTCTCACCTTGACTGCAGCAGACACCGAGGAGCCATTCCCGTACTGAACGTGCTTACGAAGATGGTTGCAGATAGCGCGAAGGGTTGGATGAACTTCCACACAAAATTTACACTTGTAGCCCACCACTTTCCTCTCCTTCAGTTTTGAAACTTCTTCCACATTACCAAAAGGCTGTAAGGCAACAACAATTTGAAACTTAAAAAGCGGTTTCTTTCCTGAAACAAATTTAAATAGGTTTCTAAACAAGCAACGCAAATAAAATTTGGAATAGTATGCTTATTACACAATGAGGAAGCCACTGGGGCAGCACTGTTTCATCTAAAGGCTGACGTTTGAAGGTTTCTTAAATGCATGCTGCACCATTAAAATATTGCCCCAATTCCTTGGAAATGTAGGAAAACTCAGCTCAGATATTGTTTGTATTCACATGCGCGTGAAAGCACTAGATATCCTTTGCAGAGAGCACTCGTTATCCTCACAAAGCTTAGCTTCCCAAGATTTCTTGGGCTTTTTAACATTACGGTATTTTAACATTTTTAGTGAATATATACTGTACTCATGGAAGTACCTGCGGTTTTGAACTGCTATGTAAACCCTGGTTTAAATGACTGCCAGACAAGCCACTTTTAAACCATTATTTATGGACCTGATTTGCTTAACTGATCACTGTTTCTAACAATATGCCAAGATTCGATGAAACTGAAAGTCAGCAGAAGTCCTCCTGGACATATGGGTCCCCATTAAGCAAGGATCCAGCTTGAGAACTAGGCTCCTGACAAACCAAAATCCAGTCTCCCTTCAATAGTAGTTGATCCAACTGGATGCATTTATTGGTAACCCCCAAGCATGTACGTAATAAGTTGGAGAACCTGTGGACTCCCAAATCTCATCAGCCCCAGATAACCTGGCCAATGACAGAGGATGGTGGGAATTGGTCCAAGAACATCTGTAGGCCCCCTGTAGGCTCTGCAGTTAAGCAACTGTAATAAGTTGCTTAAAACCCCTACCAAAGGAAGCGAGTTGCTCTAAATAAACTAAGGTAAGGTTTGATTAGCCGTACACAAGGAAAATGCTTTAACTCAGTGGGCTTCATGGTACTCTCCAGATGTTGCTAGACTACAACTCCCATCCTCCATGACCATTGGTCACATGCAGGTTGGGGCTGATGGGAGTTGTAGTTCAACAACATCTGGAGGGGACCACATTGGCTACCCATCAGGCTTTCTTCTGAGTAATTTTTCACGCTGCAGCTGAGAAATGAGAATAAATGTTGGTCATATCATACCAAAGGGCAGAGGGGCAGGTAGAAGAAACAGAGGTTTTGTCATACTGGAAAGCTGGCAGGAACTGGTGCCAAAGAGAAATTGGCTTTGCAATGAAGAAGGGGAGGTGGGAGGGGAGGAAAGGACACGCCAGGGCTTTGAGGAAGAGGTGGAAGAAATGAAAGAAGGGGGTGTAATCAAGTGGCAATGTTTAATTGACTTAGGGCTTATTGGCACACCAAGTCACTGGTGCGCCTGTGTCTCCTCAGCTGCCAAAGGGAATGTGCATCTGGACACCACTAACGAGAAATCTCCTGGGGGTGGGGAAGGAGAGAGAACACCAAACATAAATCTAAAATGTGCAAACATATCCTTACCCTCTCTTGTTTGAAATCTACAAAAGCACCATCTGCATATTTTTGCTTGCTCAGAAGCTGCTTCCTCCTCTCTTGGCGTTTGGCACGCTTCTGGAATTCCTCGTTGTGGCTGTTCAAGTGCGAGGTCAGCTCCGCCATGCTATGCAGCTTGCTGTCGCAGTGCCGGCACTGGAAGATGGGGTTCTGGAAACGGGGGCCACTCCCCAGTATGGCAAAGTCTCTCTTCAGGTCCTTGCTGTGGTGATCGGTGTAATGCAAGCACAACAGCTCGGCCGTGCTGAAGGAGAGCTTGAAGCACTTGACGCAGCGGAAAGGGAGCCACTCCATTTCGGGAGCCTCCACCTCCACTTCTGGCTTCTCCAAGTCGTTCCTCTCCTCCGGCAGAGCCTGCGGCCTCTCGTACTCATCCGCGTACACGGCAGTGAAGTAGCCCCCCAGCTTGCTGGCATGCTGCTTCTTGGGGAACACGCCTGGGTGTCGCTTCATGTAGTGCGAGACGATTCCCTTTTTGCTGAAGGACTGAAAGGAGCAGAGAGAGCACTTCTTCTTCTCCACTGCCCTCCTCAGCTCCTCGCTTAGCTGGGGGGAATCTTCTTTCGGGGGCGACGGGATGATCACTTTGTTGGGCTTGTCGCTGACAGTCCTCGAAGCAGCTAAGCAGTGCGTATAGTAGGCGTCGATGTCGTGGCGCTTCTGGTAATGCGCAGCCAGGCCTTTACGGATAGGGTTCGTGTAGGAGCACAAGGCGCATTTGAAGAGGTTGTTCTTCCCTTCCGGCTGGGCCCGGACGTTGTTGTGTTTTATCCGGTAGTGCCTAGCGATCCCTTTCCTGGTGGAGCAAAAATACTTACAGAGCTGGCACCGGAACACCGTGTGGGACACCAGATGGGAACTGGAGAAGTGCGAAGGAGGCACCGAATCGTCTCCAATGATTTCCTCCGGAGAGATTTCTGGAGAGGGCTTAATCTCAGCGACGACTTCAGGCTCCACAGAGGCCGGCAGCTTAGGAGGAGACTGTGCAAACACATCAAATTCAGGCTGGTTGTGGTATTTCTCGTAATGGATTTTGAGCTTCTCTAACGTGCCGTGCGTGTAAGGGCACAATTTACACCTGTAAGCGCCGTATCCTTGCTTGAAAATTCTGCTGGTCTCCTCCACCTCATTCTGGTTCATGTCATTTGGCTGCTCCACATCGTGCACAAAATCTTCCGCGGTGACCTTCACCAGGGGGTGCCTTTTCTGGTAGTGTGTGAGAACACCGTGAATGCGTGTATTAATGTACGGGCAATGCCTACATTTGTACACAGCTCCTGGGTTAATATCTATGTCTTGTGCAAAATCTGCAGCTTTAACTTTCATCCCAGGGTGCTTTTTGCCATAGTGGGTCAGAAGTCCATGCAAATTGTTGTACTCCGACTGGCACACTGTGCACTGGTATGGCGTTGATGAGATTGCAGGGTTTGCAGAGGTGAGCTGGATAGCTTTGTCCTGGACCAGGTTTGTATCCTCTGCATATTCTGCATCCTGGTCCACATGTGGCCCGGCCATCTGGCCCTCCGAATTGACCCTGGCTCCAGCATCGTTGGATGCTGGGATGGCTTTATCGGCTGCATCTTTCTCCTTGATAATATCTAGTAATACAGATTCATCTCCATTCATAGCCCAGGGATGAAAAGCTTGGTAGTGATTAGTAATGTCCCAAATGGAAGATGCTTCAAAAATGCAGTCTCTGCATTTATACGTCTTCATCTCTGATGGGATCAGTAAGGCTGGAGGCGAAGGATCTGGCCCTGCCCAGAGCTTTGTTGCCATATACGTATAGTCAACATAATGCTCAGGATGTCGCCTTTGGTAATGCACAAGCAAGCCGCTGGGTTCGGCGTGAGAATAGATGCACCACTCACAATGATACCCGGCTTCTATTAAGCCATCCAAAAATGCCCATCGCAAAATAGAGGTGACTGTGGCCTTCAAGCTCGGGTGGTCCTTTTTAATGTGCTTCCTAAGTGCGTAGAAATAAGGAGATGTGTAAGAACACTGCCTGCACTTGAGAGCTCTCAGCTTAGCCTTCTCTCGCTCGGCGTTGGAAGCGGGAGTCTGCATGCCGCCGGGGGAGTTTTTCTGGCCACGATCACAAAGGCTCCTGATTGTGGCTGTGTGCTGCCTAATTACATCTGCATTGGCTTTGAAATCGCGGTGCTTCTTTTGGTAATGTATGAGCACGCCTTTCACAGTCCGGTTTCCATAATCACAGTGCTGGCAGAAGAACATCTCATTCTCCGAGGCGGCACTCTCAGAGTTGCCCCGGTTAAGCTGTTGCATAGATGCTGGTGGCCTGGGAACACCAGGAGGGATCTCTCCAGATCTCATCATTGCTGCAGTGGGAGGTGCCTGCCTAATGTACTTTGCAGTCACTTTTATTTCTGGGTGCCTTTTCTGGTAATGCACAAGCACGCCAACCACTGAGCGGTTGCTGTAAGAGCAATGTTTGCAGTAGTAAAGCTCAGTCGTAAGGTCTGGAGGTGGTGGAGGTGGCAGTTGCGAAGCCATATTGGACATTTTGGGGGAGATGGGCGATCCCAGTTCATAAGCCATTTGAGCCAGAGCAGAGCCCCTCTCAACAGACACGACACGCATCGTCTTCTGAATCCTGAAGTACGAAGCTTTCTCTTCAGGGTGTTTCTTCTGGTAATGAACTAAGACAGAATGCATGTTGGGACTTGCAAACGAGCAGACGTCACAGTCATAAACCACAACGCTGTTTACCGACGACTCCTTCTGGCTTTCAGATTCTGGGCTATTACTTTTCGGAGAATTTTTGTTAAAAGCAGCAGGTACGCCAGTCCCACGGGCAACGGGAGATGGAGAGGCCAGGCTTTTTGGAGCGGAGTTCAAGATCTCTCTGAGAGTCTGCGACTCTGAACTTAAGCCCTCTTGCTGTTCAACCACATAGCTGGAGAATATCATTGCATTGTTAATTTTAACTGTTGGGTGCATTCTTTGGTAATGTGGCATCAGGCTCCTAACATTCGGGCTGGTGTAAGAGCAGAAACGGCAGCGGTAGATCAAATCGGAATGATCAAAATTTAGTACATTCATGGCTTCAGGATGGTGCTCCCCATAGTGCTGCTGCAGGTCTTCAAAGTTTGTATAATCAATGTAACATTCGAGACACCTGTACACCGCACTGTGATCATTGGGATCCAGGATATACCTAAAGCTGAATTTAATGTATGGATGCATCCGTTGATAATGAGTGCTAACACTCCTGGCGGATTTGTTGCTGAAGTCACAGTGTTTACAATAGTAAAGCCTTCCGGAGTCACCATAATCAGAATTTTCATTGTTTTGGTCAGATCCATATATACTGGACTGGCTGCCCAAAGCAGATGAATTCAGACCTTGGTCTTTCAAGCCAATTGAAGAACAGTAATAGTCCTCTTCATCCTCAGATATAGTTAGCTCAATTTCTGCCCCATTGGTGGAATTGTAATCATGGCCAATGCTCCTGTAGTTGGGCTCTTTCTGAGACTCGATGGTATCTCTTCCCCACATTTGCTGGGAAGCAAATGTTGCAATTTCCATCAGCGGCTCTCCTTGTTCTTCTTCCTTGTCCAGTTCAACTTCTATCTCCACTTCATTGTCATCTTCTTCTTCCTCCTCCTCCTCTACGTTAATCACTGCATCTTCCTGTTGCTTGTTTTGACTGATTTTGCTTTGCAAATTGCTAGCTATCTCATCGATCCTAGTTCTCTTCTTCACTGGTGAAAGATCGAGCGGAAAGTCACTGGACATCTTCCGAGAGGCTTTAGCTACGAAGTTGTTTTTAGAAGACAGCCCAAGAATTGAGGTCTGACTTTTCTTCACGGTGCTGGGAGAGGCGTGAGCATCAGGCTCACTGTCTTGTGGAGTATTTGAGGACGGGCCGTCGTATTTTGGCAAGTTGTCGCAAAACGAGTGCTTGTGTTGCTGATGAACCCGGAGACCTTTCAAAGTAGTTGTGGAATAATTGCACATGGTACACTTATATGGATGCTGCGAGTTGGACTGCGGAGATTGTTGCTGCTGCTGCCCCATGGAATCCATTAACCCACCGGACTTCCTGCCATTCATATTGCCCCCTTCGTAGGATACTGTGCTTTCATTTAGCGAAGAAGCTATGCTTTCTGTTTGGGAATTCACTGCATCCCAGTCGGACGCTGCACCGGTGTGACACTGTTTATGAGCTCCGAGTTTGAACGAGCTCTTGCAAGTAAATGGACATTCATCACATTTGTATACTGCTGTCTTTCCAGACAGATGGATGTTTTCAATATGGCGGGAAATGCTCCGCCGATGCATGGTAAGGAAAGGGCAGAAGGGGCACTGGAATCTATTCATAAACCTCCTAAAGGGGATCCCCTTTGTTTCCAGTAACTTGTGGCCCTCAGACCCCATCAGTTGCTCTGCAGTTAGCCCTGAGGTTTGGTGATCCATGGAGTTCAACCCATTTTCACTGTCTAGTTCATTTAGCTCATCGTCAGAACTGGAGTCATTGAGCATACTGTTTGTATCCATATCGGCGGAAGAATTTGCCATGTCGGCCATCGCGTAGCGAGACCTGTCCGACAAATTAACAATGCCAGAGTTGTGAGGTGCTTTGTGTTTCATGTGAGGGTAAGAAACAGAAGAAAACTTTGAAGAAGTAGAAGTGTTGGACCTGACAAGAGAATTGTTCATAGAGCCTCTGTAGTTTGGGAGGTTTGCATTCGGCATCTCCCGCCCAGAGGCATTCATAGGGATGTAGTTGGTGTTTGGAGTGGGGCTTGGTGGACCCTTGCTTGATACGTCTGGCATGTTGGTCCCGTCCTGTTGCTGCCTCAGGCTTGACAATATTTTCACCATGCTGCGATGCTTTTTCATCATATGGTCGCACCAGCGTTCCCTTCGGGGCGTCTGGTAGCTACACCATTCGCAGCAGAAGTTCCCTCTCGACTTGGTCAAAGGCTTGACCATAGACTCCAAAATACTGCGTTCTACAACTTCGGCTGGGAGTTCCTTGCAAGAGTCCTGTACTGGCACAGATGTCGATGCCGATTCAGATATAGCAGCTGAAGCGGCGGGAGGGGTGGAGCTCTCCTTCAGGCTGTTTTTGTGGTACATCTTCTGGTGCTTAATAATCCTCGCACGCCTCGGAGACTTGTAGGTGCAGAACTGGCAAGAAAAAACCTTACCAAAGCCCTCGTGCATCATAATGTTGTAATTTAAGGAGCTAGTACCGGGCGATCCAGCTGGAGATCCTCCCGCCTGAGCACCATGCACTTTCCGCGTATGCTCTATGAGTAGGTTTTTGGATCTGAAATAACGCACACAGAATTTGCACTGGAAAAACTTGCTCGCTGGCTTGGAGAGCATATGCTGGCCATAATAACTCTGGCTATGGCTGTAATAATTTCCAGTCCCCAGCTGAGCTGCATTTTGTCCTAAAAAAGAGAGAGAATAAAACATTGTTTTAGAAATCCTTGAATTTGATATTGAACTTTTTATCTGTGTTTTAAATAGTTCAGGTAGGTAGGTAGGTAGGTAGGTAGATGATAGATAGATAGATGATAGATAGATAGATAGATAGATAGATAGATAGATAGATAGATGATGGATACTGTAGATAGATAGTTTTAATTCTATTAATGTTTAACTGTTCTTTTAAAAATAATTTCCCCAACATGCTTTTAGCTATTCTTATTTTATCCGTAAACTGCCTTGAGTCTCTGTTAGGGAACAAAGGCAGGACAGAAATAAAACAATAACAACAACAACAATTGTTTAATTAAAAAATATGTGATCATGGTATCTCCCCTGCCAGGTAAGTGTGGAGAGGTAAAAGATTTTGGATTATCATAAAAGATGCAGGAGGAAATGATTAACAGCAGGACCCACAAAGGGGAGGAGGGAAGTCCAAGAGATTCCTTGGAATCTTGTTTTTATGTTGTATGTTGGATATTTGACTGTAAAATTTTAATCTGAAAAACCAAATACATAATTTCTTTATTTTTAAAATGTGAACCATAATTATCTAAATTAATTACAAGTCCGATGACAATGGCAAAACAGCTGAACTAACGTTTTTTTTTAAAAAAATAAAGTCTGCATTTATCCGTAAGTACAGTGGTACCTCGGGTTAAGTACTTAATTCATTCCGGAGGTCCGTATTTAACCTGAAACTGTTCTTAACCTGAAGCACCACTTTAGCTAATGGGGCCTCCCGCTGCCGCCGCACCACCGGAGCCCAATTTCTGTTCTTATCCGGAAGCAAAGTTCTTAACCTGAAGCACTATTTCTAGGTTAGCGGAGTGTGTAACCTGAAGCGTATGTAACCTGAAGCGTATGTAACCCGAGGTACCACTGTACTGAGTTCATAGCATAGATACTTCCTATGATATGATGAAATGTCATTTTTGCTTACAAGTTCTCTCATAGGGAAGTGTCAGTGATTAAACACGTAAGTAGATGGGAGATGTGAACTGCGATGGTAGAAGAGGAGAAAGACTGATGCCCTGTGGGCAGAGCTAGATCCGAGAGGTTTAAGCTACAGCAGGGCAGGTTTCAGTTGAATGTCAGAAAAGCAACTTGATAGCGGGAACAGCTCAACAATGGAACCAGTTACCCAGAGGGGTAAGAAAGCTCTCACTCACTGGAGGTCTTCAAGACGGACAACCATATGTTAGGAAGGCTCTGGATTCACTGAGTAGAGAGTTTGACTAGATGTCCTCTAAGCACCCCTTCTAACTCTTATCATTCTGTTACTCTAATATTAAGCTTTTTAAAAAATATAGTTCACATAATTCCAAATGATTTTAAAGAATGCCTTAAAACAATGATGGGATGAAACGCCAGTCGAATTTCGATGTCACACGTAACTATTTTAAAAACATGTATTTTTAATGTTGTATTTTAAATTGTTGCACTGCACCCTGGGACCTTAGGTTAAAAGGCAGGTGGTTATTAACTATTACCATTACATACAGCTAAGTAGACCTAGTGGCAAAAAAATTGCTACAGAAGCAGTTCCATCAATACTCCATCAATGCCACTCTTGGAATGTGTGTCCATTATTAGCTTCACTGGTATGCATGTGAATTAATACATGCAAATAAAATTACATTTCTTGGAATTAGTGTTGTAGTTCCTGAATGCATCTTCTGAGTGGAATATAAAACTAAAAGCAGTGTTTGCCAGGGGATAAATGTTGCACAAAAAGGCCCTAAGCAAAACGTGGCAACAGCAGGCCTCCTCATTTTGCCTGTGAGGTCATTTTTCTGGAGCCATACCCACCTGCCCCACATGTGACATCAGGGAGAGATGTGACTGCAAAAAGCAGAATTAAACTCCCTGTACATCAACTGATGCACAGGGAGTTCATTCCTGCATTGTGCAGTACCTCTCCCCACCCGGCAGACAATCTTTTCAAAGTTGGGCGGGGCTACTCACCCATCAATCACCTGGCATCAGATAATGGACCAATGGGTGTCCACTTGTCAAAGTTGCTCCCCCCCCAGAGCAGAGGGAGATAAAAGATCTGGCTCACCAAGGCAGATCAAAAATTTCCCACACCTGACTTTTTTTTCTTTTTAACCTTTGATCAGGAGTTGGAACTAACCTGTGATGGGCCCAATTATGTCTACTTAATTAACGCTTGTGGTATAGGTAAAGGTAAAGGACCCCTGGACAGTTAAGTCCAGTCAAAGGCAACTACGGGGTTGTGGCGCTCATCTCGCTTTCAGGCAGAGGGAGCTGGTGTTTGCCCACAAACAGCTTTCCAGGTCATGTGGCCAGCATGACTAAGCTGCTTCTGGTGCACGGAGGACTGTGACAAGTGCCAGAGTGCACGGAAACGCCGTTTACCTTCCTGCCACAGCAGTACCTATTTATCTACTTGCACCGGTGTGCTTTCAAACTGCTAGGTTGGCAGGAGCTGGGACAGAGCAACGGGAGCTCACTCCGTTGCAGGGATTCAAACCGCCGACCTTCCAATTGGCAAGCCCAAGAGGCTTGGTGGTTTAGACCACAGAACCACCCGCACCCCTGGGTATCCCCTGTAGTAGCATGCAGTTGCTACAATTTTTTATAGGCTATTGCAATAAAATCAACATAGGTTTGTGATGGAATCCCAACACTCAACTGCAAAACATGGCCGCTTCCCGCTGAATATGAACACCATAGGTGCCAGTCCACTTATAAAGGAATTTCTGTTCTCATTTATAAGCTGTCACAACACACAAACGTGGACAACAGGACAACAACCTGAGGATGCTCCAATGAAATAAAATCTTAACATGACATTTCAATAAAGGACTTTAGAAAGGTACTCTTTTTTTACCTGCTATCTCATCCGTAATTCCAAATTCATCTTTTACAGAAGAATATTCCACCTCAGCCTGGTCATTGCTATTCATAGAGCTAAACCTTGACTGGCTAGGAGTTTCCTCAGCGACATCTGTGGGTTGCAAAAACGCTGTGTGAACATCCTGAATGTGAGCTTTAAGATCTTCGTAGGACGGTGCTCGGAAATCACAGCCATCACACTGCAGCACCTCCATAGTCCTTATTGGTAAGTTTTACATCAGGAAAGCCTGGAAAAAGAAGAAGTGGAAGAAGCAAATTGTCAGAGACATCTTATTATTATTATTATTATTTTGTCCATAAATAAGAAGCATACAGTTTACTGATTTATTTTATTTTTTTAAAGAAAGTTTCAGTAGCACAGTTTTAGTTATGAGCAAATATAAGGAAATGATACCCCCAAAAGATGCATTTTTTACAAAAATGAACGAACAAAAACTAGCAGGAGATTATTTCCGGAATCTCAGAAGTGCTTCTAGAAACAATCAGATATGACTCAGATCTACTTTGTGCCTAGGGCTTGCCCAGTTGGCTTTTTCCCACCCACTTGATTCAACTCTTACCTGCTGCTAACATCTCTAACAATGAACAAGGAAGCATGTGGTGGAGAGTCATAAACAATAAAATGCAGTGCAACTGTAGTTAGGGGGCAAAGGAGTTTTCTGACACTGCCCTAAAAGCTGAACACTTATTTACTTATTGCGTTTTAATCCCACACTTGCACCATTAAACTCAAGTCGCATATATGGTGTGCCTCATCCAGTACCTCCTTCTTTTAATCCTTCTCAATAAGGATTAAAAGAAGGTTAGAGTCTAAGAGGACATGACTAGCCTAAGTAAGGCGAGTTGGGTTCACCCAACACCGTAGCCTAGATATCTGTATTGGTGCCAAATACTTTTTTAACTAGTGATCTCCCATTTTTTACTTTTAGTACTACAGGCCTGTGGCCTAGCTTGCCTGTCACACCAAGCCAAACTTTGGTTATAGCACGGACACAAGAGGCTGCCAGGAGATTGTGTCAACTTGGTCAGTTTTCTTTCTGCACAATGCTGAGCTAAGCAATGGCTTGGCTTAGCACACCGTCCAAACCTCTCTCCAGATTAACTAGGACCCGTAACCAGAGTTTGCCCTTGGTGGTTGTTCATGATTTCAGGAGTAGACTTTGGTTTTTCAAATTTGTTCTTTCACAGTTCAGTTGTACTGATTCTTTAAAAATCTCATTATTATTATTAATTTATTTTACTGAGTTTGAGAGAATATAGCACCTAGTCCTTCTTCTGGGAAGTAAAATGAGTATCTCCACAGCATGAAAGGAAATAATTATTTTTTCCCCAGTTTCTGCATTTCACTATATGAAGCAGTAGACCAGTACAACTCAGAGGTAAGGATGTCACTTCAGTAGATGACCTGCTAAATCTATTGTTTCTATAATTTGTGGGGGAGCTACCAAACAGGTTGAAAACGAGCAGCTTCCTAAATTGTAGATAAAAGGTAGGCTTTTTTAAAAAATAAAAGAATTTAAGAGGTAATTTCACCCCAGAATGGCATGTACCTAGCAGCAACTATTAGCTTAATTAATGGATGGCTTTTTTGACAGTCTCCTCACATACTCCTACAGGTCACATTCAGGCGAGGAGCTCCAGAAGCCCAAGAGATCTAACAGCAGCCAAAAAATGCCCTGACGGAAATTCCATTCTCTTATGGCAGGGCGATATAAAGTTACTTCTGCAGAACATTCAAATCCGCTTTGGACACAAGAGAGCACAAAAGGCACATCTCCCCTGGCAGGGCTTTCGAACGCTGTGATGTGTTGGGCGCAACCCACCCCCCTTCTCCTTCCTTGAGCCGAAAGAATGAAGGTTGGTTGTTTCTCAGCTTCACAAAGTTAGCGGCGACGGAGATCCTCAACCTTTTATGTGCAAGCCCTGGACCCAAGACGGTTGTGGAAGAGGTTTGCTATCTGCTCTGGATCAAATTACAGCCGGGAGCAGCAGGGAGGCCCCACCCCACAAAGTCTCCCTCCTTCAGCACAGTCCAATAGACCTGAAAACAATTCCACCCCTCCTTTCTCTCTCCATGGTGCAAGCAGACAACTCTTGAATTCTGAATGCTCCAAAGGAAGGAGAAGATGGAAAGTCGCAGTAGACAAAAGCGGGGTGGGATTCACCCCCCAGTTTCCACTGCCCATGCTCCTGACCTCCTCCTCCCCACTCACCCCAGCCACCCAGTAAGAGCCCTTCCAGCCTGAGCCAAGCAAGCCACAGTTCTGCTGAATGTGTGTTTATCACACTTCCAAGAGATATGAGCTTCTGCGTCACTGAAGCTTTAAGACTCACTAAGCTGCCCTAGTCCTCTGAGCTTTAGGAGAGAGGGAGAGAGCGAATGTGTGTGTTTGTGTGCAGCCATTTTAGCTCAGACAAGCCATGTACTCAGAGAGAGAGAGAGAGAGATAGGCTCACAGCTTCTAGTCAGCCTGCAACATGGCTCCACACATCTCAGCCTCTTCTCCAGCGTGCAAGATCCTTCCTCCACACCAACCAACCACCCTCCTTCCTCCCTCTCTTTCCACAAGATGCTTTTGTTTTTGATTTTTGGGAGGGGACCAGCCTCTTCAGAGACGAGGAAGGACTTCTCTTCTTTTGGACTACACAGAGATGCCTGAAGACCACCGTGGCTTGTCATAGACACCAGCATCTCTCCCTGACACAGCCATGGGCAACAACAACAACAACAAAGATCTCCAAGGACTCCTTTTGTCTTCCACACACACAAAAACGCACACACAAAATAATTTTAAAAACCCACATCCCAGCAACGACGACAGGAAGGAAAAAGGGTTTTGGCCAAATTGTCCCACAGGCTTGAATGAAGGCGCAGAAGGGTGACCTTTTCCTGCGAGCGAGAGAAACAAATAAGGAAGGATGGAGAGAAAAGAGAGAGGGAGGGGACAGGAATGGAGAGGAAGAAAAAGGAGGGGAAGAGGCGGAGGGAGAGGAGAGCCCTTCAGAAAGCTTCGGCCTCTTGGGAGCCGTTCTCCTATGCACAGAAGACATACCATCTGACACGGGCTGCCAGATTCCAAAGTCTAATGACCTTTGTTAATCACCAGCCAAGCTGTCTGCCTCAGCAAGCCTTGCCAATAGGCACACCCTTCAACACAAAGGCTGGAGCTATTCCTTTTGGAGAGAGGTTCTCTGAAAGCTCCATTGTGCAGGAGAGGGGGAAACGGAGGGGAAAGAGAAAGGGCGGGGGCCAGCAGTTGGGATCTCTTCCTTTCAATACGGTTGAGGAACAACAGGGACAAAAGTGGCCTTCCTCTACTGCTCCTCCTCAGTTTGGAAAGTTCTCAGATTGGGCTTAGGAAACAACAGAAGGTGGAGGAATTTAAACATCTCCCTCCACAAGGTAAAAACTCGGGTCTTTTCATGCTCTTCCAACATTTCTCCGATGAAAATAGGGATGTGCTATTCCATCATCATCATCGTTTTCTTATTTATTCCCTGCCCACCTGACTTGGTTTCACCAGCCATCGTATTATTATTTTTTTGACAAAGTAATAATCATAAATAAGTAAGAATAAAAATGTGCATCTCCCCACCGAAACCATTCCATTGCAACTATCCAACCTCCCAAAATAGCCACCATATATAAAAACATAATAAAACAGTAAGCAGTCAAAACAAAACAAAAAAACCCTTCCCTATATAGAGCTGCCTTCAGATTTCTTCGAGTGGTTGTATAGTTACTTATCTCCTTGGCTCGGGGGGCACTTAACTCCATAACCTCCAACATTTCTCTGATGAAAACAGGGACATCCTAAGGAAAAGTGGGACATTCCAGGATCAAATCAGAAACCGGGATGGCTTCTGTGAATGCAGGACTTGCACTGAGCAAGGAAAGCAAGCGAGCATTTTCATCCGTCAGCACCTTGACGTTACCTTTCAAGGCCTGCCCATTCATAGACCAAATATCCCACTGATTTCTAGCAGAGCAGATTTTTACAGATTAATCACCTGGTGCCAATGGGAGATATGCTTGGGAAACAGACCCGGGGGGAATGAATGGAAGGTGCACAACAGCGCATGTGGGATCTTGAAAGCTGTGCTCTCTCACCACTCCCATTCATCTCAATGGCGCTTGTGGAGGACAAGTTCCTCAAGGACTCAGCCCACTGATGCTTTTTGCTTTGTTAAAAAATCAGTTCAAACTTTAACAAAGAAAAAGAATTACAAAGGTGAGTAAACTCATGGAAACTGTGGCAACAATTGTTGTCAGGTCCATAGGAGTGACCTTCAGTTTCATATATTCACCCAAACCAGAAGAATCTAAGAAAGAAGTATTTTATTATTTGACGATTTCTCATCATGGCTCAAACATTTCAAGGGTGGGAGAAATCCCCCCCCCCCGACCTAACATGGTTTAAGCGATCAAGGAAATCCAACATACGATGTGTGTATTTCTTTGTCTATGGGAGATAAAGAGCAGAGGGACCCATCTGTCAGCCGAAGAATGGAGCTCATTTTCACTGCAGATGTTAATACGCTGTCAAGATGCACATGAAAGAGAGATATATGGAAACAATATCGGCATGTTTGTCCATAATGACGAAGGCAGCAGTTGCAACATTTTCATGGGGGCTATAGCCTGGACTATTCATACTCTGCAGAACAAAAAAACCCAAACCCAAACCCTCTACCAAGGTTACCCAATTTTTGACTTGCAATCAGAACAAAATAATGCAAATATAACTAAACTGCATGGAAGAGTTTGTTTTCTAAAATTTATTCTAAAATCTCAGGTTTGTAACCATTTACAACGGAGAAAATATTCTGGGAGAATATTTGGTGTAAGTGCAAGGGATACAGAAGCTACCACTTACGTCCAGCGCACTGAAACCTCCATAACCAAAAGTCAGACCCATCACATACCCTATTCTGAGCTTCCAAACCAGTTTTGTTGCAGCCTAAATCAAGAGAACCACAAAACTACTTCCAACTACTGGGGAGACGGGGGCGATGGGAAGAGTTAAACTTGTTTTTATTGAACAGAAGCCCTTCCTATGCCAGATGGCAAGCTTTCTTTAAAAAAAAACCACACAAAGCAGTTTCAAAAGCAGGTTGTGGTATAGCATTGGGTTGAGGGGTTCAAAGTGTGTCTGGGGAAAACTAAATTCCAATAGCCTAGCACAACCACAAAGGTAATTCTTTGCATCCTAGTCTTTTTTTTTTAAAAAAAAAAGTAGATTGTGCATGTTAGCTAGCTACCTAGCTAGTGTGTGTGTGTGTGTGTGTGTGTGTACACACACACAGAAAGAGCGAGACAGAGAGCAAGACAGAGAGAGAGAGAGAGAGAGAGAGAGAGAGAGAGAGAGAGAGAGACCCCTGAAGTCTCTCTCAACAATTCAAAGTGTTGGTGCTGACCTTTAAAGCCCTAAACGGCCTCGGTCCAGTATAGCTGAAGGAGCGTCTCCTCCCCCATCGTTCTGCCCAGACACTGAGGTCCAGCTCCGAGGGCCTTCTGGCGGTTCCCTCACTGCAAGAGGCCAAGTTACAGGGAACCAGGCAGAGGGCCTTCTCGGTAGTGGCACCCTCCGTGTGGAACGCCCTCCCATCAGATGTCAAACCAATAAACAACTACCTGACATTCAGAAGACATCTGAAGGCAGCCCTGTTCAGGGAAGTTTTTAATATGTGACATTTTAGTGTATTTTTCATCTTTGTTGGAAGCCGCCCAGAGTGGCTGGGGAAACCCAGCCAGATGGGCAGGGTACAAATAAATTATTATTATTATTATTATTATTATTATTATTATTATTATTATTATTATTATTATTATTTCAAGCTTCAAAGCACATCTCCTTATTAATTTAAAACAGTCCATATGCACACATGATTGCCCACACAGGTTACAAAGCTCCAGGTTCTTTATGGTGGAATAATCACTTCTTTTAAAATATTTTTTTTAAAAAAAAGATCAGAAGAGTTCTACATGCACCTTGGACATTTCCAGAAGACTCAGGTCTCCAAATACATCTCAAATTCAACAGAAAAAGGTCAGGGGGACAAATGTGATGCAGTGCGCGGATTGTGATCTCAATCAACCTAATACATACTTGAGAAAAACAACCTAATAGAATATCAGCTAAATCATACATGACAGATGGCCACCCAGCCTCCAAGGAAGGAGAGTCCGTCACCTTTCAAGGAAGTCTTTTCCACCACCAAACAGCTCTTACTGTCAGAAATTTCTTCCTGGCGTTTAGTTGGAATCTCCTTCCTTGTCACTTGAATCTATCGGGTTCGGGTCCTAGCTTCCAGAGCAGGAGGAAACAAGCTTGCTCCATTTGAAGATGGCTATCATACCTCCTTCTCAGTCTCCTCTTTACCAGGCTAAACATACCCAACTCCCTCAACTCTTCTTCATAGGGCTTGGTTTCCAGATGCTTTATCATCTTGGTCGCTCTCGTCTGCACGCACCAACTTGTCAATATCCTTCTTAAACTGTGGTGCCCAGAAATGGACACATCATTCCAGGTGCGGTTTAACCAAGGAAGAATAGAGCAGGACTATTACTTCCCTTAATCAAGACACTATGCTTCTGTTGATGAAGCCTGTTAACATGACTTATGTTAAGCGAGTGGTCTACTAAAACCCCTAGATCCTTTTCTAAATATAGAACCTTACATTTGTCCTACTGAAATTATTTTTATTAGTTTTGGCCCAATTCTCCAATCTGTTTAGGTCATCTTAGATCCTGATTCTGTCTTCTACGGCAGGCACGTCCAACAGGTATATCGCGATCTACCGGTAGATCACTGGATGTCTGTGGTTGATCACTGGCTCCCCTCAAAGAAGCTCAACTTTGACCTGAACCCCACAAAAGGGGTTAGATCACTGCCAGTTTTTAACTCTGTGGGTAGATCTCAGTCTCTTGGGAGTTGGTCACCCCTGTTCTACGGAATTGGCTACTCCTCCCAGTTTGGTGTCATCTGCAAATTTCTTTATCCAAGTCTTGTATAAAGATATTGACAGGACAGAACCCTGCAGTACCCCACTTACCACTTTTTTCCAGGATGGCGAGGAACTGTTAGTGAGCACTCTTCGGGTTCAGTAAGTCAACCAGCTACAAATCCACCTAACGGTTACCTTGTCCAGCCCACATTTTACCAGTTTCTCCACAAGAGTATCATGAGGGGCTTTGTGAAAAGCATTACTGAAATCCAGATATACTATGTCCACAACATTCCCCCGATCCACCCAGCTTGTAGCTCTATCAAAAAAAGAAAAAGAAAAAAGAAATGGGATTCATCTGGCATGACTGGGTCTTAGTAATCACAGCATCCTTTTCCAAGTGCTCACAGGCCAACTATTTAATTATCTGTTCAAGGACCTTTCCTGGTACAGAAGGCCTTAGCATTGGTCTAATCTGCTGTCTGTGCTGGAAAGAAGTTCGTCTACCAGAAATAAACCTTGAAACAGCAACGTGATTCAAGAGCCAACTAATTATAGACCCTACAAAACTTTCAAGAGGTAGAATCGCAAGTACCAATAGCAACACCATAGGGCATGAATTTTTTTTCCTGCCACAGAAATATTAGCTTAGAACCAAAGAATTCAAGAAACACCAGTATTCGCAACCGAAGAACCTTCTGCTCCTATTGTAAGTGGAGTGTTTTACTTAACCAGCTTCTGTGTCTCTAGGACAACTTTGCTGGAGTTTAAAATACCACTCCATTATTTTTAAAAACTGTCAAAATTTGTATCACTCATGTTAGGTCTAGCACAGATATAACAGTAGCTTGAAAGCCACCATTTGCCAATCAGAAGCCTGGCATGGAACACATGCTCTCTCCTTCTTCCTTATCTAGCCATCATTGTCACCCGGCACATACACCAACGTGACCAAGCTGTCTTACACTGATGCTCTGCAAACCTATGTCCAACCAAAAGCTTCAAATTCTGGTTCACAAGGGAGCAATGGTTAGCACCGATCATAAAGACAGGTGTGCATGCAATTCTAAACCAGCTCAGGCCAAGGAATGGGTTGCTTCAAATCTGTGGGTTCGCAGCAAAAGCGGCATTTGCAATTCCACTGAGTCTCCAGTGTAAATCTCATTGCATTTTTATAGCAGCAGTACTTCTTCTTCTTCTTCCTTCCCTTTTGGCTCTTCTTAATCTGCTCAGGGTACACTTTCGGAAAGTGAGAAGATATTTAAGAGGTGATGGAACTTATTCTGACTCCCAGCATATTTACTACAAGAGGGATGGAAAATGGCTCTTTGTAGTATTGCTGAGGCGAGAGGGAGGAAGCTGGTGGCAGGATGTGGCTAGTGGAGATAGAAAAGCGGCAAGAGTTGGTGTGGTGACCCGAGAGCCTGAGAGAAGGCTTAGTGTGCCTGGGCCATCTGCCTCAGATAGTTCTGATGTGGTGATGGACCAGCAGCAAGGGAGGAAGTAGACAGATGCTGAGCCTGTTAAAAGCAGCTTACGAACACAGAAGAAAATACCAAGCTACAATTTGTGGCTTCACAGGACTGGGCTGAAGTTTCCAAATATATAAACAGGTTCTTACATTTTGCTACAACAAAAGAGAAGAAGAAGAAGACAGGCAGTAGATATATTTGCATACATCACACCCCAGTGACTTCTCTGGCGATACCAGATGCAAACTTAGCAATCGCCACATTAATACACTCTTGATTTGACTCTGTGAAGCCAAGTGATGTATTCAAGCAGGGAGGTCACTGCAATGTTAAGAAGAGATTTTGTGCAACTGGTCAGCTTGCAAAACCCGTCAGCCTTTAAAAGGAAATTCTAAACCGTGCTATCAGAGAACAAGATTTTTTTTTTTTATCGGGGTAGTCAACAGAGGGAAGACCTTGGATTCTTAGAAAAGATCGGGATGTCTTCCCCCTGAAATCCCCAAATCCAAGCACACACAAAATGGCAAATAAGACATGCCTGTCGACAGAACTGTTCCCAGCTGCAACCTTGCTGCAAAGTTTATATAACGCAACACAAGCAATCACTGCCAGTTTGTACGATGCTAGAACATGAAGTTTATTCGTGTAGCATGGTGTAGAAATGGAGATCTACTCACTAGGGCTGGATGATATTCTGCACTGTGGTACATCACCAGCTAAACATACACCGATGCATCACAATGTCTGAAATGACGGTGGGGCTATGCAGAGGCTATAGCTGGCTTCACGGTTTTTCCCACATTGTGGTTTTTCCATAGCGCACACACAATGATTTGCGATATATTGCCAGGTCAAAAATTATGAAACCGGTATCATGCCATAGACTTCAAACCGGTTTTGGGTGATATATTGCCCAGCCCTAGCAGTAGTATTGTTGCTGCCCTAGACTCCGTCATAAGGAAAGATGGGATGTAAACTAAATGAATAAATAAATACCTTCCATATTTTTCTGTGTATAAGACGCCCCCATGTATAAGACGAGCCCTATTTTTTTGAGCCCAAAATTAAGAAATAAATTTATTTATATATTTAATTGCAACATTCCATGTATAAGACGACCCCCAATTTTAAACTTTAAAAATTTGGGGGAGAATATAGTCTTATACCCAGAAAAATACAGTACATGCATGGAAAAAAATAAGATGATTATTGTCAAAGCATTTCATAATCATCATCTCCATCTGAATTTCAGACATTTTGCAAGCTATTAGAATTAGGATCAGTTTATCTGTTTGTTTGACTAACTACGGCAACTGTCAGATTTGCTATGTGAACGTCGACAACAATAGTTACATACTGTGTTAAAGAACGCAATCTGTTCTGAGCAACTTATTACTGTAAAAAGAAAAAAGAAAGGAGCCGGCTAATATTCTTGGCAATTTGCCACACATCAAGTACAAAGTATGAGATAATGCTACCCAAATGCACATGGCAGAATATGCGCAGCCCCCAGTGCCCATTGGGAAAGTCTAGCTTGCTGAATCAGGAGCAGGAAGTAGCATGGGATGTGTGAGAGAGACGGGGTTTCAGACCCAGTTCTATGGCTTAAATTATCCTGTGGGTCCTCAACTCAGGAATGCCATCAAATCTCAATCCATTTGCCATTTGTGGAACCCTTGCTGCAAGCTGGATGTGCAAGCTCTCAACCTCATCTATTTACACAGCTGTTTATGGCAATTCTTTTGTATTAATGCCAAGCGAACAGGTGGAAATCATGCTTTATTGTAAGCCGTATCCTATGAAGTTATGGCTGCTGCAAACATTTCCTTTATCACTTTTACATCTAGGCAGTTTGATGGTCAACTGCACCTTTAAACACATTCTTCCACGAGAACTGCACATTGTAAACATTCGTGTTTTGAAAACCAATTACAGTGGTACCTCAGGTTACATACGCTTCAGGTTACAGACTCCGCTAACCCAGAAATAGTGCTTCAGGTTAAGAACTTTGCTTCAGGATGAGAACAGAAATTGTGCTCTGGCGGCGCGGCAGTGGCAGGAGGCCCCATTAGCTAAAGTGGTGCTTCAGGTTAAGAACAGTTTCAGGTTAAGTACGGACCTCCGGAACGAATTAAGTACTTAACCTGAGGTACCACCGTATCATCTAATTTATTCTGATTACTATTCCAAATTATATTTGCTATATCTCTATCTATCTCTACACACACACACACACACACACACACACACACACACACGGGCCCCTCTGGCCTATATGACAAGCAGACAAGTTTGTTATGCTGTGTTGTATTTGCTCTTGAAAAAAGCATTATTTGGGCAAATACGTAGAAAGGCTGGGGCACACACACACTGCCCTGTCTCTGAAATCAATTGAAACAAACCAGCAAGCCAGCATCAGAAAATTCAAACCCCAAAAGAAAGCCCATGTATATAGTGAGCTTCTCTATTCTGCATGTCTGAATGACGGGGGGTGAATAGGAAACATGGAAAGCTGAAAGTCAGACCACTCTAACACTGACTGTGGCTCTCTCCCAGCCCTTACTTGGAGTTGCCAAGAACTGAACTTGTGGCCTTTGACATCCAAAGATGGTGCTCTATCACTGAGCTACGGCCTTTCCTCCATAATTCAAAGGACTTGTGCAACTGTCTACCCAAAATGACATTTAGGGAGGATGGAAGGTGGGATACTGCTTCCTCTCTGCTGTTTTTCGGACCACTTCTTTTTATGGGTCGGCAGCACCCATATGTGCAGCTCCCACTTGGTGTCCTCCTGGTGGTGCAGCAATAAAACTGCTAGCACATTTGCAAAGATAAGGAGGGTCTGGTATGGTTTCAAATTGGATGGGGGAACCGCATGTTGAGATGGAGGGCTGGACTAGACTACCCTCGGGGCATCTTCCAATTCTTCAGTTCTGTAACTCTATGAAACATGTTTACTTGACTGATCTGCATCATTCATGCGAATGGCATTTTACCAATGAGCTTTCAAGAAAGTAGGTCCCTGCCCCAAGTCGATCGAGATCTGCATTGCTACATGGTCTACAAAGGACGGGGAAGGTGACAAGGAGACAAAGTGAGGTCTCTTCCAATTGTACACGCTTAGCCTAGATCTGGGCTCAGCAACGTTTTTCAGCTGTGGGCCAGTCCACCGTCCCTCAGACCATGTGGTGGGCTGAACTATTTTTTTTTGGGGGGGGGAATGAACAGATTCCTATGCCCCACAAATAACCCAGAGATGCATTTTAAATAAAAGGACACATTCTACTCATGTAAAAACACCAGGCAGACCCCACAAATAACCCAGACATGCATTTTAAATACAGTGGTACCTCGGGTTAGAGACGCTTCAGGTTAAAGACTCCGCTAACCCAGAAATAGTACCTCGGGTTAAGAACTTTGCTTCAGGATGAGAACAGAAATCGTGTGGCGGAGGCAGCGGGAGGCCTCATTAGCTAAAGTGGTACCTCAGCTTAAGAACAGTTTCATGTTAAGAACGGACCTCCAGAACGAATTAAGTTCTTAACCTGAGGTACCACTGTAAAAAGACACATTATACTCATGTAAAAACACGCTGATTCCTGGACCATCTGTAGGCCGGACTGAGAAGGCGATTGGGCCACATCCAGCCCAAGGACCTTAGGTTGCCTACCCCTGGCCTAGATCAGCAAGAGAGAGACATTTTCAAAGAAAACTCTGTGTGGTGCCTGTGTTTAAAGATAGTTACACTTCTTGCGGTTTGGTGTTGGTGAGAAACACAATGCTGTACAATGACTAAAACTGCCTGCTATGGTTCTTCGCATCACTCCTTTGAAATAGTCATTAAGAAACTTAGCTGTGAACAGGAAATCCAGAGATCAAAGCCCAGTAGACGGACACAGATAAGCCACTCTCTCAGGCCTCAGCACCCCGGTCCCACCCAGCAGGTTCAATATATCTCAATATGAATTACTAAAATTTGAACTGTTTTAGACACACGCTTATTTGTAGTCTGGAGGTACTCCTGAATCTAGCTTTGTCAGACGAGGGTCAAGTAGTCTCAGTAGCTGGGAGTTCCTATGGTTCATCAGATATGGCCATTCCTGCATCACGATGGCCTTTCTATACTTCTGCATAGTCTGGTACCCTCTCGTTTCAGTAACTGTAATGCACTCTACAAACCTAGACAGCATCTTAAAAAGCAGAGACATCACCTTGCCAACAAAGGTCCGTATAGTTAAAGCTATGGTTTTCCCAGTAGTGATGTATGGAAGTGAGAGCTGGACCATAAAGAAGGCTGATCGCCAAAGAATTGATGCTTTTAAATTATGGTGCTGGAGGAGACTCTTGAGAGTCCCATGGACTGCAAGAAGATCAAACCTACCCATTCTGAAGGAAATCAGCCCTGAGTGCTCACTGGAAGGACAGATCCTGAAGCTGAGGCTCTAATACTTGAAATACTCTAATACTCATGAGGCCACCTAATGAGAAGCGAAGACTCCCTGGAAAAGACCCTGATGTTGGGGGAAATGGAGGGCACAAGGAGAAGGGGATGACAGAGGACAAGATGGTTGGACAGTGTTCTTGAAGCTACCAGCATGAGTTTGACCAAACTGCGGGAGGCAGTGGAAGACAGGAGTGCCTGGCGTGCTCTGGTCCATGGGGTCATGAAGAGTCGGACACGACTAAACGACTAAACAACAAACAATGCACTCTACACCAGGATGCCCTTGACAGTCTAGAAACTGCAGCTAGTGCAGAAGGCCAATTCAGTGTGTGGTCATATAACCTGTAGCAGCAAGTTTGGTGGGGCAGAGCTACCTTCCCAACACCAGCATTGCAGCTACTTACTTGGATCAATATGGGGCAGGAAGGTGGGTGGCTGTTCTGGTAAAAAACAGCAGGGCCAGTGTGGTGGGACTGGCTTTGCCCCCATCTCATGCACTATTAAGGTAAAGGGACCCCTGACCATTAGGTCCAGTTGTGGCCAACTCTGGAGTTGCGGCGCTCATCTCGCTTTATTGGCCAAGGGAGACGGCATACAGCTTCCGGGTCATGTGGCCAGCATGACTAAGCCGCTTCTGGCAAACCAGAGCAGCGCACAGAAATGCCGTTTACCTTCCCACCAGAGCGGTACCTGTTTATCTACTTGCACTTTGACATGCTTTCGAACTGCTAGGTTGGCAGGAGCAGGGACCGAGCAACAGGTGCTCACCCCGTCGCGGGGATTCGAACCGCCGACCTTCTGATCGGCAAGTCTTAAGCTCTGTGGTTTAACCCACAGAGCCACACTACTGCTGCATAAAACAGCTACCTTGCAGAATCTGCACTGGCTGCTTATATGGGACCAGTTTGAGGTGCTAACTTTAAAATATAAAGCCCTTAATGATTTGGGACCTAGGTGTCTCATAAGTGCGCCTCTCCCCATATCAATGACCAGGGCCTTGAGATTTGGGGTAGAAGTGGGGAAGGCTGTTTCTGATTCCACTGATGGGTGTAGCTCATCACATGGGGAGCCAAAGCAGGGCCTTCTCTGTAGTGGTACCTCACCTGTGGAACTCTGTCCTCTTAAAGGCGTGGATGGATTCAACAGTTTTGGGAGGTCATGTTTAGATTATTTTCTGCCCTAGTCGCTTTCTGCATTGGTTTCGTTGCTGTCTGACTGTGTTCTATTCATTTTATTGACATTGTCTTGCTTCTAATATGTGCAATACTCTGGAATAACTTGTAACAGAAAGTGGTGTGCAGAAGTCTTATATAAATAAACCTCTATATAAATAGACCTCTACAATGCTGCATATTGTATTCTGTGTCCCCAGTCATGGCCAGTGCCAGGGGGACAGGAAATCCCTCCCATCCCCCAGAACTACTTCCTTTCTGTTTTCATAGCCAAGTTTCTTCCCGGCAAAACTACTGTAAGCTTCTACAGTGAAGTACATTTGTTCAATGGTGGGAAATCATCTCTTCGAATACATATCCTTAAAAATAATTCAGGCAATGAAAAGGTAAGCCTTGGAGGGTAGGGACCCAACATCACTGATTTTTAAGATGTTACTGTATTGAGGACAAGTAAAAAGTATAAAATGTGCTGGTCATAAAACACTCAAGACACACCAAGCTCACTTGTCCATCACATCAGTGAATTGCCATCACCAAGATAGGAGATACACACAAAAAAGTCCCTTTGACCATAACCTGATAACCTTATGTTGGTGACATTATTATAATTGTTATGAAACATAAAAATGAGAAAAGAATTAAATGAAACCACTCTTAGTGCATGCTGCTTTCCATAAACGAAGCTGCAATAAATTATATGTGCTTAGCTAAGAGTAAGTACTATTGAACTCAATGGAACCTACTTCTGAGTAGGTATACATAGGATTGCACATTTTAAATATATCCAAAGAGCTGACCTAACTATATCTTGGCATCTCTTTCCCAAATCAGAAATGGCATCCTTGCAGTCTATCATAGACCCCAGATGACGACCAGGATACTCTCAGTCGAAGACCATCATATCCATAATGTACATATTGTAATACAAACTTTAAAGGGGAGAGTTTGTTTCCATTTGACAGAAGGTGGGTAGGGGGATAAATATCATCTGGGAAGTTAAGTACCCCAGCCCAGTACTTAAAACTGCAGTCCTATGCACACATACCTGATAACAAACCCTGCTAAACATAGTAGAATTTGCTTCTGGGAATTTAAAAACTCGTATGCTGCATGTGTGCAATCCAACTCATGCTCAACTGAGAGTAAGATCCACTGAAGGCTTATTTCTGATTACCGTAAGTGTCCTTAGGACTGACCCAAAACGATGGTATTATGAAAGGTAGAAATCATGACTAGGCGAATGAAGTCTGAAGAAACCACTATATGCCAGCAGTTTCTAACTGTTCTGAATCAAGCTTCGCATTGGCCACATCCAATGCACAATAGATGTCACCCAGATTTAGACAACTTCTATTTTTAAAACTGTAGCATTGATAAAACTGGTTGGCAACAGTGGCTGAAATACCCCGAAAAACACTCCTCAACCCGTTCTTTAAAGCCAGGCTTTAAAATACGTTGATTATTTTGGGAATGGTCCCTAGTTCAGATGTATTTTTGGTCTGGCAACTTAAGATGTTTTATTCCTCCCTTTCCCTCCAGCCTTTGGTACTATCTTTAAAATACTCTTGCACAAACATGATCGGATCCTGTACACAGAAAGAATATGCAGCCAGGGGGAGGGAGGACAAAGGAAGGCCTAGTGATTGCATTCTGCAATTTGGGAAACCCAGTCATGGGCAGCAGAAATGCTTCTCAAATCAAATTACTCTGCTCTCTCTTCATATATAGACTTGCAAACAACTGCTTGCCTGTGCCGAGTTTCCAGGCAGAGTGCTTGTTGTTTGTCAGATAGTTTGGAATCCGCCTTGTTTGTTTGAAACAAATGCTCGGGCCTGAGATTCTAGAGTTGTAATGTTTGTCACAGACACTTCACGACGCCATATGAGAAAGGACTGGGACTACCTGCCTCTACAGGTAACCTTATGGCTTCAAGACTAACCAGGAAGTTGAGGTTGAATAACAATAATAGATCTATTGGGAGCTGGATTCCATGCCCAAGAAGGTAGATTGAAATCGGCTGCACTGGAAGGAATACAGACTTTTATCTGATTGAGCTGTATGACTTAATTAGATTTCTTTTCAACTCGATACAACCATCCTAGACTTCTACGCTCAGCAGTAATTAGGAACCGGTTTTTGCATTAAAGGCTCTTGGAAGTACCACATCGCTTGGACGAGAAAGAGGAGTCTAGCCCAGCTAATATTTCTTTAAATATAGCTATGGTTATACTTACAAACCCATTTATGATGCGCAA
Source organism: Podarcis bocagei (assembly GCF_964188305.1). Lineage (NCBI taxonomy): Eukaryota > Metazoa > Chordata > Lepidosauria > Squamata > Lacertidae > Podarcis > Podarcis bocagei. Next base: position 30,239,340 of record NC_138143.1, read on the forward strand.
GTGTGACATGCAATACACGCAACCCAGGCTTCTAGAGAATATTGTGCTTGCAGAGTACAGTAATATATTCAAATATTGCAATCAGGTATGGCTTTCTCCCCTAAAGTTTTGGCAAAGGGCAGAAGCAGTCTAAATATATCCGACTTAAGGATCTGCCAGCGACATCTACTTTCTTGTAGGAGATAACCATTTGCCTTTAGGCAGTGGCGTTACACTCATTTCCCCAGAATTTAGTTCAAGATGGCCTTTGAGTGTTGTTCCCACGTGAACATTCACCACCATATAAAGGTAAAGGGACCCCTGACCGTTAGGTCCAGTCATGGCCAACTCTGGGGTTGTGGCGCTCATCTTGCTTTATTAGCCAAGGGAGCCGGCGTACAGCTTCCGGGTCATGTGGCCAGCATAACTAAGCCGCTTCTGGCAAACCAGAGCAGCGCACGGAAACGTTGTTTACCTTCCCGCCAGAGCGGTACCTATTTATCTACTTGCACTTTGACGTGCTTTCGAACTGCTAGGTTGGCAGGAGATGGGACCGAGCAACGGGAGCTCACCCCGTCGCGGGGATTCGAACCGCCGACCTTCTGATCAGCAAGTCCTAGGTTCTGTGGTTTAGCCCACAGTGCCACCCATGTCCCATTCACCACCGTATAATGACACATAAATAACCTTTGTGACTGAATGAGCCATTGTAGCTATAGAGTCCCACTTGGCTCTCCCTGTGCTCTGAAACATCTACATGAAGCCACCGGGTTGAGGTCATTGGGTGATCTGGCCTGGGATGCACAACAGCTTCCATGGATGCCAATTTGTTTCTGGTGCCAGGTTTCACTGCCACCTATATAGATTGGCCCAATAACTTTGCTCTTCTTCTGAGATCCTTCTCACTATTCTCCCATGATACACAAGACAGAGCCTTTCTGGTTGTGTTGCCCAGAATGTAGAAAACAACCCCCCCCCCTCCCTAGCCTGGTATTACCTGCGTTTAAGTGTGCTCTGAAAATTCTTTAAGTGGGGTATTTTTAAAAGTTGGGATTTTCTGCAAAACATAGCAAATAAAAATACGTATGAAACTTAAAAGTGCATGTTCAGACTTTGGGTCACTCTACAATGGAAAACAGTTCCCCCACCAACATTCTGTCTGTCACCATGAAGGCTAGAAACATATTTTCCCCCAAATGACTAAAATAATAAAAATCTGAGAAGTAGCAACAGGATGTACAAAAATACCTTGAGACCTATATGTGGTGTATCATATGCCAAATGTTGCTCAATACTTAAGCGGGGAGGGAATCTCTAGATGGTGCCATGTTGTCCCTGTCGCTGAACACTTCCAGTTTCTTCCCCCAGCCCACTCCCAGTTATTAATAGGCTCAGCCATACTGAGATACCATCAAGCAATCGAAGTAGCTATATCCTCAATTATCCAGTCATCCTTCTGCGGTTTATTATCCTAAAGGAAAATTCTGTGTCAACAACCAAGCCAGGACAAAACTGGAAAAGCATCTCCAATAGTTTCAGCAGTTGCCATCAGTGCCAACTTTTAAATACCTGCTGAATTTTTTTTTCTGCCAGGCCCATTAAGTATACAACAGAGATAGCTGATCTCTGATTTTTTAAATAAATAAATGGCTTTCCATTGTTTGGCTTTATTTATGACTGTTGTAAACGGCTCTGACATTTTTAATGAAAAGCTGTATGCAAATACTGTTATTAATGAATCAGTAAATGGTGCATAAACCCTAGAGGTGTACATTTCACATTTTCCCTGTCAATAGCCTGTTACCCCAAAATCTGATCTACACTGCAGGGTAATGATTATTTAGACCAGGCACGTCCAACTTCCAAGAGCCAAAATTGCTGAGCTTTTTGGGGGGAGGGAGCCAGGATTGGCCAGGATCAACCAAGGACACCCTGAGATCAACCAGTCGATTGTGATCAATCAGCTGGACATACCTGATTTAGACCATACGTAGGCAGCCCCTGGCCTCTGGTAGCCTTTGACCAAGAGCCGCCACTTAATTCTGAGTATTCCAAATTATGATGTTGGTGTGTGATACGTATGTGGAATGAAGATGTTGGCAATGCCCACTGACGTGCAACCCTAACCATGGGTCAAAATTGAGCAAAGACACACACACACACACACACACAGGTTACCCCCAACTCATATGTGGATGTATTTTACAGCACTTTAAAGCACTATACAAATGCCAAATATTATTAGCTCATGCAAACTGCTTAACCAAAGTTAACCTTGGGATTTTTTTTTTAAAAGGATGGGAGTATCAGAATGACAGATCAATTGAGGAGGACTATTCCATCTCCTCTGTAAGAAAAAAGTGCACACCAGGCCTGAGACAATAACTACACAAGTAAAATAGATTTTATATTTTTTTAAAATAACCAAGGCGCTGTCTATAAGGAGGTAATGATGGTCGTCTGTGTGAATGGACAACAAGTGAAGGATGAAATGGATATTAACGAAGAGATGATGTGGCTACAGGAGGAAAATATGGACATACTGTATTATTTCCGTGTATAACACGCCCCCGTGCATAAGATGCCCCCTATTTTGGGGGACTCCAAATTAGGAAAATGGGGGGGGGGGAGAGTACAGTGGTACCTCTGGTTAAGAATTTAATTTGTTCTGGAGGTCCATTCTTAACCTGAAACTGTTCTTAATCTGAGGTACCACTTTAGCTAATGGGGCCTCCCGCTGCACGATTTCTGTTCTCATCCTGAAGCAAAGTTCTTAACCCGAGATACTATTTCTGGGTTAGCGGAGTCTGTAACCTGCAGCATCTGTAACCTGAAGCGTCTGTAACCTGAGGTACCACTGTAGTTGAGCTTTTTTGGGGGAGGATTGCCCATAGTTGTTTAGCGTTTGGGGGGGGCGTTGCCAAAAATCGCTTACCCACCTGACCTACACTGCCACTCACGTGCGCGTCCCCAAAATCAAACTTGTGCCTGCCCCCTCACTGGCAGAAGCCGCCAATAACCCACCAAATTGCCGCAGCAACAGCAAATCAACACCAGCCCTTGCCACAGCCACCAATAGCATGCCCAATAGCTGCTGACAATTTCCAGGTCGCGGCAACAACCAATCAATCCCACGTCCCCCTAATGCACTATCCATGTATAAGACGACCCCCCCTTTTTTGACATAACTTTCAAAGAAAAAAGCCTTGTCTTATACATAGAAAAGTACGGTATGTTTGCAACAGGAGCAGGAAACCTGATTTTTTTAAAAAAGAAATTGTACTAAATTAAGTAATTTGGTATAATTTGTAAAAAAAATAAATTGGAAAACTAATAGAAATAATTTGAAAAATAGCTTAAAGCTTTGACCAAAATGGCATCACATAGAAGGGCGGGAGGAAAGAACTGTCATATTCTGGCTTCATTTTTAAGATTATAGCTGTTGTTGTTGTTTACAACGGTGTACAACTTCTCTCTGGCACGCATGAGAATAGGAATAAGCTCACTTTCACCTGATCTATTTGGAATGTGGAATGCTACAGCAGGCAGCCTTGGCTAATTACAGTCCGTGTTAAATAGTTAAGATAAATGCAATTCTAAAGTAGTAATCCTATGCAAACTTTCGTCTGAACTCAGTGGCAGTAAGCGTACACAGGATCAGGCTTCAAACGAGTCTAGGTCTAAAGTGTAAAAAAGGGATGTGCTTGTTTGAGCCGTTTGATTTAATTAGGTTTTTTTTAATCATTTAAAGTCGTACTGCGCTATATATTTTTCATAGCCCGTCAACTGCTCAGTAATAAGGGTGGTGTACAAATGTTAACAAATAAACACAATATTCCCTAATAATAATGTTTTTTGCCTTCCTGTATTAAACCCAAACCTGCTGGGGAGCCAAATTACTTTATTACAACCGAAACTGAAGCCTTTAGCAAAGGGGTGGGGGGAAGTAAATATGCAGTTGGATACCTTGCGCTTGAAAATTTCCAATCCACAGCTGTGCTTAATAGCAAATTAGAATAGCAGATGCTAATAAATTTCCAAACAGCTCATTAATTATTGTAGCCACCTTGGGCCATCACCAGATCCACAATTTGGCCATATGTTTTGCGGGGGGTGCGGGCTTTACACAGCGCAAACAGAAGAAGAAATCAAAGGAAAGGAAATCTAAGAGAATATGGTCTTTTCAGTGCGCCGCGTGGATGATAATATAACAGCGTGGAGGTTGGGATGAACCGCTTGTGTATACAAGCTGGTGGGAGATGGAAAGACACTTGCGAATGAGCAAGTCAGCTGAGGAACAGAGTTTTCCGTTTTCCTTTTGAAATAAGGAATGCACACAGGGATGTATCTAGAATGTATTTTTGGAATGTTTATACACATATATAAAACACACACAGGCACATAACACTTCACGATCGGTTACCCTGAGAGTGGGAAATGTCAGAAGAAGCCATCTGAAGACCAAATACCGAAAGAGAATGTGTATGATAAACTGCATTAATCAGTCGTTTCAAGCAGCCCAGGAAGCAAAGCCCACGGAAGAAAAAGTGGTGCTACATCAAAAACACAAACGAAAACCATTCAAAGAGTTGCTTTTATGGAACAGTTAAAAAGTTAACTGCTGGGACAATACTTTTTGCTCAATGGAAAGCTGCTTCCTGCACTTCTTGGAACTTTGGCTTTCACTGAACACAATGGGGTACCCTGTTTTCCCTTACAATGACCTCGTGAAGTGGGTTAGACTGGGGTCTTCACCTGGTGGGTCATGGTGCGATCAGGTGGGTCGCACCAGAAGCAAAACCACCACTCAGATACATGGTAAAAGGTTAAGAAATGGGTCCCCAAATGCATGTTGGGGTTAAAAGTGGGTTGTGGGTCTGAAAAGGTTGAATATATTTGGGTTAGACATTGATAGCGATTACTCAGTAGAGCTGGTTTTCAACATCGTGATACATCACCAGTTAAACATAACAATATACTGATATATCACAGTGTTTGAAATAAGGATGGAGCCATGTAGAGACATTGGCCCGGCTTCACGTTTTTTCCCACAACATAATTTTTGCCAGCGTCTGCTCTTGTGATTCGCTGCTCCCTGAGAGAGACAGCTGAGATGACAGAGTTAACAGAGGTGGCAGGAATCGAGAGAAGCACTGGCTGGCTTCACAGTTTTACCTCGATTGTGATTTTTGCATAGTACGCATGCATGAAGACACATCATGATTCGCACTACACTACCGGGTCAAAAAATATGAAACCGATATCACAATATGGACTTCAGACTGGTTTTGGACGATACAACAATATATTGCCAAGCCCTGATACTCAGTGAGCTTCCAGACAAGAGACAAGCCTGAATACTGGCTTGCTTCTACAGCAGCAGGACCTCTGGTTGTGGTGTGCAGTTCTCTCTTGCACTTACAAGATATAGTGTTTCCTGAACAATAATCATTAAGGGGAGGGGTGAAGATGAGTGTGACCAAGGCATACTAAGCCAATAGGCAAGGTTCAGGGAATACCTTGGTGAAAAGAGATAGAAATGTGTGTGTCAGAAGGGTATCTTCTGTCCACACCTGTCAAATGTGAGGTTCGGCAATGCCAAAGAGCAGCAGGTTATTCCATCATCAACTATGGAAATCTGGGCAGTTATATGATGTTGGTTCTCTTCATTTTCATATGGCTGGGGTGGGAGGAAAACTGCAATTGTCATAACTGTTATGGCTGATGAAACTTCCTTAAGCAATGAAGGATCTCAGCTGTCAAAATCATTAGTTACCTACTTTGTCCAGCCATAACCAAGATATAATTCTCTTCTCGCTGTGCCCATGTTAACACCCATGTGTTGCCAGTGGGAAAGTCAGTATCCCTTTCTCTCATAATCACATTCTACCCCCCCTTCCATACTCTGCCTCCCCCCAAACTTGGTGTAGAATGCTGTCTCACATACACACAAATTGTGTTCCAAGATTAATTCACCCTGACGTTCCTCTTGCCAACATATTTTTCATTTGTAGTTGCATCTCCTACACTTTAGACGCTGAGTGCTTGGGGGGACGGGGATTCACCTCGTCTATGCGTATAATTGCTACAACCCATTCTGACACCTCTTGGGATAATGCAGAGCATCAATTAAAACTACTTATATCTCCGATGCTTCATCCTGTTGAAGGCATTTGTTCCTTTGAGATGTTTCCACACTGAGATTTTTGCTGATGGCAGGAAATCAGTCAGAAGCCCATCTCTGGTGAGTTTGATTATACTGAACCTGGAAGCAAACTTTACACGAGACCCTACAGCAGCCTTCATCAACCTAGTGCCCTCCAGATGTTTGGAGCTACAACTCCCACCAGTCACAGCCAGCAAACATCTGGAGGGTTGGTGAAGGCTGCCCTAGAGAACTCTCTTCAGCCAGTCAGCAAAACCCATGGCTGAAGTCCAGAAACATCTAGAATGGATCATTAATCAGAGTTTATAGCAAGCCAGATTCTGACAACCCAAGGTTGTGTGTTCTCTATACTATAATTAAAGTTCTGTGGCCAGGTATTCCAAAAGAAGATGTTGTTTCGGCATGCTGTATACATTATGCAAATGAAGCAGATTTACATAATTGTCTTATTTTTGCACAACTGCTTTTTTCCAATTTTTACTATTTTGGGTAATTAATTGGGGAGGGGCAAAAAGGAACCGGAGCCCCACTCTCAGCACCTAGAAATCAGCAACCTCTTTAGCTTCAGAGATTCCAGCAGGTATCGCACACAATGTTTTCAAGCATATCTTTGCAGTAATTAAAAACTTGCTGGGGGGGGGGGATATGAAACCTGAGATTCTTAGGGATCTGGATGCATTTGAACCATTGCAGATGCACTGCTCTGCTTGTATCACTCCTTTTCCATAAATATGCGGTTGCTTCTTTGAAAGAGGTTATTGATTGAGGACCCGAATCTGGTCACAAGCTGGCTTCATTATCTTGAATACTGTAACTCCATAAGTGCTAACATAGAAAAGGCTGGCAGCAAAACTGCCAAACAATTATTATTATTATTTATTATATATTGCTGTCCATCTGACTCAGGGCAGTTCACAAGATTAAACATCAATTGCTCATTGGCAGTTTTCGTATACATGAACTGATAAAAGTCAGTGCTTTCCATTTTGCAGTCAGAAAGGACAGATACAGGAAAGCACAGGAAAAGTCACGCAAAACCCAAAGATGCTCAATTTAAAATGCCAACCAGCTCAGTGTAACTGCTCAGCAAGCTACTAAAGCAAAGCAAAGTATATCACTGCAAACACACACACACGCATATGCAAACCCCAAAGGCATATTTCAAGCATCACATTGCAACAGAGCGTCTTGTTCAATGCTATTGGGAACTCCTTGTTCTAAACCACCAAGGGAAAAAACCAACTGCCAAATTTCACCAGGGCAATGATGAAGAAATGTTGCAGCAGCTCAAGTCAACTCAGACACGACAAATGTGTATACATAGAGCAGAGCTTTCCAAACTGTGTGTTGCGCGACACGTCAGTGTCTTGGTGTGTCGTGTGAATGCTCTTTTAAGAGGTCAGCTTGCTGGGAAATTACTGTGTCACAAAATGATGCCTGTCTAAAAAGCGTGTCGCTAACATTAAAAGTACACACACACACAAACACACACAAACACACACACACGTGTTTCTGTCTCAGTAGATTTTGCCCCATAGTAGCAGGTGCTGGTTTCACTGAAATAAATCGAAGTGCTACTGTACTCTGGCTGTTTGGCAGCTCTCATACACTTCAGCAGAGCTGAGGATAACTTTCTGATGGATTGTGCCCAAAGTAAGCAAAAACTAAAAAAAGGAATGGGAGAAAAACCCAGGTCAAAAGAAATCTGCATCAACATTAGCCCAACTCTTTTCAGCCGACGTTGCTGTCAATTACAAAAAAGGGGACAGGGGAAAGATGCTCTGTGAAATGTTTAACCCTGAACACCTTGTACTTCTTTTCCTTTTTAATTTTCCTGAGAGCTACACAATGCATCACACCCTTGGCAGGTTTAGAGTGCTTCCAAGGCACTGTGGGATGCTCTCAGCCCCAAAACTGGCCAGCGGCGAAGGTGCGCTAGAATGCAAATGCAGCTGCGATATACCACACATCAGTGTATTATGAATGCGTCCTCCTGCGAATTTGTTCAAGTCGGGTTTGCATTACCACAAGCCTCGATGCAGAAGAATGTGGGCAAAAGACCTAAGGAATCAAGGATGCCTACTTAACATGGGCCAAACAGACCCAGATGGTGCTACTATGAGCTTTGCTGGGGCTATAATGAACTGCGGGGTTGAGTCACATGTCTGCAAAAGAGCAAGGAGGAAAAAGGAGAAACGGGTGATTCCATAGGCAGCTACAATAGAGCTCTCTGTGTTGTTATCAAGGGCATCTCCTTCAATCCATTCTTAACTGATCTTACGGCCAGCGAGACAAGCACTATTTTCTACTGAAGGAAGAACTGTGGATAGTCTTTCATTGCAGAGGTTGCTCTGCAAACGATCCAGGTCCCAAAGTTAGATAGCATCATACAGGACATGGTGTGTGTGTGTGTGTGTGTGTGTGTGTGTGTGTGTGTGTGTGTTATGAACAATAAACAAAAAAACAAAAAAACAGGACCACCCATTACAACCAGAAGTGTTCTGAAGTACACTCCTATGTACATCTACTCCAAGTACAGTTCGACGGGGCTTACTCTGTAAGTAACTGTGCATCAGATTGCAGCCTAACTCAGCCCATCAAATTTTGCTGATACTTTCTAATTTGGCAAGTGGAAAGTAGAAAGTAAGCCATGCAACCACTGGTTATTGGGTTGTTCTTATTTTTGTTTTGATGGTGTATCTTGCGGTTTTATACAGTGGTACCTTGGGTTAAGTACTTAATTCGTTCCGGAGGTCCGTTCTTAACCTGAAACTGTTCTTAACCTGAAGCACCACTTTAGTTGATGGGGCCTCCTGCTGCCGCCACACCGCCAGAGCATGACTTCTGTTCTCATCCTGAAGCAAAGTTCTAAACCTGAAGCAATATTTCTGGGTTAGTGGAGTCTGTAACCTGAAGCATATGTAACCTGAGGTACCACTGTATTTTGATTTTATTCTGTGGACCGCCCTGGTTATAGGGTGGTAAAGGTAAAGGGACCCCTGACCATTAGGTCCAGTCGTGACCGACTCTGGGGTTGCGGCGCTCATCTCGCTTTATTGGCCGAGGGAGCCAGCGTACAGCTTCCGGGTCATGTGGCCAGCATGACTAAGCTGCTTCTGGCAAACCAGAGCAGCGCATGGAAACGCTGTTTACCTTCCCGCCAGAGTGGCACCTATTTATCTACTTGGACTTTGATGTGCTTTCGAACTGCTAGGTTGGCAGGAGCAGGGACCGAGCAACAGGAGCTCACCTCGTCGCGGGGATTCGAACCGCCGACCATCTGATCGGCAAGTCCTAGGATCTGTGGTTTAACCCACAGCACCACCCGCGTCCCAATAGGGTGGTATATAAATTCAATTAGAGTAATAATAATAATACTCTGGATCAGGGATGGGGAACCAAAGTAGCACTCCAGATGTTGTTGAGGGTCCCATCAAGCACAGCCAGCAAGACTGGGAGGATGGGAGCAGCTGTCCAAAAACATCTGGCAAGTTATCTCTGTGCTACAAGGTGCATCATGAAATTCATACCTGCAGCTTCTCCTCCTGTGACACAGCCACACTAAATCAAGCCTATGGGCTGCTTGCAGCTTCCGCCTTTTCTACCTTCAACCCACTCCAGGGGGGTGGATTTGAAATACTAATTGTTCGCAGTACTCCCTCCCATGGAAATGCAAAGAGACTGCCCAAATAGCATCAGGAGAAGATGCCTGCATAACTCATTCTCGGGATTGGGAAGAATGTGACAGAGCTGGAGTGAGAAAGCCTTGTGTGGTGTTTGCCAGTAAGTGTGTTGAAGGAAAAGGAGAGGGGGGGACAAAAAGAGATGGAAGGGTGTGGGGAGAGATTCCCCTGTGGCTGGGGAAAATTGAAATATTGGTGGAAAGAGACAGTGAGAGAAGGAAGTGTGACTTAGAAAGAGATGATGTGAGCAGTGTGGTACATGAAGTTTGGGAGGAGAGAGAGGAGGCGGGGGGGGGACACAGAAAACAAGAGCAGAGGTAGTGGGTGCAGATTTCTAGTGGTACAGAGAAACAGGGAGGGGGAAAGAGTCCTATGAAGTATAGATTAATGGAATTGTAGGGACCACGAGGGTCATCTACTGTCAAGCATCCCCAAACTCGGCTCTCCAGCCGAATTCCCATCATCCGCCCGACCACTGGTCCTGTTAGCTAGGGATGATGGGAGTTGTAGTCCCAAAACAGCTGGAGGGCCAAGTTTGGGGATGCCTGGAGTCTAGTCCAACCCTCTGCAATGCAGAAATCCTGTCCACAGCTACCTCTGCGTGGGCTAGAACCACCAACCTTCTGATTAACAGCCAAACGTGTTGACCCATTGTGCCACGGGGTAGAGGGAGGGTTAGCAGTGAAAAGAGTTCAGGAAACAGGATGCACTATGAGAACCCCTAAGTAAATGGAAGCTAACAGAAAAGGATAGAAACACACACAAAAATGCTCTTTCATGGTAAATATAGCCCACTTAACGTTAGTAATAAATATAAGAGTGGCCCCCAAAATTATCTGGGTTTTGTAGCTCAGCCATATAGTGACTGCAAGATTCTTCAAAGAGAAAAAAAATTAACATAGAACAATTTTTATGTTCTGCTCAGAAAGAGCTTCACCATCTTGATTTAGGCAATATATTTAAAAAAAATAAATTAAAAAATTGTCCAGTAGCACCTTAGAGACCAACTAAGTTTGTTCTTGGTATAAGCTTTCGTGTGCAAAGAAATATGCATACACACGAAAGCTTATACCAAGAACAAACTTAGTTGGTCTCTAAGGTGCTACTGGACATTTTTTTTTATATATTTCTACTGCATCAGACCAACACGGCTACCTCCCTGAATCTTGAGTTAGGCACAATAACTATTTTTCAACTGTGGAAACTGGAGGTGTTAATTCACTGAATAATCAATCTAAAGCTCCAGCTGATATATCAGTGAAACTGTAATCAATGGCATTCTGGGGACACTTTGTGGAGGGCGAGGGTATTTTGGTTGAAATATGCTACTATAATAGGGAATTTTAAAAGGGAAATAATTAAACACGGCCCTCCATCTAAGCACGAGCTTGCGCTTCTACTGATGTTTTGGTTCCATGCAAATCTCTTTAAATTGAGTTAGGAGACAAGATGAGTTTATCATCTAAAACATCTTGAATATATTTATTGCCTCATTCCAATAGTTCTTTTATTATGGGAGGAAAAGATTGCAAGAAGGCCTTCAGTCACTAGGCATGGCTACAGATCATGCCCTGCTCATTAACTTCCTCGTAAGGCAAAGATGATCTCAGGCAGCCTCGCCATTTATTTCCTGGAGCCAAAGATGTCTACCCAACAACTCAGCAAAGCTACACCCACTGTATAAACAAGTACAAAACCCACAGGAGGTTTATTGCTGCAACAAGTGGACAAGGTTTCACATGAAAATATCACAAGACAAGGCTGGCTGCAGAGCAGGGCACCATCCAAAATTTGGGGGAGGAGGCAGAACAATAGGCTATCCAGTCATAAATTACCAAGAAATAAGTTTTGCTTAGAGAAGATAACAGGCAGGTTAGGAATACAAAAGGTTTATCTCATCATTATTATTATTATTTTTTTAAAAAGCCGACAACAGTCTGGGACTGCTTAAACTCAAACTGGTCTACAAAAGTGATCAGTCCTAGCCACGCTTCTTCCAATTTCGACTTAACTGCCATGAATTTAAGGACTGTCGGGAACTGCAGGAAGCCAGGCCTCCTGAAGGAAACTCGGAATTCCACAGAAACACACTTTCCAAGGTTCTCTTTCCAGTTAAATCAGTTTCAAGCTGGTTTCAATTTGCAGTGCAGATTTGACAGAACTATTTTAACCACACGCTCCCTCCCTCCCACTGCAGCGCCCGTGTGTACTGTAAACTCTGCCCGCATTATTTGTTAACTGTTATCGGTACGTTATCAATATGGAGATGGACACTTTTTTATGCCGTATTTATATCTTTAACGCTGTTTTTATTGTCCTCGGTTTTTTATTTATTTAAAAGTAACGGTTTTGTTTCTAGTGGAAAACCACCCTGTGAAGTTTATTATACGGCAGCCTATAAAGGGGCCAATCGAATAAATAAAGCAAAACAACTGACTGCAAGACAGGAGATTCCGACGAAATATCAGGAAAAGCTTTCTGACAGCAAGTGTCATTCAACAGTGGAATGGTCTCCCTCTTGACGTTGTGGACTCTCCTTCCTTGGAGATTTTTAAGCAGAGGTTGGATGGCCATCAGTCATGGATGCTTTAGCTGAATTTCCTGCAATGCAGAGGGTTGGACTGGATGACCCTCAGGGTATGGCTACCAGATTTTTGTCAATGAATCCGGGGGATTTTGGGTTTTTTAAAGCTGAGTAGCAACAGGGAGTCAGTAGTGGGGATGGTGAGGCAAAAGACCCTGCGCCCAAGCACACATGAATATTGTATAAAGGTGCAAAGCCCTTCTTTCGCACCCTGTGAAACATAAATGCAGAGGTTTTTTTAAAAAAAACTGGGCAACGGCGCACAGCACGCCCATGACTCCCAAGCCTTCCCTGATCTCCTTCCCCCTTTGTTTTGACAGATCAGGGGAGGCTCGGGAGTCATGGGTGGGCGGCTGTTGCCCAGGAGGGGCCAGCCTGGTAGTGCAGTTGGCTCTGGCTGGCTTCAGGAGCTGCTCGCTGCCGTGGCACAGGAAAAATGGCGGTCACCACGGCAGCGGGCAGCTCCTGAAGCCAGTCAGAGCCAACTGCGCTACCAGGCTGGCTCCGGGCTGCTGAGGCTGCTGCTGCCACATTTCCCAGGGACAGATTTGCAAATCTGGGGACATTCCAGGGACGCAATTTGTCCGGGGACAGATTTGGAAATCCGGGGACGTCTGGTAACCCTACCTCAGGGTCCCTTCCAACTCTACAATTCTATGATTCTTACCTTGCGGTAAAAGCCTAACAGGAAGATGGAAGCCTTTATCCTTCTTATTTCCTTACTTGAAACTTAACAACAACCGTTGAACTCTCCCCTTTACTGTGTGAGAAAGTCTGAGATTGGGAAGAGAGAATCTTAGGGTAGGTACTTGCAGTACAGTCCCAGCTATGTTTACTGGAAGTAAATCTCACTGCGTTTATAAGAGTGTACAGCCACCGTAAGCAAGCATCTAGAAAATAATTGATAATTGAGGCCACATGCTCAGTACAGACAAGTCCAACAGTCTGGGGAGAGGCGGGGAAGGGAAAGAGGAAGGCTGGCTTCTTGCAATTGGCTACTGTAAAGCCTTTGCTCTCAGTGTAAATTGGCAATTCCCAATCGTTCCCAGGTTGGCAGAGACAGTTCTCAATTCTAGGCATCCTTCCCAGACCAGAAAGCATTTCCACAGATTCCAAATACTGGCGCAGAACACACATAGGAGGCAATGAAAGTACACCTTGATAGCAACAAAGCCATTATTTTTGCCCCCACGAGTCAGAAATATAACAGGCAAACTTGAGAAACGGAGGGAGGGAAAGGCAGTGTGTTCTGATCAATTTCTTTTTAGAATTTGCCTTCATTTCACCCCAAATACTATTCAGCAAATTTCATACACACACACACACACACACACACACACACACACACACACACACAGAATTTGGGCAGAAATCTTTGGGAGGCAATTTTCAAACAGCCCTTGCTATTTACCAAGGGGTGTTAGGTGATCACTGGCCGTTTGGTTAGGCTGCTGAAGCCACAGATCACAATAAGCAGGACTGCAAAGATAAAAGTCGCAGAAGCAAACACAGAAAACATAGGAAGTAAAAAAGAAAAGGTGTGAAACCTATTTTGAGCACCACTGCCACGCTGGAATTCAAAGTATTTAGACCTGAAGCTATTTCTTAGAAGTGAATAAATGATACTCGTGTCCTGGAATTTTAATGCAAATAGATCAAGTCTGTATACTGATTTGAAGAAAGAGGTGCTCCAGGAAACATTGGAGTTCTGAGCCTAAATTGTATGTGGGGCTACCTTTGAAGGTGTCCCGGAAACTGCAATAAATCCAGAATGCGGCAGCAAGACTGGTGACTGGGAGTGGCCGCTGGGACCATATAACACCGGTCCTGAGAGATCTGCACTGGCTCCCAGTACAGTGGTGCCTCGCAAGACGAAATTAATTCGTTCCGCAAGTTTTTTCTTCTTGCGAGTTTTTCGTCTTGCGAAGCACGGTTTCCCATAGGAATGCATTGAAAATCAATCAATGCGTTCCTATGGAGACCGTCCGGGGACAGAGGGGAAGTGGCGCTCTGTCCCCTCTTTTGAAGCAAGGGGCTGCGGGGAGAAGCTATCTTCTCCCCGCCGCCCCTTGCTTCAAAAGAGGTCCGGAGACAGCGGGAAGCACTTCCCGCTGTCCCCGGACCTGGGGCTGCGGGGAGAAGATAGCTTCTCCCCGCAGCCCCTTGCTTCAAAAGAGGTCCGGGGACAGCGGGAAGCGCTTCCCGCTGTCCCCGGACCTGGAGCTGCGGGGAGAAGATCGCTTCTCCCCGCAGCCCCTTGCTTCAAAAGAGGTCCGGGGACAGCGGGGAAGACCCACTGTCCCCGGAGCTTGCGGGGCAAGCTTCGTTTTGCGAAGCAAGCCCATAGGGAAATTCGTCTTGCGAGGCAACTCCAAAACGAAAAAACCTTTCGTTTTGCGAGTTTTTCGTCTCGCGAGGCGTTCGTCTTGCGGGGCACCACTGTACGTTTCTGAGCACAATTCAAACTGTTGGTGCTGACCTTTAAAGCCCTAAACGGCCTCGGTCCTGTATACCTGAAGGAGCGTCTCCACCCCCATTGTTCAGCCCAGACACTGAGGTCCAACTCCAAGGGCCTTCTGGTGGTTCCCTCATTGCGAGAAGTGAGGTTACAGGGAACCAGACAGAGGGGCTTCTTTGTAGTGGCGCCCACCCTGTGGAACACCCTCCCCTCAGATGTGAAGGAAATAAGCAGCTATCCTATCTTTAAAAGACATCTGAAGGCAGCCCTGTTTAGAGAAGTTTTTAATATTTAATGCTGTACTGTTTTTAACACTTGATTGGAAGCCGCCCAGAGTGGCTGGGGAAACTCAGCCAGATGGGCGGGGTATAAATAATATATTTATTATTATTATTATTATTATTATTATTATTATTATTATTATTAGTTGCAGGATTCCATCCCCACCAAGGTGCATCTTCATGTTTGCTATACAGCTTTTGGCAAATGTTGAAGACACAACTCTTTATCCTGGGCTTTGACACCTGACATTTGTGTTTTCATGACACATTCCATCCCTGCGACCTGCCTTAACTGTTTTTAATTCTGAACCTGCTAGCAAAAGTTGGGTACTCAATTTAATAGCAGCAATGTCAAAATGAGCAAAGTTGTGGCCCATCCAAACAAACAACATCCTAGTCAAGTCCTCAAGAGCTCCTATGTTTTGTGGCTGCCATCAGGTAGCAAAACAAAAGATTTAACTGAATCCCCGGTAGGCAGGGAGCCATGCCTGTAAGGCGATTTGCCTTTGAAGGTGACAAGTTGTGCAAGGCTGCTTGGCCCTTGTACAAGTGACACACTATTGTGCAAGCAATCAAAATGGGGAAGAGAACAAGGAACTCCTTTTCCAATTGGTGTAGACTCCCAGACTTTTGCTTTCCCTGAATGTTATAGGGGTTCCTGAGTCCAGTGCCTCTTTCCACCTTGGAGACTATGGCAGAACCAAGAAGAACTCTTTTAATATCACCATGAACTGAATGAGTGTGAGCCTTTGGCCGGGAGGTGGGAGGAAAAATGGCATTACTCCTGTTCTTACAATACATGGAAAGAAGACAGCAATAAGCTACGACATGTCCTTCTGAATAACCTCTGCAGTAGCTAATGCTGTTTGCTTAGGACTGTCAAGAGTGTGGCCTTATTTGGATAGAAGGGAGCATTCCTATTTGCAATAACTCAAGTTCTGCAGTTTGGGCCTGATATTAACTAAATGCTTCAAGGAAAGAGGGAAAACAGCACACCGGGAGAACTTGGGTAGAATCACTGAGCTGTTAAGCAGGCAGAGTGCAAAACCAAGACATACTTTTTTCAAGTCTCTGTGAGTTTGCAGGCAGCCAAACAAGAGCTTGCACTTGCCCTTTTGTTGTTATCCGAGCATGTGAAGTGTGAAAGGAACAAACAAATCAGCTGCTCCATCTCCAAACCTTGCATTTCTTGCCCAAACTTTGCAGTCATATCATTAGGATTTTGCAAAAGGATGGCTTCTGCAAGTCTCAGTGTTGCAGGTGCTCAGTGTTGCAGACAGGGGTGTGTCTGCATGTCTGAAAGTGAAGTTTCATCTTTCAGTACTGCAATTATTTAACAATGAGGGCAGATTCTCCCTATTTCAGATGAGATCAGTTTCCTCTAAAACAGCCTCCAACAACCTTGGGTCCCCAGCTGCTGTTAAACTACAGCCTTTATCATACCCAGCCAATGGCCAAAGGGGATGGAGAGTTGGAGTCCAACATGGCAGCTCTGAAGAGAGAGAGAAAGTTAGAGATCTGCTCTTCGGGCTTGGGCTCAGAAGCTACACATCAAGAGCAGTACATCTGTCCTGAAAGTTGCCCTGCATTAGGATAACTCATGTTACGTCCGCTTCATGGTACGTTCTTTCAGATTACGTCCCACGGCGACCCGGAAGTACCGGAAAGGGTTACTTCCTGGTTTCGCCGCTTGCGCATGCGCAAAATGACATCATGCGCACGCACAGAAGAGGCAAATCGCAACCCGCGCGTACGCAGACACGCCACTGCAGGTTGCGCTCTTTTCATGTTGCGAACGGGCCTCCGGAACGGATCCCGTTCGCAACCAGAGGTACCCCTGTAGAGTCCTCCCCCAGCTCTCCGATATGGTTTGACTGGACTGCACACGGAATTGATCCAATTTATTGTACCTTGGAAGTTTGCAGGACTGATTTACCTCTTGCCGTATGCAATGGGCTCTGCTACGTACCCGTAACCTATCCCAAAAACTTAAGGTAAGACTGTAGAAGCGGTTGGGGAAATAAATGGTTCAGCTTTCTGTCATGGCTTTGAAGAAATGGCACACCTAATAACTCCAGGAGTCACCAATACACGGCTCAGGAGATTTTAGGAAAGAAGGAAGCTAAAGGAAACCGAGAGGCTGCGTCCCAGGGAGGCTGAGTAAGAGGGAGATTATATCTGAAGGGACATGCCTGGTCTGGGAACAGGGCATGCAAAACAGAAAGATACAAGGAGCTGGAGCAAAGAATGTGCAGAATCAAGATCACACATACAAGGAAGGAAACAGAAGAAATATACAAGGACTGCATATATATATATATATATATATATATATATATATATATATATGGAGAAGGATGTGCTATAATATGATTAGTGAACCAGCCACCCAGAATGGATTCAGGCATTAATTTCATTAGTATGGTTCCTTGATGTGTCAGAGTATAGACGGGTCATTAGGTTTGTATGTTTTTCAAACAACCTTAGCCCTCCATATATTTTGAGTTCTTGCCAGTTTTACTGACCTGCTGATAACTGCAAATTAAAAAGTGTCTCCCCGATGTATTACCTGCAATGGTACCTTGAAAATAAACCCCGAAACATGTGCATTCGCCTGCTTGCTTATACATATCTGTCATTTGCTTGACAAAAAGGTGGGGTCGTTTTGTCTTTTATGCCACAAATATCTCTGCCAGATCACCTCAAGATTTATTTATTTTTTACTTACTATGGTGACCAGGCAAGTTATGATATCTGTATATTCAGATTGTTGTTGTTTAGTCGTGTCCGACTCTTCGTGACCCCATGGACCAGAACACGCCAGGCACTCGTGTCTTCAAAAATCCCTGTAGAAACCACCCTCCCCACTTTTGTGTGGTTAGTCTGCCATGAGTAAAATTGGCACGGAAATGTGGGCATAATGCAGAGCTAACGTGAGATATCTAAATTGGCAAGGGGCATTGTTTTCACCTGAAACACATTTCATGAGGTAGTTTCATTGACTTGAAAGCAGAAAACGCATGTTGCCTTCTAGGGTAGGTGCAGACTATAAAATTGCATAAGTGACCGAACCAATCAGGCTTCGGAAAAAGCTCAGTGATTAAGACTGTGTGTTGCTTTAGTAAGATTCTATTAATCAGAAATCTAATAGGAGTCTTTTAATTAAGGCACACTTGCAAAATGTTCTAGTAGTTAGCTCCTTGTTGTTTTGGACTTTTACACACACACACACACACACACACACACAAAATAAATAAATCTATTTTAAATTTTATCTGCTGCTTGCTTCCAATGATCACCTCCAAGTTTTTACATCATGAACAAGTCCTTCTACATTTCTATATAGATCTGCTTACATCTGGTTCACAGTACTAAATACCTCCTTCTTACAGCAACCCAGTAGGGTTGCCATATTTCAAAAAGTGAAAATCAGGACACAAACATTGTTGGGGGGGGGGGAGGCAAAGTTGTGGAGCTTTCTTTGTTTTTAGTTTTTTGTTTAGTTTTTGAGTAATTTCAGGAAATTTGCCAAAATCTACCCTTCCAACATGGGTTGGAAGACATTCCAGCGATTTCCACCCAGACGCAATTTGTGATGGCAAAGTCCAGGAAATTCTGGATGTATAACAACCCTACAGCCCAGTAAACACAAGTCTGTATTATCCCAATATAAGACGTATTTAGACTCACTGAAAGCATTAGTATGGCAATACTTTCATATGCGCCTTTCCCAATAAGGTCATCTGTGGGGACCTCCAGAATTCATTCATTTGTTTCCATAGAATCATAGAGTTGGAAGGGACCCTGAGGGTCATCTAGTCTAACCCTCTGCAATGCTGGAATCTCAACTCAAACATCCAAGGCAGATACATGGCCATCCAGCTGAGCCCCAGAGCACCTTCATGGGTTGGGCCCGGCTTTGGGGCTAAAACTAAAGAGAGGCTTCTGGACCGGGCCCCCTGCCCCCCCCCCCGGCAGAATTCCATCCATTATATTTTATCTACACAATCAAAATGAATTTCAGGAACCAAAAAGTCCTATTGAAAAAAATGGCTTTTGAGACGTCTGGGCCCCAAAATGGCAACTAGGCATTCCGTTTTGGCCACCGCAACCCTAGTTTAATATTTTCCTTTGGATTATAACCCAGATTTTCTCCAGAGTTTATAAAGCTGATAACTTGCTTCTGTTCTATATAAAACAGCTACTGATAAAAAGAACCACATTTTCCCTTCTAAGAACAACAAACTTCTGCTTACGCCGCCTCCATCACTGCAAAACCTTGTTCCATATTTGCAACTATTTATACCACACCTCTCATCATCAGAAACTCCAGAGCCTTGACACTTTGGGTTAGGTTGGAAAAGAAATCTGATAATAAATGAGGGCAGAGTAAAATAGTCTTTGAAAAGAGCACAAAAGAAGATCTGAGAGATGTAAAAGTTAAAAAGTATAGAGAATAGAGAGCAATGCAGAGCTGCTGATTTGTAGGAAAATGCAAATCCTAGGAGACCATCACCGGAATCTACAGACTGTAAATTTGAAACCAAACACATGCATACTTTTTCACACAATTCACAAGACAATTAACCTGTGCATATAATTGCAATGGGAAACTGTGAATGTGAACAGAAAAGATGGTAAAGAGGTTCCTAAGGTGACTATCAGCCAGAATGCTCAGGGACCACCATCTCATTATTTAGGTGTTCCCAGACATGTATTATCAACTAAATGAAGAAGAAGAAGAAGAAGAAAAAGACACTTCCATAATTGTCACCCATTTTTCTCAGATCATGGTCAAGATGCAAGAAGGGAGATACCAACCAAAGGTCAGGAAGAGCTTTCAGACAGTTAAGAGCCGGTTCGACAGTGGAAAGGTCTCCCTCGGGATGTGATGGGCTCTCCTTCAGTGGAGGTCTTTAAGTAGAGGTTAAATCAATGTCCATCTGTCATGGATACTTTAAGTTGAAATTCCTGCATTGCAGAGGGCTGGACTCAACCCTCAGGGTCCCTTCCAACTCTATAATTCTATGATAATGAGCAGGGGTCAGCAAACTATTTCAGCAGGGGGCCAGTCCACTGTCCCTCAGACCTTGTGGGGGGGCGGTCTATATTTTTTGGGGGGAAGAATTTATATGCCCCACCAATAACCCAGAAATGCATTTTAAATAAAAGCACGCATTCTACTCATGTAAAAATGCCAGGCAGGCCCCATAAATAACCAAGAGATGCATTTAAAATAAAAGGACACATTCAACTCATGTAAAAACACGCCAATTCCTGGACCGTCCACGGGCCGGATTTAGAAGGCGATTGGGCCGGATCCGGCCCTCAGGCCTTAGTTTGCCTACCCATGATAATGAGGAATAGGATCACAGGCTAGATATCAGAGGGGAAGTTCCTCACCACCAAGCCCAGAACTGACAGTTACCACTCATGACCCATCAAATTAATGGGAGATCCTCCAATTGTGTTTTATGGTCTGTCCGATGATTGACAACACACACACACCAGGCATTTCCTGGTTTCTTGAGCTTCTTTTGGATCTCCATTTATGGTTGACAGGCTCTACTCAGCTTGGAAGATGCAAATTCTTCCTTGTGGGGGGGGGGGAAGAAACCCTGCTGTCTGACACTATGAAGGAAAATACATCAACAGTGGTTAGGGCAATGGCTTCTCAGAACAGGACGAGTTGTTCTCGCTCTCGCACACAGAGCAGCCAACAAGTCTGAAAAGCCTAAATTCTGTCCAGGCAAATGAAGCTATTAAGTATCTGAAACTTGACTTCCTATATAGTCAAACTTTCCCCCCCCCCCTCCTACTGAAGGCAGCAAACATACCATCTGGCCAAGACAGCACACAAAAGGGCCAGCTATTATGCCTTGTTGCATGCTTCTCCTCTTCGTTTCAAACAAAGCATTTCCTGGACCCCCCTCCCCCCCCCATCTCTAAAAGCCAAATCATTTGGGCCAGGAGCCAGATATTGCACTTTATAGTGTGTTAGTACTACTGAACTTTGTTCGCATGCCCTTTCCTCTTTGGGGAAAGCCTTCCAATTTGCTTTTCTGAAACTGAGCAGCTGTCCGTATGGGCGAGTATGGGGGGGGGGGGATTAAAGTGGAGATCGCCTTTCTAGAAGCACAAAGCAGGAACCCTGAAGGCCTGCAGTAATTCAAACCAGAAACCCACACCTCTGAGGCATTCTTAAATAATATTCGTGTAATCATTTTCACTTCATACTTTGGAGGTACAACGTGATGAACAGAGAGGTCTTCTTCAACAATCCCTTAAAGAAAATCCACCCAAAAAAACCCCAATTCTAGTCCCAAATGTAAGTAACTATACAACCTTTAAAAGACATTTGAAGGCAGCCCTGTATAGGGAAGGTTTTAAAAATGTGTGATGTTTTATTATGTTTCTATATATGTTGGAAGTCACCCAGAATGGCTGGAGCAACCCAGTCAGATAGATAGATAGATAGATAGATAGATAGATAGATAGATAGATAACAAATGATAATCGGAGAAATACTGGAGGGTATGTGAAAACAAATTCCTGCACAGAAAATGTGCTCAGAGTTCCCTAAATTCTATGAGCATGTCCCTCTGCCACCTCACTTGAGACACTATTCCGCACCCCTTTCTGACTAGGAGATCTCGGGGTCATAGCAGAAAACAAAAGCAGGTCCCACAACACTGACGGCCATTCGCCTTCAAAAGCTGAAACCAGAAATGTCGCGAGTAAAATATCTTATAATAATTTCAAAACAGCCTCCAAGAATAATAATAAAAGAACCCTATTTTCTCTCCAGCAAGACTGACAACAATAAAGGAGAGTGCAGAGCTTCCCTTGCGAGCTTGATCCATAACAGAGGTGCCAGCACCAAGAGTACCCTGCCCTGTGCACTCACAGAGATACAACTACTCTAATTGAGGGCACACGGGTCAAGCTATCATCCCCCAGTCAGAGTGCTCAGGGAAGATTATGATGTTCTCCACCTCCTCTCAGCATAATGGATACTTCATGTGAAAGCAATTGCTCTCACTCATGTGTAACCTCATGGCGGCCAGGATTAATCCCCTATAAATCAAAGTTACTAGATTTGGTACAGGCTGAAGGATCTGTGGAAGACACATTCCCCAAGAGAATGAGGATGTTAGCATTGAGGGTGGGGTGGGTGGATGTGACTTGAAAATATCCAAAGTAAAAAGGTACACTTCCCAATATGAATAACGTGAGAGCTCACGCATATAAAGGAAAGACTTGCCCTCCGCCATGCACGCCTTAATTAAAAGCCAAATTAGATCAGTGCGATGTGCTGTACATGGATCCGTCTTGGAAGTCTTGTCTGGAAACTTCAGTTGTCTCAAAATGCAGCAGCGAGGCTGCTGATTGGTACCAGAGAACACAACTTGCCAACCTGCCAATTTGTTTCTGGGCACAATTCTAGGCGCTGGTTTGGATCCACAAAATCGTAAATGAGCTGGGTTGCCTGCTCCCATACAAACCTGTCTTAACTATCAAGATCTCTTCTGAGATTGCACTAGAGATCAGCCACAGCATCTCACCTCTGGAAACGCAACAGGAAAACGTTGTTTATTATTATTATCGTCATCATCATAACCGCTGGTTTTTAATGCACCTTGATTTGAATGACAAATTATTTTTATCTACTGTTTTAAAATTTGTTTTACATTGTAAATTTATTACTAGCCCACTAACCCCCCCAACACACTTGTATTAGTCATTTGAGACCACAGTTCTAAAAAAAATTAAAAATGTTTAGGGTACTCTCATTTTGACTCAATAAAATCACCATTTTATAGTTCAAATTGTGGGGGGAGAATATAGTAAATGGACAAAAGTACAGATTCATAAAATGTTTAGGGGTATGCATACCCCTGCATCCCCCCCCCCAAAAAAGCACTGTGGGTGTGTGAGTGGAGATATATATATATATATATATATATATATATATATATATGCGCTTATTTGACTGTGTGGGTAGGATTCTAACTTGCTATTCACTCACCTAACTGTGGAGTCCAAAGAGAATTTCAGCTTTGGGAGATAAAAACTATCACCCAGAGAAACACTGGTACAAAACATTTTGTTGGATGGAAAGGAACCATGAATGCCTCTATATGGACTTAATAGTTTTCTTCCAAATAAAGCAACCCTGGTGTATATAAAGTTCTTATCATTTCCCAAAAAAACCCTACAGTATCTTTCAAAATATTCCAGCAATGATGACTTCAGATCTATGACAGATTTGCCTTTCCTTGTTGTTATCTCCATCGTGTTTAGAGCATACTCTATATTAGAGTGCATTCCAGGAAACGTAACAGCAGAAATAGGTCAACCATTAACCAAATGAAACGGGTTGCTGCTCTACAGATGATGCCCTTCGAAAAGTTGCTTCACAGACTAGCTCTTTAGAATGCATCCCTCATCATGGCTGAAGTTCATGGCTTCCATGGATTTTCTTTAATGCTGCTTGAGTTCATCTGAAGTTACAAGACTTCCAGGACATCCCAGGTTAAAACAGCAAGGTCAGAAGATAGGAGAGACAAGACTCCTCCACATCAGAGCAATACAAAAGAACAGCCAGTTCATCAATCTCATCCCCACGGTTCCCTGTGGTTTAATATGCATGGGGAGATGGCGAACATGGTTTTCCCAATTTCATCTTTAAAATATTCAGTCGATTCTTTTTTCATTATTTTTCAGACATCATTTGTGGGATGAAGCTTGTTAGTTTCCATTATCACCTCTCAAAAATGTGGGGGACAGGACCCAAACTCCAATAATTATCTTCATCTTTGATAGGTTCCTATATTCAGGGTCTGGAGTGGGGAAAGTTGTCATCAAAAGCTCTACAAGCATTTATATCAGACCTGGGTGTCTTTGGAATAATTTGTTATCCCTTCTCCTTCCCTTTGCATTCCAGGGATCACTGGTAAACTGTCTTATAATAAGAGGTGTTTATTTCTTACTCCTGTTTTACCACAAAGAATACATCTCAAGACTTCATTGCTCATTCTGAAACCAAACTTAACCCCCACCAGATTCCAAAATTTAATTTTAAACTGTCAAAAGAATTAAATATTTTTTAAAAGAGTGGGAAGACATTGGTCTACAAAGTTCAGAGTTGGCATGGCCTCTGAATGCCAGTCAGTGGAGAATAACATTTAGGGAACAACACACAACATTGTTATTTTTTATTTGCACTTTTTTCCATCTCTCTTTTTCTACTTGATTTCCTATAACTGAAATTCTTTCATTGAAATATTATTCATAATAATATAACATCCAGGGAGACCCATTCTTCTGCTTTCAGACTTCTCTGAAGTATCTTGGTTGGCCACTTTGGGGAACAAGATGATGGACTAGATAGGTCTTCTCCTGCAACAGGGCTCTTCTTTAGGGTATTAATATTTTCTATTTCAGGCTGAGTACCCTGGGTCAGAACTGAAATGTCTCTCAGACGATACATTAGTCTCCTACTAAATAATTATTAAGCACGAACGCAGACGTTATAGAACCACTGCCCAGACCAATGGGCAAAACACGTGCATACCACGTCTAATATAAATCAAATATGAAAGACTGAAAGAGAGCTAGACTTGATGAAGAGAAGAGTGTAAAGGCTAAGAGCAAAAATCTATTGCTGAAGCTAAGCAAGTTTAGGTTTTTATGACTTATAATGTCAATGGTGCCCAGCTGAGAGGTGCTGGAACTGAGTTCCAGCGAGTTCCAGCTGGGGGGGAAGCCCTGGGGATAATAATCTTTGTCTATTTTATAGTGTGAATGCATTGATTACTGAGATTTAGAAAATTTGTGTTATTTTTTGGTGCAATATAAATGTATATACCGAACAAACACAAGCAGAAAAACACAAACAAACACAACTGGTAAAATGTCATGGGGGGGGGGGAACATGACCCTAATATTAGCATAAAGAACAAGTAGGACTAGTAAAATATAGTCAAGAGTACTAAAAACCACCATATGCCTGGGAAAACATAAATGGCTTAACTTGACCCCCCCCCCAAAAAAAAAAATCTTGCAGTGCAGCCATCTCTGGGGAGGGAATTTCACAAACATGGCACCCCCCTAGAAAAGCCCCTTTCCGTTGTTACCATCCACATTACCTCACCCATCAGGGGAAACTATAGCCATGACCCTCAATGGTCAGTGTGACTTTATCAACAGGTTGGCTACCACCTCCTTGGTCAGTTAAACCACCCATTCACAGCAGCTCCATCTATTCTTATCTGAGCTTCAGTTTATTAGCTCTCATCCAACCCATTGTTGACTCCACATACCCATTCACCACCACCATTGAAACATCCATATCAGTTAAAATTAAGAAATCAAGTTGGGTGTCATCGGCACTATCAATGGCACCGCACTCCAAATGGCTCGCCCAAACATGCCCAGTGGTTTCATGTAGATGTTAAGTAACATGTGGGAGCAGAACAGGATTCTGTGGCTCCAAAAGCATGGGGTCCAGCGGTAGCAGAAGTCCCCGCGACCCATTTTCAGCATTCAGTCTGTCATGAAATGAAACCACAGCTGATTCCCACCTGAGAGATAGGGTCCAAGAGGTTATTAAAAGCTGCTGAAAGGTCCAAGGTGATCATTAGGGTCACATTCCCCTTGTCTCCTTTCCTCCAAGTCTACCATGGTTTCAGCACTAAACTCAGTTCATATCATCCACGTAATCCAAAAGTGTCTGGAGCTGATCCGCAACCACCCACTCAAGTACCGTGTTCAAAAAGGGAATGTTTACAAATGGCTGATGCCTGAGACAATTCTCAAGTCCAACGCAGACATTTTAGGAGCAGCCTAACATTCCTCCAGATGGTTTGGGTCACACACTCTCTCAGTAACACATCTCCTGGATTCAACCAGTACAAGCCAAGAAAGGCAAGAATTGAACAATCAGATGGTCAATATCCAAGCAACAGCCAAAATAAGGTCTTCTGGTCCCATTTGTGCTGCATCTAAACACTTGTGACTCATTTTGAATACCCTAAAAGGTATAACTATGCTGATATTTGTTTTTATTATGCTATTAATTATATATTGTTCTCCCTGTGTTGCTTCATATTTGGGGGGGTGAAGCAGGGGGACTAATAACATTATTAAGGAGACTGGTGACCTCAGAAAGATTTCCTAGCCTACCTCCCTCTTTATGCTGTTCATTAGCTCTCGAAAAAGAAGTGGCCATTCATCTGCTACATAAGGGGAGTTAATACAGAATAGTGTTGAAAGTCATAAGGGACCCATTAGTAGTATCACTTTGCTTAGGGACTGTGGATATATTAGTCCTCAGCAAGAGGAAGGAGGAAAAGACCCAGAGAAGTTGTTATCTTCCTGAAAAACGGGAAAGCACAACGTTTTACTACATTTGTCCCTACTGGCATGATGCGCCCATAAATAGCTCAAGGTACAGAAGCTTCTGCAAGTGGAGAGAGAGAAAAACACGGTGATAATATCTGCTGTTGTACTGCCCTAAAGCCAAAGTGACTCGCAAGGCATGTGACTAAAATGGAATGTATGAGGATCTTAAGTCTTATGATGACTGCAAAACAATGGACACTGGGTCCTTATGTGAAGATTGTTACTTCCTTTTGGCCAACATGTCCTATTAGCTAATTGATATCTTCCCCAGCCACCCTTAGTCATTAATAATTAGCTAATTAGCTAAATTTACAAGCTCTTTGCAGTCATGGGAAGCATATCCACAGTAAAGCCACAACTCTTTATGTGTCTTCCCTCCATGAAGGGATGCACACATGGGACTTCTCTCATTCTGTCCTCCAGTAACCCTGTAAGGTACATTAGGCAGACAAAGTGAACGGCTATATGATGACCCAGTGAATTTCACGGCCAAGTAAGTGGCCAATGGGACCCATGTTCTTTATCTCTAAAACCCAACACTTGATCCACACCACATGTCAGTAGTTGAGCCTGCAGAAGATTCTGATCCTGGAACCTGAAGTATGCTAGGCAGCCTATATTACCACTACCCTTTAAGCTCAGCCCAGAGGAAACTACTTAGAAAACCAGTCAGACTTTTAAATAAGTCTCTTGAAAAACAATAGACCAGAACAGTTCACATTGCAAGGCCCAACACCTACAAAACGTTTCAAATCAAAACTTGCTATCTAGGCGAAATCAAAACTTGCTATCTATCTGGCGAAGGGGGCAACTCAATTGCTATTGCTCCTTGTTCTTGCCCAGGATCTACCACACCACACCCAGCTTGGGTTCATTCCTAGTCAGTGTTCGAAATGAGCAAAGCACATTTTGCACCTAGCTATCGGCCAAGATGGTGCCTGACATCTCCTCCATCTGGAGAGACATGTCTGGGGATCATTAGATCTGGACTCTATTTTTACACATTAATACCACGTCCTGTAGAATTCTATCCCATACACACACACACACACACACACACACACACACACACACACTGTACTATCAGAATGAATTTCTGGAACCAAAATGCTTTTTCGGTGCAGCCTGAGCAGGAGCAGTCAACTTTAAGAAAAAGTGGTAGGAATAGACCACTATAGATATGGACTCTCCCTGGATCAAGTGACTTTTCTTCTTTAAGTTCCCAAACTCTTAACCTGGCTCAGGGGTATCATCTGAACTAGCCAGATGTTTAACTGAGACTCAATCACAGTCAGTTCATCATTTGAAAAATATGACTTCAGAGCCATCTTACCCAAAAATGGCAATTAGACATTCCGTTTTGGCACCATTTCGCACCTTGCTTATATATCTGAGTTTCTAACACTGTTCCTACTCCCAGGCATGCCAGGAACCATATTTACCAGCACTATGGTCAATGGGAAATCAAAGTGTTACTCAATTGATCTTTGTCAAAGAAACTCTGCTTTGCATATTGCCATCATGGATAGAAAGATGAAACAACAGTCACATAAAGTGGACTGTCTTTCAATATTATCCTTTCAATTCCCCAGCAACCTGTTTCAGCCAGTTTCCAGCAGTTCTCCAGAATATCTGCAAGGCAAGAGTTGAGCCCCATCCATCAGAAGTTGGCCTCTACTACTAACTTCTCCTGCCAAGCCCTGCATCGATGAATGGAAGTAACCCAACTGGCCTTGAGCTACTCATTTCAATGGGTCTCTGCACAGAAGATCCTGGTGATCTGAGCCCACAGACTGCAATTCCCAATCAACCAATAACACAGAGAAGGGTAAACATGAGCAATGTATTTAGAAACCTATCTGAATGGAGAATAAAAAAAAAATCAACACTTATTAAAAGCATTTCTATGGTATAAAGAACTGGAGAGGAATGCAGGTAGAAAAAAGGAGGGACTGTGTTAGCTCTTCACTATGCAGTGAAGCTACCTTTTAACGAGAAAGCCTGAAACACAAGATTAGTGAGTTGCACCCATCCCCAACGGCTAACTTCAGCTTCATTCAGTGTGAAAATCTGGACGTGAATGTAAACGAAGGTGCCCACTCTTGCAATGTCATTGGCACCAATGTAGGAAGAGTTTGTGTGAGGTGACCAGCCACCAATCTCACTGTAACTAAATGTAAACCTTGAACAGTCAGGCATAGATTAGATAAAAACGCACGTCCTAACTCACTTTTAAAAAAAAACCTTCTTGCAGAAGCTAGTGGAAAGTGAGCAAGATAAGGTTCCAGCTACACAACTCTTGTTTCATGTGTACCTTCCCATCCCATGTGCTTCTGGGAAATGCAGATTACACCTCACGACTTAAGGCCTCATTTGAATCGAGTCACGCCATTAAAATAACATCTAAGAAAGGTATCTATTTGCAGGCTACAAATCCTGCTGATTAGGCAACAGAAAATCAAGAAGGATGTTCTGTACTCATAACTGAGTAAAACACTGGAATGCTTCAAGCTGTAGCTGTATTTATTATTATTATTATTATTAGCCAATTTTCAAATGCACTTGACAGAGAAATCAACAGCCATACAGGTCACTAAATTCTGACCTTGCAGATCTCCCCATGAGCATTTGGGAATTTCCTTTATGAGAGGTCCTCTAACATGTGCCGCTTGTTGTTTTTTCTTCCAGGGTTTCTCTTAATTGCCAACACAAAACCTACCGGTGGCACTGCTAATTAAACGGCATGGTTTTATATAGAAGGAAGAAAAAGGCCACCTAATCTATAGGACCTTCCTGTTTAAGAGACAACCATGATAGCGTTCTACTGTTACGTAGCAATTACATAATTGCATGGTCTATCCCGTATCATTTGCAGTATTCTGTACCCTTCTCCACTTAACAGCTACAGCACAATGTTCTCAGATGATTGCGGCTACTGAACAAAACAGCCTCTGCGCTGGAGACAAAGGGATCTCTGCATGTGACAATGGAGCTTCATCAGAAGCTTAGGACTTTTCACATGACTGAATGCTTCCTTTTCTCCAGATCTGTGAAACCCTCCCCTTCCCAGCCCTCGTTATACAATGCTTTTGGAATATCCTTCAATCGCTTCAGGAGAAATTAAAAGGCAGGTTTGTGGGGGGAGAGGGGAGGGGGGGTTGAAGCCAAGAAATCCTGCTGGGTTGAACTTTTCAGATGACAACACACAAAGGTGCTGCTTTATTGCAGAATGGGAAGGCTGCAGTATAAAGGACAAGATGTGGAGCGTTGAGGGGCGGTGGGGGAGAGAGAGGGAAATCTATTTAGACTTCCTGCATGGCATGAAATGGCTGCTTCTCTTCTTAGTGCCAGCTCCAATGCTTCATGTTGACATTACACATCCTGTGCTGTAGATCCACCCCCATGCTGCTGCTTGCCCAACAGAATTATCTCCTGCGTCACAGCAGTGGCAACAGATCTGCTGGCTCTGCAGATCCGAGAGGCACCATTTCAAAGCTCTCTTAATGCAAGCAGCAACTGGACACACATTTACCAGATACTCTAGTCTGGGTGAGTCTGTGGGCCACTCTTAGCAAAACATTACTCGGCCTAACCTTCTGCTATCCAGATGGTCTCGCTTCCCTCTTGGGATCAGACCCATTAAACTTTATTTCATTACAGCCAAAAAATAAAACTACACACCCAGCCACAACCTCTGGTCCTAACACAGGAGTCGTGTGCAGCAGTGCGCCTGGTGTGTCTCCAACAGGGCTGCTGAGATGACCATGATCTGAAGAATAATTGGAAACCATAATTCACACACCAACAGAGAACAGAAATCTTCTGGAGAGAGGGAGGGGAACTGAAATGATCTGCCGGTTTAGGTACTCTGAAAACATAAGCAGCATAGATGCCTACTTGTATTCTGAACAATCACATAGTTCTCCCTTCATAAGGTCCCGGTTGCATTTCCCCCTTCATCGATTCATTCAGTTATTTTAATTGCCGACTGCAGCAATAGTCCTTAAATTCAAAACGACGTGTTTACAAAGGGCCTTTGTGGTATTCCCTTGCTAGTAGACTCATCAATATAAACAAGGGTGATGAAAGAAGAGAAGCTGGTTGAGTATGGATGAAGGAAGGAGAGAAAATGAGCCATCTTATGGCACCCTTACTGCTGTAATGCGCATCAACTCCCATCAGCTACATTAAGTTCAACCAAAAACTCATGCTCTCCAATCACCTACATTAAAATGAAATCACCAAGCATAGTCCTCCATCCTCCCCCACTCAAAAAATTACAATATCTGGATATACTTCTGCACAAAGATCAGAACGTCAAACTCTAGGCGTTCATCTGTACTACATACTTATTTCAGGTTCATTTTTATTCCACAGCTTCCCCAATGAGTAGGGGATCGAAGATTTGAAGTTTGAATTATTTATTTATATTAGATGACTGGTATAAGTCAATGAAAGTACCATACCTGGAGGAGTTAGGCAAAAATCCAGAACTAAACTCATGTTCCATTAGATTCCAGTGATCTACATACAGGCTCCCTCAAGATCTAGTCATTACTTTCTTCCTACTGCCACTGTGCTGAGATAGCTGGACTTAACAAAAGTTTCGTAAATCTAGATTTATGCTCTTCCACGCTGATGCCAAAAGGAAACAGGAAGCAAATTACCAAATAAAACAAAGCGCTAAGCCACTGGAAACAGCAACCCACGCTAGCAACCGTAGATCCCATGTTTAATTTGAGGCGGGACTTCTGTTGGGAATGGGAATTCACACTACTTCCAGTACAGGCCAGTTCACTAAGGAGACTCCATAACGCCTCTCTGTTGTCTCCCTTACTGTTGAAAAACGTGCTTCACAAGCTTCCTCGCGACTGGGACTTTTCTTTCTCCCGCTTTTAATTTTGTTACTCTGCAAAGCACTATGCCCATTGGTGGAGCTACACAAATGCCGAGGATGCCAAAATATGCAAACTGCCTTTCCCCATCATCAAATTACTTCACTGGAGACAATAAGAAGCCTGTTGCGCATTTTTTAAAACTGCCGTAAGGCATTGTAGACTTTACCTTTGTCTGTCTTTCTTTCCTGAAGAGTTGGAATTTGCCTTTACAAACCCTTGATCAAGATGTTATATCTCATCTTCAAAACCTGAAGCGCGTGCACACACACACACACACACACACACACACACACACACACACAGAGGCAACCCATGTCTGTATATGGTAACAGAACCTCCAAAGTACCATTGCATGATCTGAAACATCATCCACCATGCTAAAAATAGTCAACCCACCCCT
The DNA here is from genome assembly GCF_964188305.1 of Podarcis bocagei. Taxonomy (NCBI): domain Eukaryota; kingdom Metazoa; phylum Chordata; class Lepidosauria; order Squamata; family Lacertidae; genus Podarcis; species Podarcis bocagei. The sequence goes on from NC_138143.1 coordinate 30,271,195, forward strand.
TGAAGTCTCAAGAGACCATCTGATATTGCAGTATAGCATTAGCAAAGCTAAGTAGACATGAACGCTTAAAATAAACATCTCCACGGTGAAGACCAGAAGGCTGTCACACCCTTATTTTGCCCTCTGTGAAGTGGCTTGAGAGCTATACCTGAAGGAACATCCAGAAAGCTATTTTAGCTTGAGAACAGCAACGGCCCTACTTCTTTTTTTATAATATGCGGTAGAGATTAAGAACAACTAGGGTAGGGTTGTCATATTTTTCTTAAGACATGGGCTACTGGCTTCTGAGAGTTAAATGAGAGAAGGTTTGCAGCCACTGTTGAAATGAGATACCACGGATGTTCCTACTCAGATTCCATTTCCTCAAGGGAATTTTTTTCTCCCGTTCTCAGAGTTACTATTAACACAGGGTCAACTTGACGAAGCTGGTTGGGCAGCCATATCCAGGGAAGAAGATACTTCTTTTTTAAAAAAAAAATCAAAAGCTTCTTTTAAGTTTTGGAATTCAGTTGTGAAGATGATGGGTGACTTTAGGGTGACTTTAAGGAGAAACATTCATGGAGGACAGGGTATCAGTGGCTAGTAAGCTATGACTGCTATATAGAATTTCCATATGCAGAGGAAGTATCTCTTTACATAGCTGATGGGACAAGCAGAGGCAGATGTAGTCCATCACCTCCATGCTCAGCTTATTAAGCTTCCCGAGGAATCTAGCTGTCTATGGGTATCATCCCTACTATTCTTATTAATTCTGCTCAAACTGTGCAGCTGTCTCTCTGTGTGTAGAATAAAGCCAGCTTCAAACCATGGTTCAATATCCTGGCTTGTTCCGCCGCTGGCAAGTATAGTGTCCTTGCTTGGACTACATGGAAAACTATGCTTAATTAGGGACTTTTGGTTTGATTGCTCACACCACAAACAAAGGAGAAAAGGGACTGACTGTAAGAGTTGGAAAATGGTTCATTTTTGTCTTGGCTTAATAAACCTAGATGGGATCATCCAAAACCACACCTCTGGTTAAGGAAAACAAACCGTGGTTAAAGGTTATGTCTGCACAAGGTCACTGAGTTAAAACATGTTTTTCTATTTAGGAGCAAAAAAAAATCAGTTGGGGCGGGAGGAAATCACGCTTTTGAGATAAAACAATAAGTCATGTCATGTATTATTGCACAAAGCTACAAATATTATGACTGTCAACCAAACAGCATAGGCAACTAGCTACGGCAATTTTAAGTCTCACTGGCTTCAAAGGGAGCAGTGCTGCACTTTATTCTCCCACAGAAATCAATGTGACTTAAAGACTATGAGAATATTGCTTTTCCCATCTCACTGAGAAGCAATGCCCTGCTTTTTCACTGCTGGGCTCTCCTTCTGAAAAAGTTCAAAGACACAAGTCGTCAAGTCAAGGATCTCTTCCTCATCGTCATTCCCAAGTGTAAATAAGGACCCAAATAAAAAGTCATTAAATTGCTCAGCAATTTAAGATTCAGGGTTGATTCCAGCCAAGTCATCATCATAGCATGATGACTGACATTAACAGATGTACGTTGGCCATGTACACTGATGTCAGTGTGACTACTCCAAGTATTACTTAGTTGGGTGGCTACAATCCATTATTTGGTAGTACACTGTATGTTCAAATGTTTTAGATCATGCTCTTAGATAGTATAAAGGCTCTATTTAGTTGCAAAGCAGTATGTTTTAATTCTTCAGAAGAGACTGGGATTATAAAATGAGTGGGAACTCTTTAGGAGTTTGTATACTGCTTGTTCATTAAAAACCTTTAAGTGGTTTCCAGAGAATAAAATGATAAGTTCCAGAGTTAATGATAAGTTAACCTAATAAATTTCAAAATCTAAATCAAATCAGTTGTTAAAATATACATTAAAATATAAAATCACGTATTAAAATACATATCAACTTTACATATCTGGGTAGACCCTCTTAAAAAAACAAAACCTCTTAGCAAGCACCGAATACAACCCAGTGAAGATAGACCAAACACTATGCGATACTTATAAAACTTAAATCGGTTGTTTGACATTGACTTTAATCAATGTCTCCCCAAATCAACCTGCTACTCTAGAGTTCAAGCTCTGAATGGCATTCTTTACAAAATCCAAGCTTATTATTTCAGATATGGTCCCATTCTATACAAAAGTGTAAAGGGCAATAAAATCCTATTCATGTTTCGTCCCACTGTCCTCAGTGGGGTTGACTCCCCTGTCGGCATACCTAGGATTTCTGCCTAAGAGATCTTAAAAACTCTCTTTCTAAACCATGGAGTCAATAAGCATCATCAAAATAAACAGCAAGTGGGAGAAAACCATTTTCAATAGTGGCTTTAAAAAAGAGGAAACCAGCAGCATGCTTTGCCATTAATCAAAATCGTGAAAATCTTGTTTGTCTGAATCCATTATGGCCAATCCAATGGAACTGTGGAATATTTGGTTCAAATCAGTGTTCAGCGATGAATTCTGACCTAGTACCCCTGAATTAGGTATTACTTTCTGAACCTTGTTTTCCCTCCTATTAAATACAGAAATAACCAACACGAATGATTTTGCAAGAAAGAAAGCATTTTCATTGCTGTAGAAACAAAACCTATCTTGCTCTGAACAGCCTGCCCACTGAGGAAATCAACTGAGCACTCTTCCATATACAGTGGTGCCTCGCAAGACGAAATTAATTCGTTCCGCGAGTTTTTTCGTCTAGCGAATTTCTCGTCTTGCGAAGCACGGTGTCGGAAAAGTTCTGGAAAAGCTTCAAAAATCACCAAAAACGGCTACCACACCGCGTTCTATGAGTTGCTCCTCGAAGTCAAGTCGCAACTGTATTAACGGTGTTAAGAAAAAGGAAACAAACTTGCAAAAAACGCAAGACGTTTTCGTCTTGCGAAGCAAGCCCATAGGGAAATTCGTCTTGCGAAGCAGCTCAAAAACCGCAAAACCCTTTCGTCTAGCGAGTTTTTCGTCTTGTGAGGCATTCGTCTTGCGGGGCACCACTGTACTGAGTAAGCCCTCTTCCCTATACTGTACCTCCAAAAGAATACACAGCAATACAAGGAAAGAGAAATAAAAATCTGGAATGCCAATCTCTTGGGCATGTTAATAGGCAGGTATATATTATTCCTGAAGTAACAAATCCATTATCTCTACAACCAACAATATGTAACCACAAGACTACATATTCTTCCAAGAAGAGGCACAAGACATTATTTCACAAATTACTACACAGTGGGTAAAGATAACCTGATTGATTGCACCAATTTTCACCAAACTGGTTATGAGTTTCTGTATTTAAAACACTTGGGATGGAAATCTCGATGGGAGGAGATCGAAGTATGGAGTGCTTTGTCTGCATGTCTACATTGGTTTTATGCATAGAGAAAAGACATTTAACCTACTGAGAGCAGCTATATGCTAAAGTACCAGGCTTGGATCCAGACTTGCTCTTCCACAAACAGAAGGGTTCCTTCTCTTCACAGAATCATAGAGTTGGAAGGGACCATAAGGGTCACCCAATCCAACCCCCTCCAATGCAGGAATATGCAGCCATCCCATACGGAGATTGAAACTGCCACCATGGCATTATCAACACCATGCTCTAACCAACTGAGCTATCCAGAAGAGTCAGAGATCCTGAGCATCATCATCATCACTGGAGGAAGTTGGTGGGGAGGCAAAATTCAGCAGTCCACCAGTGTAGATATTGCTGGGCCAGATGGACCAATGGTCTGACTCAGAATAAGGCTGCTTCCTATTTTCCTATGTCCTCTGATCCTCCAGAGTAGCTCTTTGGAGACCACAGGGGCTGTAGGGAGGAGGGATGCAGAGCGAGTCAGCAAAAATACCTCCACCCTTCCTCCAATGGTACATCCTGTGGGTGGCATCCCATTCTATCATTGCAACTGAAGCCTTTAGATCCGTGTGTGTGTGTGAATGCACACACTCCTCAGGGTCACTAGACAGAACCAGCCTTCTGAATGGCGGCCCCTCCAATGCCAAACTCAGAGGCAAATAGGTATAAATGAACAGCATCCATAGCCATGGAACTGAGCAGAAGGCCATTTTGCACTCTCCAGATCCTTGCAAAAGAGGTCCTCTGGAGGGGGGAGGGGGAGTTGCTGACCAGGGATCAATTGCATTAAAAGTTGAAAATCCTCTTTACCAACTAGTGTTTCCATTTTTGTCAACGCTTCTAGATAAGAGGGAATAGTAGTAGGAAGTTTTATTTTCAATTGAAAACATAACTAGTTATGACACAGTATAACAACGTGAGGCTTAAATTCACATTTTAGCTTCTCCCATAACCTTCAGCCCTCAGTTATAGTTTGAATCTCCCCCCGCCCTTGCTGGTGGGGCTGTTTTTCTCTTCTTCAGCCACCTGTCCAAAATATCATGGAACCAGACAGTGTTCACAAATGACATCACTTTCCATTTTTAGTACCTGTTGACCAAAAGAAAGCCAAAGCAGGAACCACAGCCCTTCCCTCACGCTTTGTCATCTGAAGTCTACTGAATGGAGTAGAAGGTGGGTGTTTCTTCTGAAGTCTACTGCCTTTGGGGCTGCGTGCGTCTTTCTATAGAAGAAAAGCTTCGTAAAAGACGGTCCTCTTTTTAGTGTGCCCCATCATTACCCACTCTGCTTCTCCTTCCTCAGCGCAGATACTTCTGTTAGCAGAGAATTTCCACTACACATTGCTTATGGAATGTCTTAACCTACTTTTGTGCTTGCTCAACAGCTCTGCCTGCTTTCCGCTCCTGTTTGTCTCCTGTTTCCTTTTCCTGACAGTGATCCTTGCATCCTTTGAAAGCCAACCCTGCTGTGGTGACATCAGCTGAGCTTCCACTTTTTAGGCTCTTTCCAATGCATTCCATTAATATGAGCCAAGGGGTGGTTTTAACATCACATATCTTAATTTCCTAGACAGCTTTAGATGCTTCGGGTGTCAGAAGGCTTTACGAGATGTCAGATGGTTTCACAAGAATGTTGTGCCACAGGTCATTCCTTTCTCTTGATAATTACTAAGTAATTAACTGCAATGTAAAGTAGTAAGGAGAGAGGAATAGACAAAAGGCTCAACAGGGTGGAGTATATAGCAACCATCCCCCAAATATTCAAGTCAGGAGTCCTACAGGCCAGTGTAAGGTAAAGGTAAAGGTACCCCTGCCCGAACGGGCCAGTCTTGACAGACTCTGGGGTTTGTGCGCCCATCTCACATCTATTGGCCGGGGGCCAGCGCTGTCTGGAGACACTTCCGGGTCACGTGGCCAGCGTGACAAAGCTGCATCTGGCGAGCCAGCGCAGCACACGGAACGCCGTTTACCTTCCCGCTGGTAAGCGGTACCTATTTATCTACTTGCACCTGAAGGTGCTTTCGAACTGCTAGGTTGGCAGGCGCTGGGACCGAGCAGCGGGAGCGCACCCCGCCGCGGGGATTCGAACCGCCGACCTTTCGATCGGCAAGCCCTAGGCGCTGAGGCTTTAGCCCACAGCGCCACCCGCGTCCCTACAGGCCAGTGTAAACCATATTTAAAAAACAACAAAGCCCTCATAATCTGCAAAGAATGATTTGAAGCACATATAAGTTCATAGAATTTTAGAGTTTGAAGGAACCTTGAGGATCATCTAGTCCAGTGGTTTTCAACCAGTGTGCAAAAGGAAACAGTCCAAATTCCCTGACTTTGCCCTGACTATGTAGTGCACTGGTTTTCAACCAGTGTGCTGTGGCACCCTGGGGTGCCTTGAATGAAGGTAAACACTGGCCTGTTTCCCTCTTTCCTTCTCTCCCTCCTCTGATGCCCTCTGGCATCTCTGCCTCCCAAAGGCTTCCACAGCTGTTTATTGCAGCAGCCCTGGCTATAAGCTCTGCAGGTGAATTGTGCCTCTGAGAGGCACCTCTCTTTGGGGCAGGGGCAGCTCAGAGACCAGAGGTGGCAGCAGCAGCTGCCCAGAGGACTCCAAGAAGAGGAGAGGAGGCTGACAGAACACTCCACAAGTGAGGGTGTTCGAAAAAGGGTGAGAGGCTGCCAGCTGTGCAGGCAAGGGGTGACATGGCTGGGCTCCTGAGCCCCACAGGGGTGCCGGAGAAAGAATGCAGTTGGTCAAGGGAGCCATGGACTCAACAAGGTTGAAAACCTCTGATCTAGGCCAACCCCCCACAATGATGGAATACACAGCTGTCCCATACCGGGATTGAGCCTGCAACCTTGACGTTATGATGCTCTAACCAACCGAGCTATCTAAAGGGACTTAGCATTATTTAAGGAAACAAGTCTTCTTTGGCCAGCCATGTCCAAAGTCCCTTTTGGGGGCCTAATCCGGTGTAATCCGGCCCTGTGGCAGTTTATTTCCTGGGGTAAAATCCTTAAAAAAAGCTCAACTCCAACTCCAACGCTTAGAAAAGCTCAAAAACTTCAGTCCTAAAAAAAAGCTCACCAGCTTTGGGGTAAAATCATTAAAAAGCTCACCAACTTCAACCTAAAAAAGGGTCAACAACTTCAGCCCTTTACTTCATCAAATCTGGCCTTCTTTGAGAAAAGTTTGGACACCACTGTCTTTGGCAAATGCTGTCCATTTCACCTCCATACCTTGTGATGGCTGGTTCATGGGAGCTGTGAATTAGGAAATCTCTGGTTCAAATCTCATCTCAGCCATTAACTTAAATGGCAACTTGCCTCTCAGCCTCCCTTCCAAGCCCCATTACAATGTGGAGGTAATAATACTAAGGTACATTACAAGGCTGCTGTAGGAATTGTTGAGCTGGTGTATGTGAATCACTCTGAGTAACAGGGCAAAATACAAATGCAAACATCTTTATGATAGCTGTCAAGATATGCCAATGCTTGCAGTGCCTCCACAGTCATTACTCTCAGGAGGCAATTCTACCGAACACTCACTGGTGAAGCTGCATAGAATTAACTGAATGCTTAAAACAATTCACTGTTTACCCAGTCTGCACAAGTTTAACTCCCAGTAAAAATAAATAAATTACCTCACTATACCTTGTCAGTGAATATTGTATCAGCAGCAATGCATTTGACTTCCCCCTAATCAAAAACAATAGCTTTGTTCCTTTGCTAATCACTTGTACATGCCAGCACAAAACAATGTCGCTTTTCAGAACATTTATGACTTCCTCCAGAGGTTTTTCTGTTCTTTCCACCGATGACCAACTTGGGACATCAGAACTCACCAGATCATTTAATAAAAACCTTTCCTGCAACACAATCTGTGCTTTCAACTATTTCTTCAGTCACGTACCCACACACATCTGAAAACAAGGTTGGGTTGGTTAACCAGAGGAAAAGCAAAGTCAGTAGAAGCAGAATGGTTCCTTTAAATACCAGATAAAAATTTGGCAGCACCTGGCAAAATGCAACTGCTGAAACTAAGGTGAAGTGATTTTGAGTAATCCCTGGAAGGAAGACCACCTGGAGCCATATATACAGCATGTAGGCTTTAAACAGATATGCCAGACATTTTTTGAAGACTATTTTTAGGATAGTTATAATACTGGCAATATACTAACACCTTTGGCATGTACATACACCCAGCCAAGCAACTCCAAAGTTACTGATAGTTGCTATGATTACTGCAGTGAATGGAATTGCTGGAGGGAAAATTGAGAAGGTCTACAAGACCACTGAATGCAACTTGCTCCCAAAACCTCACCTCTCAGGTTGAGTGTCTATGCAATCCTACCCAAGCAGAGAGAAACCAAACCCTTTCACTATTACTCTACTTAAGCAGGACTCATGCTAGCAAGGGCCAACTGTGTCCTTTCAAGAAAATCAGCACTCCCAACCAGCTCATTTCATGGTTGGCACCACATAGTCCTAAGCCAAGTGCTTGAGTTAATTCAACATTACTCTGGCCATGCAGGAGGAGTTCTTCATGGAAAAGTAGCTCCCTTATGGCTAAGCTAGCACTGAAAGGACCCAAAAATCATGCCAGCCACTCACTTTATGGGAAAGGCAATACTACACAACTAAAAGCAAAGCTGCTCACATCACCAGTGTGAAGGGGTACACACCCAATTTATCACTGGTATTACACCATGTATTTCCTGGGGTCATGCAATTCTTCCTCACCTGAATACCTTTTGTTACTGAGCAGCATTCCAACTGATTTTCTCCTCAAGAACAGTAGGTGGCTAATGAAAGAAAAAGATGAGTGCTGTTCTTGTATTTGGTCCTACATTCAGGCCACGATCAGGCTAAAATTAATTATTACTTTAAGTCCCATTAAGTATAGTAAGACTTGCTGGCCACTTTTGACTTAAGTGTGTTGTAGATTCCAACAGGACTTGGTCACAAGCCACTTTCACCCGACTAGGGTCATGCAGTTCAGTTTTACTATCCAGTGATCATGATTTGAGGAGGGGAGTAAAGTATACACTAAATGCAACCTAAATAATCCTCAGGGCTAGCCAGGTTGAGATGAGAGGACTAACAAGTCAGAATTAACCAGTGTTACCTATTATCTGTAGAATATTCTAGTGTTAAGAACTTCCTTGCGTAAGCGGTAACTGCATCATGGAGTCATCTGATAGCAATGGCAAGAATGAAAAGCCCCCTTGATTGCAAAGTGTTGCAGGACTCTTGACTATCTCTCTCTCTGCACTCAATGCAACTGTCCAACTACAACCCACCACCACCCACAAGAATGTTCTGCTCTCTCTTAAACTGGTTACACCATGTGGTCTACTTCTTCTTAAAGGTAAAGGACCCCTGACAGTTAAGTCAAGTTGAGAACTCTGGGGTTGCGGTGCTCATCTCACTTTCCTGGCCAAGGGAGCCAGCATTTGTCCGCAGACAGTTTTTCCGGGTCATGTGGCCAGCATGACTAAGCCGCTTCTGGTGAAACCAGAGCAGCACACAGAAATGCCGTTTACCTTCCCGCCGGAGCGGTACCTATTTATCTACTTGCACTTTGACGTGCTTTCAAACTGCTAGGTTGGCAGGAGCAGGGACCAAGCAACGGGCGCTCACCCCGTTGCGGGGATTCAAACCGCCAACCTTCCGATCGACAAGCCCTAGGCTCAGTAGTTTAGACCACAGTGCCACCCGCGTCCCTCTACTTCTTCTTAATGAGATAGCAAAAAGTGCTGAGCATGGTGGCTAATGACGACAAAGTTGCAGGTTTGATCCCCGTATGCTACAGCTGCATATTCCTGCCTTGCAGGGGATTGGACTAGATGATCCTCAGGGTCCCTTCCAACTCTAAAATTCTATGATTCTAATTAAAAGAGGAACAACGAATAAGTGCCCAGGAGTCACGTCTACCAGCCAGTCTACTCCACTTGCTGTGGACTGGAGAGCCCTTGATGTGAACAGGCACAGTGCTCTATAAAACTACTAGTCTTTCAGTAGGGAGCCATTATGTAATTAGCCAAATCCTGTCCTTTGCTATTATTTAAAAAATAACAATGCTCTAACCACTTGACTAGCCTTTGACATAATGACTGGTCTACCAATCTATCAAGTTTATTACCAGCTCATCCTGCATAGATCCAACTGAAACTGTAAGCATCCAGGCGCCTTGGCCCACCATTTTTCCATTTTCAGATTAGGGCACGCAATGCAATTTTTAAAGTCTATCTGTCATAGTGCTACATCAATTGTCACAAAGTTCTCTCATTTCCTAATTCCGTACTCTCTTGAAGGAAAAAAAGGAAGCAGAAGAATGCCACGAAGATGACACCAACAGATGAAGTCAAGAAATAATTCAGATGCATCTCTGAAATTCTGTTCCCTTCAACCAAGAAGATAGTTTAACTTAAGATAATTATCTTCTCTGTGCCTTCCCCCTCCTCTTTCTTCTCTCAGCACTGGCATACAAACCATGCTATTTTAGCTTCTTTCCTGTTCTCCCAGTTCTTCTGGAACATTTTATTTTCAACAGTCAACTCATCTGGAATACTGCCATAGTGAAGTTCATCTATTACAATGTTAACTGTATCTCTCCCAGCAGCATCTATCACCTTTACATTCAAGAATTTATTATCACTGCTCTAAATTTTTTTATATATATTTTAAAAAGAAAAACATGGACAGAAAAGACATAAGCCTGCTCTACAGACACTTTCACCCCAACATCTTCACCCAGAATTGCATATTCTTTTCGTGGTTATAAAAAGAAGAGAGATGCTTAACACTTTTAAGATTTCCTAAACTTCAAAAGAAACATCAAATGGTATGGGGAAGGCATATACAGAGATGATGATGATAGATGGAAGGACATATTAAAAAAAACAAAAAACGGGTAGCATTGTGAACTCTTGTTATCAGAAAAGTGCAAGTCTGAAAGGAGGAAAGATCAAAAGTGTTAATGCAACAAACAAACAAAACCTAAGAATTGCCTTCCTCAATCAGATCATAGCCTCAAGGAGCACATCTGTCTGTTCCCATTAGTATCCAGGCAGATACTGTACACTGGGAACCCATGGAGAAACTTCCTTCCCCATATCTTACCCTGCACCTGATAATCAGAGATGTCTCCCCTTCTGCTATGGATAAGGTTAACTTAGTTAATTAATTTCTTATCCACACTTTACTACAAGGCCCCAAGGCGGGTCACAACAATAAAATATGCCATTATGAAAATAGCCATTCATGGGTCTATGGTCTATAAACTTGCCTAAATCTTCAGACACCTATGCTTGTGGCTCCTGTATTTCTCGTAGCCAAAGACTTCATGAGTGCTATCATGAGCTTCAACATTCAATGTAGCATTCTGTATTCCGCCTTACTGTATTTCTTAGGGAAGTGGGGATCATACATTTATAAATAAATTAAGTAACATCCACCCATGGTTCGGATATTTAAGTACTGGCTGTGCCGAATATTTTGGGGTTCAGTAAGTGACAAATACTTTTTTTTAAGTACCTGTTGCAACACTGGTGTGCCGCGTGAACTTTCTTTTACTCGTATTAAAAAATAGCCTCCATAAACTAGTCTATTCATCAACTAGTACACTGTTGCGATGACTCCATAATTACTCATTGCAAGAATAAAAGGGTTTCTTTAGTTCGCCTAAGCCAGTGGTGGCCAAACTTGGCCCTCCAGCTGTTTTTGAACTACAACTCCCATCACTGCTAGCTAACAGGACCAGTGGTCAGGGATGATGGGGACTGTAGTCCCAAAACAGCTGGAGGGCCAAGTTTGGCCACCACTGGTCTAAGCAATGCCCCAACTTAATGCAACCAGAGGGGCTGCCATGGGTGTTGAAACATTAAGCCACCCTGTTGCACGCATGCACTAACCTGTGCCTCTAGCAAGGCCCTTAAAAGCATTGATTCTCATGCACACAACATTCTGCCAATATAATGGCAGTGACATTTTTCCAGGGATGGAATAAGGATGCACTGGGAAGCGACAGAAGACCTCCCCCAAAATACCATTCCCTAGAAAATATGGTAGCTGTGCTACCAAATGCCTACCCCTTGGTTAAGATGACATAGGTGTCTATTTTAGTACAAGAGTGAAACGTGCCTCGAAGTTAAATACAAAAATACAACAACCCTCTTGGAATCATACAATTGTAGAGTTGTAAGGGACACTAACGGTCATCTAGTCCAGGCATCCCCAACCTTCGGCCCTCCAGATGTTTTGGACTACAATTCCCATCACCCCTGACCACTGGTCCTGTTAGCTAGGGATCATGGAAGTTGTAGGCCAAAACATCTGGAGGGCCACAGGTTGGGGATGCCTAATCTAGTCCAACCCCCTTTCAATGAAGGAATGAATGAACTCTGCTCCTAGTATCAAAAATCTGGCAAACATTTGGCCTGACCCAACCTTTTTTCCTTGTAGAAATCACCACCATAGGAGTTATCTAGTGCAATTCACTTCTGATACTTGAAATATGACACATCCCTATTAAAATAAAAGACAGCCATCCAATTTGGGGAAAGTGCTGCAAGCATCCAAATACAATAGCTTTCTAGCCATGGTTATTGTTATAATACTCACTGAGAAAGAAGCAGGCGGTCCAAAGACAAATTAGTACTTCCTCAAGAACCTGATACAATCAGTACCTATTAAGCATGGTTTTCTTGATTTGTCAGCAGAAGATAAGGATCCTCTATTCCTTCAAGATTGCTCTTTGCAACGCCTTAAAGCCTGGTGAACTCTTGGTTACAGCTCAGCTAACTAGAGATAGACTTGTCCACCACCTTCCTCCCAGCCTCAACAATGAGTGTTAACCAGCATTGTGCTTGAACTTCTGTCTTTACATAGACATTCATCAATACCCACAAATTTCATTCTCTTTGTGTTTTCTCTCAGTTTTAATGACAGACCTATGTTCTTCAGCTTCATTGGAGAAATTAGCTACATTACAGGGAAGATTAGTAGAGTCTTAAATCTGGTGCAATTCTAAGTGTGTAATATTGAATATAATCCATAGAAACATTGCAGAAGTTGCTCTTAGCTTACCTCCACTATTCCCACACCCAAGAATATATATTTCAAGAATATTCTCTTTGACTAGCCGTTCTCAAAACTTAGATTTGGATTATTATAAGACTTCAGTACTTCCTTTCGAGCAATAAAATTATCTTCATGAAACGTGTATTTCTTTCTACCATTAATTGTCACCATAAAATTCCATCTGGCCAACTGATATTGGAACACAACTTCTCTCCATATATAATTGTGATAGTTATTTCATTTTCAACCCTCCTAAGTTCCTAAAAACCACCCCACTAATATATCAGGGTCACATACCCCATTAATATATCAGGGTCACATACACCACCATTTAGGGTATTTAATAAATAAATAAATGGTATTTGGCAATATAAAATATAAATATGAAATCATATTAAGGATTATGGCTTACAGTACAGAGAAAATGCAGGAAGCACAAAGAAGTATACATTTCCTACAAGAGATGGAAGATTCCTATCAAGGATGACATCTAGATTCAGCAGCGATAGTTCCTTTGAACTCTAATTGACACTCATATATTTTTCCTGCAATTCAAAATCCACCCAAGGATCTGATCAAACAACAACAAATGTTTAACACCTCCTTAACAGCTACATCAACACCAAATTAGTGGGGGGGGGTTGTATTTTTTTTAAATCACTTTAAGGGTCATTTAGACATCCCTTACCTTGAACTCACTTTTACTGACCTCCCATTTTAATGAAACGCTTAAATTACAATCTCAGCTACAAGCCAGGTTTTGAGAAAACGTTGAGTGATACACCTGGTATTGTAGGAGAATACATGAAGTGTGAAATATCACAGGTTGTAGGAGAAAGTTCTCCATTTTTTACATCCCTTTGGGTCACCGAGGACCCCCAAAGCATAGAGAATTAAAAAGAAAAGCAAATCTGAGGAGCTTTTGACTACTGTTGACGTTGATCATTGAATATCAAGCTAAATCTTCAAAAGACCTACATTTTCTTCCACTAGTTTCTGTGTTCATCATCTCATTATGAACATGGCAAATTCTTCACCTTGTGGAACATTCATGCATAGGATAACAACTGAATGATATCTCCGATTTCCACGGGAAAGGGCGATAAACTTCTTCCCTCCCCCTCATCTCCTCAAGACAAACTCAACTACAAGCCCAAAAGAGAAAGGAATCCGAAAATAAAATTAACTCACTGAAGAAACAAGTAGATAAGCAGCCAGTATGTTATGGGTGCATCAGTAATTTTCTCAAAGAGTCTCAAAGCAAGCTCCAACACCAGATCAGCTGACACCATCTCAAGCACAATGGATTGCAGTTCACATATTCCATGCAAGTCAAGAGGGACCATCAAGTATCTGAAGAAGTGTGCATGCACACGAAAGCTCATACAGTACCAGTAACAAACTTAGTTGGTCTCTAAGGTGCTACTGGAAGGAATTTTTTTATTTTGTTTCACCAAGTACTGAGACACACATGTGCAAAATAGCTCTTAAAAACTCTTTTCTATTTTCTGAGCAAGAAGTATGATTGCGGTGTCAATGCAAAGTGAATAGCACAGCTTTTGATGGAAGTTGTCCTAGTCAAAGTGGTTTTTATTAGCAAGAAGAGTCTTGGGCCTTTGTCAGTTAGTTTGTTTGTTTTGCAACACCCATCACCAACCACTGATGATGAAACCATCTTCAAGTTGAGTTTAAAACAGGTCTCTTGCAAAAGACCATTTACCCTAACTCTACCAATTGCCCTGTATATTTAATTCTGCCTGTGCTATCTTTACCTTCATATATCAGAGAGAAACCATCCATAACTCTCAATCAGGTAAACCAAGTTCTTATGAACAGATATTGTGCATATGAACAGATTCATCACGGGAAGAAAACAATAGCCGTGTCTACTAAAACAAATGAAAAATGGAACTCGTTGGCCTCAGCGAGCAATGGAATGGGCCTACCACAACATCATTAAAGAGTATGCAATGAATGTCTCGCACTGAAACATTGTGCTTTGTTCACCAGCTAGAAAGAACTCAGAAGTTTGAGGAAAGAAATGTACAACCACAATCAAAAGTTAAGTAGTAAAATCAAATATTCCCCATGATTTTTTTTAATAGGGCTAGTGTTTTATCAGTAACGTAGATAACATAGATAAAACCACCAAGGTCTATCATCTAAAATTTAACATTTTCAGAAATTACAATTTTGTTGATTGCATATAATTCAAGGTGGGAGTTTCCTTATCTTATGGTGACTTGTAACTATCTGTGACATACACACATATATCTACATTTCTATCACTTAAGTTTGCTTTTGCAGTTTTACTATGGAAACCCAAACTCCTCTCAGCATTTCAAACATTTTGGCTACCTCACTTTCATTATTTCACCCTCTGCTTACCAACTTCTCAAACAGAGAATTAATTACACTCTTAATATTCATGGTCATTGTTTTGAGGCACAGTAAAGTGTTAGGCTGGAGCTACTGTTGATGACTCTGCAGATTTAATTTTTCATCAACTTTAGATGACCCTAGAGTATTCCTAATTAGAAGCTGGAAACAAAGGTGAGAAGAAGAAAAATACCATCTTTTTCTGAATTGCCATCATATTGTTGAAATATTAGCATTCCATAATTACATCTAAAAATAGAATTCATGTTCCAGACAAATGTCAGCATTTTAAAATCTCGCTGATTTCAATGGAAAAGAGTCAAGTGCATGCTGGCTACAGTCCTACACACAACTTACCTGGGTGTAAGCTCCACTGAACTCAATAGGGCTTACTTCTGTGTAGATATGTATAGGACCACACTGTAACTCTTCCATGGAAATCAATGGAACTTAAATGTACTTAGGTTTGGCTGGATCATGATGATAATTCTAATGAAACTCCAACATTTCTAAGCTCCATAATTGATGTTTAGGGTCAGGTTTAGGAAGGGGGGGGCAATGAGAGAAATTCCTCCATGAATTACAGAGCCTTTAAGATGCCTTATGGAATTTCAGAGATACTCATAATTGCATGATTCATTTTTTAAAAAATAAAAAATAAAAGTACATACGCAGCTCCAAATTATTTACCAAAATTGCAACACTTCCAGAAGATACCATCAATTGGAATGTCCACTGCGAGGCTAACACAAAATTTGCTTGATTGACATTGATTTCATGTCATTCTGCAGAAGAACACTGCCAGGCTCATCAGATATTTAGCTATTCCATTTTCTCCACACACAAAAAATAAAGCACGTCTTTGGTCAACTGAGGCAGCCTCTTGAAGGCCATGAAGTTCAACCCAAAAGTTACATCTAAAAGGGGTTGGTTTCAAAAATGAAACTATAAAAGAAGCAGGGAGAAAATATGTCCTTTTGAGCACAGGTCTCTCACTCTCTGTCTGTCTCTGGAGAATCTATGAAAAGAATCTATGAAACTTCCTCAAATCGTCCATTTCCTGGAGTCAGAAAGAGAAGAGACATCAAAAAACATTGCTCACTGGAGGGGAAAAAATGTCAAGCCAGGCTTTGCCAACAAAGCTTCAGAAAAAAATGGAGAAACATCCATAATTGCATGAGCACTTCCCATCTCAGCTTTGTCTACTGGAAAAGCCTGCCCTTGCTCTCCCTCTCCTCCATTTTCTGGTGGAGCTAGAGAACATGACATGGCTTACCTGACTCAGATCACAGCCCTCTGTCCAACTATTCACTTCCTCTTAGACATGCAAGTAGCTTCATGAGACAAGCAGGCATGCACACAAAAGCATCAGCAGAAAGCAACCCCGTATCTCGCCACCTTTTCCCCCCTTCCTAGAAGGTCCTTCCCCAAAAACCAAGAGGAGCAAACTTTCTCTGGGTTGGAAAAAAGAAAGGCTGAGAATCTCATCACAACAGAGGATTGCAAGCTGAGATCTCTCCAGATCTCCAGAGCCAGGATCTCCCCTTTCCTCTCCACACACACACACCCTCATGCAGAAGTAGAAACTATAAAGCTCAGGGAAGAAAGAGGGTGACTCCAAGAGAGGAGAAGAGAAACGCCTGGAGATTGTGTGTGTCCCCGCGCGAAAGAGGAGTAGCTTTGTGTTTTGGAGTCTGGACTGGAACCAAAGCAGACAGCTTGCAAATGGAGGACAAGGAGATAAAGAAAGAGGGGGGGAGGAGGGAAATGAAAGGGGGGAAAGCTCAGCTGCTTCTCATTCCCTGGAAAGCCATGGACACCAGGGAACCGAGCAAGAAGTGAGGCTCTCTGTTGAAACACCCCCCACTCTCTTTTCTCTCTCTCTTTTCCCTTTCTTCCCTTCTCAAAGCAAAGAGCAAAAACTGTGTTGTAATGGCTTCTCTCCAGCTTCCACCGCTGTCCTATTCCAAGGCAACCCTTTTCAGAAAGGAAGGACCACCAAGCTCAACTTGAGGAAAGGCGGGAGAGAGAGCCTTGGTTGTGTATGCCTGGGGTGTGGGTGTGTGGGTGTAATTGGGGGGGGGGAGAAGAAGGTCCAGTCTACCTGCCTGAGAGAGAGGGACCAGATTTTGGAAGGAGGAGAGGAGAGGAGGCGCAGAAAGAGAGAGAGAAAGAGAAAGCAAAGAAAGAAAAAAGGAAGGAAAGAAAGAAAGAGGTCACCGGTCGAGGCAGCTCTACAGAGCTTTTTCCCTCTCCGCACCCCCCCCCCGGCCGCCTCTCTCTCTCTCTCTCTCTCTCTCTCTCTCTCTTCTCCCAGCGCCTGGGAGATCCAGTCACTTCCCCACACAGCCAAACCCCCAAATGCCCCCACAACACACTTCTCGGCGGCGCTCCTCGCACTTCTCTCTCTCGCCCCACAGCCGCCTCAAATGCAACAACAACACAAAATTAATTAACTGCCTTCCTTCCTCCTCCTCCTCCCACCAGCTCCACCACCACCACCTCCTCCTCCCCCATTACAGGAGACACAGAGAGACCTCTCTCTCTCTCCTCGCTCAACAAAACCACCGGGTCCGCCGCCGCCGCCGCCGCCGCCACCACCTTGTGTTTTGTGTGCTCGAATTCCTCCAGCTCGCCCTGAATGAATGGATCTCCTCGCTTCTCCAAGCTCCCCCCCCCCCCCAAGGTGGCTTTGGTGGGACAGCCAAAAAAGGAGAACCTCGCTTTGCTCTTTTCCCCTCCAAGACCCGAGATGGGCTTCAAAGGCCAGAACTTACAGGAAGGTCCCGGTTGCTGGTGGCGGCGGCGGCTGGGTCCTTTCCCCCTTCTGCTCCTGCCTCTGGCTCCTCTTCTTCTTCTTCTTGCAATTGTTGTGGAAGTTGCACCTTTCTTTTTCTCTCTTTGCTGAGGTTCTCATGTGCTCCTTGCCAGGTCTCAGCAATGGAGGATCGCCATCTTTTTCCCTGCTTTTTTTCCCTCTCTCTCTCTCTCTCCTCTCCCTCCCCTCTCTCTCTCCCCCTCTCCCTCGCTCCTTCACTGGCTTGCTGCAGCTGCAGATGACCTGAGATATCCGTCTCTCTCTCTCTCTCTCTCTCTCTCTCTCTCACTCAACCCTTCTGTGTGTCTCTCTCTGAATAATGAGCAACCAAGAGGGAGCGAGAGAGGGAGAGAGAAGACAATCTCCTTGCCTACCACACACAAAACGCAAGAGCACCAGGGGGTGCAAGAAGGCTTTCTAACAACAACAACAAGAACGGGGGTGGTGGGGAGAGAGAGAAAGGGGGAAAGGCAGGAGGAGAGGAGGAGAAGGGGCAGGAGAGGTGGGTGGGGGTGGGAAGATCTTCAGAGATGGAGGAGGAGGTGGTGAAGATGAAGGCAGCAGCAGCAGCAGAAGGTGGCTCCAAACTTAAAGTCCTCTTGGGAGATGATTTCTGAGGCGCTCCCAGGCTTCCTGAGCGGGGCGAGGAGAAAGGGAGACCTGGAAGAGTCCTTCCAACCTGGTTGCCTCCAGAAACCTCCAGCTCTCGCCAGCCTGGGGAGAAGCCCCTCGCCCGCGGCTCTCCCTCTGCTGGGTCATCCTCGCCTTTTCCTACCAGCCATGGCAAGTCCTGCTAAATAAAAAGCCAAGCGCCACCCGGGTTTTCCCCCTGCACGCAAGATGCGCCTTCTTGTCACCTAAGCTGATCCCTGAGATACGTCCATCTAGGAGAGACTTAAAATCTTTCCCTCTTGGTGTTGTTGTTCTTTTTTTTCCTTCCCCTGAACAGGGTGAAGGAACATAAATGCAACTGGAGGTGGCAAAGTGTGGTGGGGTTTTTTGTATATATTTTTTAAAGGCATAGATCTACCACGTGGTTGATTTTAATTCTCTTTTTTCCCCCTCCTCTTTTAGCTTTGCATGTTGGAAGGGGGGCGGCGGAGAAAGAAAGGACTCAAATTGTCCATTTCTAGCACGTATTTTGAAGTCTTCTCCCGGAAATAAGGACTCTTTGTCGTTTGAGTTCTTCCCCAAGCATATATATATAATATAAATATATAAATACACACACAAAGAAAGGGAGCTTTGCAGCGCTGAAGAGCAAGCGCTCCTGCTACTTTAAAAAGCCTTGTGCAATGTTTGGGCTACCGCAGAACCCCACTTTAATTTTTAAAATAAAACTTTGGTGCCACCTTCTCCCCACCCCACCCCCTCCGTTGTCTGCCTCTTCTGTGGTTGCCTCTGTGTACAGCAGTCTATGGAAAGTAACAATCAAGATTCCCAAACGATAAGGTGTCATCATCACCTTGAAGGCAAGGAAGAAGGCAAAGATGAAGTTATTATATCTCAGCATCTTCATTTCCCCAAGAAATCGTTCTGAACCTCTTCAGAGAATTTTTTTTTTAAGTGACTGGGGGTGGGGGATGTCTCCCATTCCCAGCCTTATATTCCCCCCTCCATGCCAAATCTAATACCTTCCAGACTTTAATCTGGTACTGAGAGGGAGGGAGATGAAGTTAGCATTGGAAAATCAATAAACACTGTAGTGGAGAGGAAAGCAATTTGAATGGGAAGACATGACAGTATTGAATCTTCTTGACTGTTTCTTTTAGACCTCAAACTGGATCAGAGAAGGAGGAGAACCTTAAAAGCTTCTTTTGAGCAGATTTTGGGATGGGGAACCCCTCTCCCTGGAATGAGAAACCTTGAGAAACCAGAGAGAGAGAGCTGAGATCTTCTTTAAAGTGTTAGAATTTAATTAAGACATGGAAGGTGATTCAACTCAAGCTTTAGAAACCACTTGATGCCCAAAGTCAAGGAGTCAAAAACAAATGTGGAAATGGCAAAAGGATGAAGACTCTGATCAAATAAGTAACAAGGAGGCAGCAAATTTCACTGCATTTTTCCATAGCTATATCCCTGGTGTTATTCTCAATTTTTAAATTAACTGTGCGCCCATTTAAAAGGTATTTATACAGAACACAGCTTCCCCCAAATAATCTGGGCAGCTGATGCTTGTTAAGGGAACTCTCTGATGGGTAAAAATGACAGTTCCATTTATTCTTTTAGAGAAGCCATATGCTAGTCTTGCTAGCTAGGGATGATGGGAGTTGTAGTTTAAAAACAGCTAGAGACATATGTTTGGGAAACACTGGATCAGGGTGGCCAGTGTGGTGCCTTCCAGTCATCCATGCACTCCGATTCCCATCAGCCCCAGCCAGCATAGCCAATAGTATGGGATGATGGGAACTGGAGTTCAGCAACATCTGGAGAGGACCACGTTGACTACACATGGTGCAGATGATGGATAATAATGGGTGTGGCTCAAGTTGGTGTTTTTTTAAAAAAAAATCTGTGGGATTTGTGTCATCTTAAAAGACAGTAAGGGTTATCACATTCTTCTCACATTCTATTATTTTGACTATTTACCTTTATTTCCTAGTGTAGATTGGATATTGCTCAGGCAGAGGTAGGATTTCTTAAACCATTTCCCCCCCTCCTGGTTTTGTTCTGGTCTGGAATTGCAGCTGGTACAGAATGGTGAGTGGAGCAACTGGACACAAGCATGTTACACCCGTAAGATGTTGAAGGAACTGCCAATCAGCTACCCAACAATGTTCAAGGTCCTCTTGTTAACATACTGAGCCCTAGATAACTTGGAACCAGGTTATCTGAAAGACCTTCTGCCCCTGTATAGACCTGTAAGATCACAGAGATTGTCTGGGGAAATTCTACTTCTGGCACTGCACTCCACAGAATATCATAGGGTGGGGAGTGGAAAATGGGCATTTTCTGGTGTTCCTGTTCTGTGGATTGCCCTACATTGCTGTAGTTGCTTCAAACTTCTTATAAAAGGTTCATATTTTTGTCCAAGATTTCCCTGACCCATAAGAGTCTTGTGCATCAATCCCCTGAATTAGTTTTATTTGCTTTTATATTTTTTATCACTGTTTTATTGGTTTCAAGCTTTATATTTGTTTTAAAAGACACTGTTTTTATATGGCACATAGTCTACACTGCTTATAGATTTAAAATATATTAAGGGGTTTATAAATGCTTTGAAATATTAATTAAATAGCTTTCTAATAAAGGTGCCATCTGTGCCACAAACACCTTTTGCATTTAGGCAATATAATAATAATAATACAAAAGGAATGCTGGGCACAATCCAACTAAAGTTAATAATAATGGATGGAATCCTGCAACTACTACTACTACTACTACTACTAATAATAATAATAATAATAATTTATTACTTATACCCCGGCCATCTGGCTGGGTTTCCCCAGCCACTATGGGCAGCTCCCAACAGAACATTATTAGTAATAATAATAATAATAATAATAATAATAATAATAATAATAATAATAATGTGTTAAAACATCAAACATTAAAAACTTCCCTAAATAGGGCTGCCTTCAGATGTCTTCTAAAAGTCAGATAGTTGTTTATTTCCTTGACACCTGATGGGAGGGCATTCCACAGGGTGGGCACCACTACCAAAAAGGCCCTCTGCCTGGTTCCCTGTAGCTTCACTGCTTGGAGCTGGAGCTGAGTGTCCAAGCTGAATGATGGGGGTGGAGATGCTCCTTCAGGTACACAGGATCGAGGCCATTTAGGGCTTTAAGGGTCAGTGTCAACATTTTGAATTGTGCTCGGAAACGTACTGGGAGCCAATGTAGGTCTTTGAGGACCGGTGTTATATGGTCTCAGCAGCCACTCCCAGTCACCAAGTCTAGCTGCCACTTTACCTTCTGGATTAGTTGTAGTTTCTGGGTCACCTTCAAAGGTAGCCCCACGTAGAGCTCATTGCAGTAGTCCAAGCAGGAGATAACCAGAGCATGCACCACTCTGGCGAGGCAGTCTGCAGGCAGGTAGGATCTCAGCCTGCATACCAGATGGTGCTTTAAGACTCGCTGGAGACCCCATGGAAAAGTTAGTCCGTGCTTAATTCTCTTCCACTGAAATAATCCATAAGCAAAAGTGCTTAAGATTGCAGCCCTACTCTGAATGATCTGGAGTAAGTATCGTTGAATTTCCTGGGATATACTTCTGAACAGATATGAGTAGGATGGCACAATTAGGCTGCAAACCTAAAGGTACATACTTAACAGCAGATTCCAATAAATTCAATGGGATGTTCTTCTCAGTAGACATTCTTCTTGTTGTTATTTATCTGATTTACTTGTTGTTGAATACAAAATGTCTCTAGGCAGCATACATATGCACCTTAAAAAAAACCAATCAAGTTTAACAATAAAATAACAACCCCCCCCCAAAAAAAAATCCCAATAGCAATAAGCATGACTATCATAATCCCTCAAAAGAATGGAATAAAAGGGATGACTTAGTGTGGTTCTGTAAGGATATTATTGTTGGCACCAGGTGGACGTCATCGGAGGCAGCATTCCACAGAGAGGGGGCCTTAACCCAAAAGGGCCCCCCTCCCCCTTGTCACTCCACTTACATCTGGAGAAGGCCCTCACATGATTAATGCTGAGTTTGGATATGCTCAATGTTATGATATGCTATAGGGTTTCCCAAGCTTGGGTCTCCAGTTTTTTTGGACTACAACTCCCATCATTCCTAGCTAGCAGGACCAGTGGTCAGGGATGATTGGAATTGTGGTCCAAAAACAACTGGAGACCCACGTTTGGGAAGCCCTGGTCTATTACATGCATGGGACAGTCTTGTAACTGCGATGGGAGCTATATTATTCTTAGCATTATTCTTAGTATTATTAGCATCATCATCAACTGTTACGATATATTACATGCACAGAACTGTGGTTAGGATCTATATTGTTGTTGTTATGCCTTGAGTGTGAAATTAAAATTCAAGCATTGTTGAAATGGGAAAAAGAAGACTTTTTGGGGAAAGCAATACTGCTGGGTTCAGAAAATAACTTTTGGGAGAGTGGTGGAGAATCCAGGAGAAATATCTATTGACTCTTGTGATTTCACATGGACAAATGAATTGGGCACCTCCTAAGATGCTGATAAAAGAGCCTTGGAGGTGGGAGGAAACTGCATTTTGCTGCTGCCAGGGCGTGCATGTGCTCTGGCAGCAATTTTCTATAAATCATCCCTTCTCGTGAAAGGAACGCCAGGACTTTACAAAAAGTCTGTGACGTACCTTCAGCACTCAAGCAGATAATGTGTCTCTTTGTCTTTTAATAATGAATCCTGGCTTTTCCTGTCAGCTACTGCTTCTTGGGAAACAAGAGCCGCAGCTCAGAAGAAGGAAGTCTGGAACGCCATGTCAGGCATGGAAAGCTTAAGCCTGATCAGTCCTGTAATCTTTAAAAAGGGTTGTGTGAGGTGGAACCACCCAAACTTCCTGGAGATGCTTTCTTAGCTGACCTCATTTCCATAGAAATGCCCACAGGGGTTTTGTCTTCCTGGTAACCCAGCTTGCATAATTACACACAGATTTTCTTAGGTAGCACAGTCATGACTGTTGTCCCTAAAAAAATGCCACATAGCTGAAGGGCACTCCTTTATTTTAAAGTCTGATTAATCTCTCCAATACACCATAGCTCCACGCTCAGCATAATAATGGACGCATCTTAACTCCTCAGGCTGCCCAAGAACTCCATAGAATTTGGCAAGGGCACTCCATGGTGTGTCTTATTTGTGAAAAGTTGACCTGGCAACAATGCTATTACTGCTACTCGGCGTCAGGTGGTGAGAATGCCAGGGTAAATTCTTGGCACAGAGCTCTTTCTTTCAGCGTTGGTTGCAGAAACGCTGCACAGAAGGGACTTGCATTTAAGAACGAATGGAGTTTGCCTAGGTCAGTTAAGCAGGCAAGAACATCCCTTTCAATCCATCACAAACTTTTGTCTCAGTGCTCAGTTTCCCATGCACCCCTTCCTTAGGAACTCAAGGACATCCAAGGCCCCTCTTGCAAGCCAGTGAGAGGGGAGATTGTGAATGCTGGTCATGCAACCTGCCCCTGACATACTCAGGGGTATGCCTCCCAGTGGCCATACTTCCCTTCACCAGTCTGGTGCCATCCAGAAGTTTTGGACTACAACTCCTATTGGCTCCAGGCAAGTGCTGGCTGGAACTGATGGGAGCTGCAGTCGGAAACATCTGGAGGGCACCAGGTTGGTGAAGGCTGCCCTGTGCACAGATGGAAAACCAGGTGGCCCTCCAGATATTGCTGAACTACAAGCAGACCATGCCGTCTGGAGCTGAGTTGGGAGTCCAAAAGAACTGAGTGAGCCACAGGTTCCATATCAGCTAACACACAAACCACATGCATAGGTGTGTCTGTGCAGGGATGTTAAAACTGAGAGTATGGTCAGTGGGTGCGACCCTGCACTCAATAAACAAAACAGGACACCTTCACACAATTTGTCATTAACGTGGGATGAAGCAACACAAGCTGGTGACAGCCATTAGATTTCACAGCTTCTTCAATGGATTAGGACAGACCAAAGGCATGGAGGTGGCTCTTCTAGGGTCTCCAGCACGGCCTGCGGTTGTCCTACCATACTCCACACACACTTCTGCACTGCCAGAGATGAAGCTGATGCCTTAGCAAGTGGAGGAAGCTGACTCAGCAACAGCTGATGCTGCATAAATCAGCACTAGGCTCTCCCAACATTATCCTTAAATCAGCAGCAGCACAAGTGTCAAGGAGCATGGAGAGTGCAGGAGAGCAGGCTGCAGCGTTCTAAGAGTGGAGCTGAATACGGAAGCTGCAATTTGCCCACGTTTTGGAGGGTGAAGTGGGAGATGTAGGGGCTCCTGATGAAGAAATGATGAAAGGCAGAAGGCGAAGGGTTTTGTTAAAATTAACACCCCTTGAGGCAACCTAAGAAACACAACTGCAAACTGAATTTTATTTCTACAGCCCCATAGCATCTGCTGGGCAGGGAGTTTGGCTGCCTAATCCACTCGAGCTTCATGGCCATGGATTACACTGGTTCATGTAGGATAGGTCCATGAATGGCAGTTAGGTGTGATAGCTGAATGTACCAAGGACAGAGAGAGCACCGGCCTCTGAAGACAAACTGTGAGGATCACCACACTTACGTCCTGCTTGCGACCTTCCCAAAGCATCACAAAGAGAATGAGTAAGACCTGCAACAAAGGGCACTTCCAGGCAACCGGTTTATTGAGCATTCATCCTGATTTGTTTGCCAGGAGATTAGATGATGTTGCCACCAAAGCAAGTCTCACTCCATACTTTCCAGTCCATTCCCCCCCCTTGGGCTGTGGGTTTATTGCAGAAGACCTCCCCATGTACTATAATTGTGCAACCCAAATTTTCCGCTATGTGATTGTACCCCACCTGAAAATAATGACGTTCTAAATGTTAGAGCTATTCATCCTTTCTTCCAGGGTTCCGGCCAGCCATTCCATTCAAGGAGGTCATTCCACCCGTTTTCTTTTCCAGCTGGTAGTCAGCATTCTTTAGCATGTTGGGTTTTTCAAAAGATTTATTTGTGCTTCGGCAAACATGCTCATATTTTGTTTTTTGTTTTTTATTAAATTTGTATAACGCCCTATACCGCAAGTCTCAGGGCGGTTCACAAGATAAATTCACAATATAAAAACATATAATATGTAATAATAATTTAAAAAAAACCAAGAACAACCCAATAATTCCTCCCAACACATGTTAAAAGGTTTTTTTATTTGGGTGTCAATCAGCCAAAGGCCTGGTTAAAGAGGAATGTTTTTGCCTGGCACCTAAAGGTGTAAAATGAGGGTGCCAGCAGAACCACACTGGGAAATGCATTCTACAGAGGGGGAGCCACTTCCTCTCACTTGTCAGTGATCCTCTTTCAGCTCTATTTCCGTCCATTATGGTCTTAAGACAAGAGCTTGTACATCTAGCATAGTAGCTATCCGATGGAATTATAATACCTGATTTGACTTTCTACGGGGAAGAGCTGTAGCTCAGGAGCAGATTATCCCAGTTGAAATCCCTAGCATTTCTAGGAAGGAGTGGGAACGTCCCTTGTCTGAAACTCTGGAGGGCTGCTACCAACCTTTGTAGATGAAGAATGAAGGACCTGTTTCCCTCCCAATGTGTTGAACTACAACTCCCATTGTTCCCAAGCAGGCCATGCTGGCCAGGGCTGATGGGAATTGGAGTCCAACAACATTGGAAGGGTGCTAGGTTCCCCATCCTTGGAGGAGACAATACTGAGATGGATGATCTGATTCAGCAGAAGGTGGCTTCCTATGTTCCTGTGTCATAAACCTCACCAGGCACCTTAGGCAAGATACACCATTTCAGATTCAGCCCCCCACCTGCACTAGGAGGTTAGTAGTGTGTTATGGGGTTGTTGTAAGGATTGGAGCACCGTATTTCATATGAAGGGATTTTTAACATTTGAGCACCATGCAGATACTACTGGACATTACTCACAAAGTTTGATTATCCTGATGCATGCAGCACAGTAATTCCAACATGCTGGTTTTTTTCTACAAGTGGCTTGCAGGTGTGCTTTACAGTGGTGCCTTGGGTTACAGACGCTTCAGGTTACAGACTCCACTAACCCAGAAATAGTGCTTCAGGTTAAGAACTTTGCTTCAGGATGAGAACAGAAATCGTGCTCCGGTGGTGCGGTGGCAGCAGGAGGCCCCATTAGCTAAAGTGGTGCTTCAGGTTAAGAACAGTTTCAGGTTAGGAACGGACCTCTGGAACAAATTAAGTTCTTAATCCGAGGTACCACTGTATATCGTTTAAAATAGGGGAATGTCAGGCCTCAAGGGCAGAATATGACCTTCCAGGTATTCTATCAACCACTCGGGACTCGCCCAAGGTCACACACACTCCTTACTGGCCCTGCTTTGCATCCTACTTGACTGCTTTTGCCTGGATGGAATGTATCCTTGGGACTGTGATCATGTTCTGTGCTTGCCTGGATGTAAGAGGGAAAGAGGGTTTGTATGTGTGTGAGTGTGTGAGAAACTGGGCTGGAATGTAGCCTATTGAACAAAGGTAAGAGTCATATCAGGGACGAGGGTGGCACTGTGGGATAAACCACAGAGCCTAGGACTTGCAGATCAGCAGGTCGGTGGTTCGAATTCCCGCGGCAGGGTGAGCTCCCGTTGCTTGGTCCCTGCTCCTGCCAACCTAGCAGTTCAAAAGCACGTCAAAGTGCAAGTAGATAAATAGGTACCGCTCTGGCGGGAAGGTAAACAGTGTTTCCGTGCGCTGCTCTGGTTCTCCAGAAGCGGCTTAGTCGTGCTGGCCATGTTATGTATTGAAGTTCTCACCCTGGCCAAAAGGAGCATCGTGTATATAGTTTTCACTCAGGTCCACGTCAGTTAATTCAGGCGGGAAACCCTGGGTTGTTGTTGCTACAATGTTGACAGCCGGCTGCCTATAAAAGCAGGCTGGCTGAGCTGTTTGCTGTTCAGTTCTGTTCCAGCTTACAAATAAAGAGCTGCTTTGGAGAAATCGCTGCGTTGTCTGCTATGTCTACCCACTATTTAACAGGCCACATGACCCGGAAGCTATACGCCGGCTCCCTCAGCCAATAAAGTGAGATGAGCACCGCAACCCCAGAGTCGGTCATGACTGGACCTAATGGTCAGGGGTACCTTTACCTTTAAGAGTCATATCCACTGGCTCCTCCTACTTTTATCTCTGGCTCCACCCACCACTGGTAGGTTCCCTACAAGGCTATGGCAGCCCCTGATTTCCCCACTCCTCTGATTTTTTTTTTACTGCTACATCATTCTATCACTATGTCTTTAACAGGTGTTTTAAATTTTGTTTTATGGATATTTGTGGACTGATTCATTTTGTATGCTGAAAGTCGCCTTGATATACTTTATGAAAGAACAATATCAACAACAACAACATCACCAACAACTATTATTATTATCAGTGCTTTTTTCCTAAAAAAAATGTTTAGGGGTACTCTCATTTTGACTCCAGAAAAATCACAATTTTATAGTACAAATTGGGGAAAATAAATACAGTAAACGGACATAAGTACAAAGATTCACAAGACATTTAGGGGTATGCGTACCCCTGTGTCCTGTCCCCCCAGAAAAAAGCACTGGTGATGATGATGATGATGATCATCATCATCATCCTACCCCACCTTTTCCCCTAACAGGGGCTCAAGGTGATTTACAGATAAAAATCAGTACAGATAAAAAGGGTGGTTTATAAATATTTAAATAAATAAAGTGCTTTATAATCCAAAATAAAAAGAAAAGGTTAAAACCTCAATTTAAAAAAAACAATATAGGGACCCAGAAAAATAGAAAACATGCATTTTCTATGTGAAAGAGTCCAAAATCTATTCTTTCAGGGGGCAGGGGGGTAGAAGGCAGGAAGGTCAGCTACAGAAGAAAAGGAAACTGTCCTTGAATTTTTCTTTGGCATAATTTCATGATATTCATGCCACGAAGAGAAGAAATAAAACAGACCCGAAGCATGTACACTTGGAAGTACTGGAGATTACTCCCTTGTAAGGGTGTTTAGGATTACAGTCAAAGGTTGTCAAAACTTCTTGAGATGAAATTTTTGATCAAGATGCTTTAGGACAAGATAATCTCTCTAAAATGTCCATTATGTTTAGAGGCGGGAGATCTGGTGAGTAAAGCTTTTCCTACCATCCTAAAGGAAGCATTCTATATAGAATCATAGAGAATCATAGAATCATAGAATCATAGAGTTGGAAGAGACCACAAGGGCCATCGAGTCCAAC